>NC_092264.1:20243882-20563882 GCF_036320965.1 Panulirus ornatus
ATCTTTATGTGACATTATTAGTCCTCCTGGGAGTGTCAGATAATTATGGGAGCAGTTTAAGAAGTAAAAGGACAAAATGAAACAAAACTGATGAAATAAGAGTGGTACAAAATAGCACTCACTGATGAATTGTCAAAAGTCTGGGTATGGCTCAGCAAGTGATGCATCACCATGAATGTGGCTAATGAAAAAATAATGAAAGGTTGTCTGCATAGTAGCGTTTAAAAGCTTGTTGATCAGGCATACTGGCTTGCTTGAAAACAAATTTAATTTGATTCCTATTTCTTAGAAATTCAATATCTTCCTGAGAAGAAACTTAAAATTCAGTTCAAGTATCATTATTGAATGAGACTTAATCATAACACATTTATTTACCACATTAGTGATGTGCCATTACACAACATTGTGTATTTTGGTCCATCATCTAAGAAAAACTATATATGAAAAGTTTTTGGGTTTCAAGGTCCATCTCACAAATGATACCTGAGTATCAGATGAAATATTGGTGCAACACTCATAACACCTAATTTATAAAGATAACCTACCTGTCTGAACCAAGTAATCTGAATATCCTTGAACTATCAATTATTTCTTGAGTGACTTCACCATTCTTAAAGCTTCGACCTTGCATCCCATGCTCGTGAAATGCTAGCACACTATCAGTTAAGCACACTGAAAAATAAAAAGAAACATATACAAAGAGACTTTATCTGGAAGAGGTTCCAAATGTGTGGAACTTCTTTTCATACATAATACCAATATGGAGTAAACATTCTATTCTAGATGTAAAAATCTTACCTATTGAATCTACGTTGAAATCAAATCTAAGTTCTGAGGTCTGTTTTTTCCTTTCTTTAATTCTCCCTTGTAAGTTGACAACCCTCACCACATCTGCAAAGATATCAAAAGAAAAATGCATGTTGTATGTCATGTATTCATTATCTCCAATTTGAGGGCATATAATCTTTTGAAAATTTGAACACTTACCTGTATCAAGATCTCACTAAATTTTCTAATTCCCCAAGAGTAACAATGACAAAATATGAAATAAAAAGTGAAATCTAAGAAAATGGAAACATAGTTTCATTTATTGTTGGCACAGCCCTACCATTATCAGAGAAAATGTGCTCAGTGGGTTAAGGCTGGGGGCTAAAACACCAGTTCTACCCCTAAAAATAACCTGTAACATTGAGGATTGACCCTCTTCAGCTAATAACATACTATAAGTTTGACATATGTTCATTCACCCTTACCAAACAACCATGCAAAAACTTGCCTATAACATCAAGGTATGGAGATTAGGTAAAGTCAAGTAAACAGCCAACATCATTCACTAACTATTACAGCCTGTTACTAAAGGGGGTCAAAATAGTTTTTGAAAAGAAAATAGAGGAAGGAAGGGAAATACAAAAACAGGATGATTGCACAACTCTATGAAAGACAAATGTTTTTTCATAGTTTAAGAAACCAATGATTCAACTCCCTGACCTGAAGCCCCAACCTCTGACAGTAAGATTTGATATCATTCCCATGACTACTTCCATAAACCATACCTTCACTATGAAAATATCATATAATTAACAGGTGAAATATCCTATCAACCACTCAAATATTTGAAAAAGAAACTCAGCATAAAAATCAACCAAGACAAACATCTATAGTTACTATTGTATTGAGACAGGTGAGGGTTTCTCCAGGTGTATTGGCTCTTATACTAAAGCAAAATCTTACACCTCATATTACAAAAACTAATAAAAGATAGAAAAACAGATCTAACATCACTAGAGGCCAAATTCCTTGCATATTCCTGAACTCAAAGTCCCGGATCCTGAAGTTTACATGTACAGAATTTCTCAAACATTTCTACAGCCAGAAGTAGGGAAAACACCAAACACTTCTACAGCCAGAAATTTAGAGATCACCAAACACTTTTACGGGTAGAAATTTGGAGATGACCAAACACTTCTTTCTTTTTTTTTCAAGCTATTTGCCATTTCCCGTGTTAGCGAGTTAGTGTTAAGAACAGAGGACTGGGCCTTTGAAGGAATATCCTCACCTGGCCCCCTTCTCTGTTTCTTCTTTTGGAAAATTAAAAAAAATGAGAGGGGAGGATTTCCAGCCCCCCCCTGCTCCCTCCCCTTTTAGTCGCCTTCTACGACACGCAGGGAATACGTGGGAAGTATTCTTTCTCCCCTATCCCCAGGGATAACCAAACACTTCTACAGTCAGAAATATGGAGATCACTAAACACTTCTATAGGCAGAAACCTGGAGAACACCAATAACTTCTTCAGTCGATTTTTGCAGGGAAATAGTGCAAATGACTGGGAGATGTATAAAAGAAAGAGGTAGGAGGTCAAGAGAAAGGTGCAAGAGGTGAAAAAGAAGGCAAATTGAGAGTTGGGGTGAGAGGGTATCATTAAATATTAGGAAGGATAAAAAGATGTTTTGGAAGGAGGTAAATAAAGTGCGTAAGACAAGAGAACAAATGGGAACATCAGTAAAGGAGGCTAATGGAGAGGCAATAAAAAGTAGTAGTCATATGAGAAAGAAATGATGAGTATTTTGAAGGTTTGTTGAATGAGTTTGATGACAGAGTGGCAGATATAGGGTGTTTTGGTTGAGGTGGTGTGCGAAGTGAGAGGGTCAGAGAGAATGATTTGGTAAACAGAGAAGAGGTAGTGAAAGCTTTGCGGTAGATGAAAGCAGGTAAGGCGGCGGATTTGGATGGTATTGCAATGGAATTCATTAAAAAAGGGGGTGACTATGTTGTTGACTCGTTGAAGATATTCAATGTAAGTATGGCCCATGGTGAAGTTCCTGAGGATTGGAGGAATGCATGCATAACGCCATTGTACAAATGCAAAGGGGATAAAGGTGAGTGTTCAAATTACAGAGGTATAAGTTTGTTGAGCACTCCTGGGAAATTATATGGGAGGGTATTGGTTACAAGAATGTTCTTCCGCCCACCAGTGATGCTACTACTTTTGTCAATTAAGAACCATTGCAACACAAACCTCGCCAGGTGGTAGAGTGACCCACAGTGTATTGAGACAGACTTCACCAGAACTTTTTTAAAGGGGAAGTAAATGTTTATAGTTGTGTTACTGGAGTGATAGTTTTCATAAATGGTGCTCTGACAAGAAAATAGTGAAATTGGAAAAGAATGTAGCTTAGACATTGAAGCTTATTCTTTCATTGAAATGTGAACAAAGAGAGCATTTTTTTTTCAAAGTGATAGAGATGGAAAGAAAAAAGGTGTTTTTCATGAATGTACTGGAAAAGTTGAGGTCCAGATAAACTTTTGGTCTGTCAAGGCTTTATTATGGCGGATGACCAACTACCTACCCTCATGGATCCAAGATATGGTTGTACTTTGTGTAATGAAGACAACTGAGAAACATAAGCCAATATTCCAGTTTCATGATAAGAGAAGTGGACCAGGCAGTAGGATACAGTGGTTAAATCGATGAAAACTACTATTGACGTTTGTGCAAATAAATTGTGCATTACCCTTTTCCATAGCCAGGGGTTGAACCATTGTGTGGCATTCGATTTTTCATTTCATTTCAAGCTGGATGTTTCGGTTTTCCAAATTGTTTCTTGCATTTTTCATATATGTATATATATATATATATATATATATATGTGTGTGTATGTGTGTGTATGTGTGTATATGTATGCATATATGTGTGTATATATATATATATATATATATATATATATATATATATATATATATATATGGAGAAAAACTGGAGGAAGTGAAGTGTTTTAGATATCTGGGAGTGGATCTGGCAGCAGATGGAACCATGGAAGCGGAAGTGGATCATAGGGTGGGGGAGGGGGCGAAAATTTTGGGAGCCTTGAAAATGTGTGGAAGTCGAGAACATTATCTCGGAAAGCAAAAATGGGTATGTTTGAAGGAATAGTGGTTCCAACAATGTTGTATGGTTGCGAGGCGTGGGCTATGGATAGAGTTGTGCGCAGGAGGATGGATGTGCTGGAAATGAGATGTTTGAGGACAATGTGTGGTGTGAGGTGGTTTGATCGAGTAAGTAACGTAAGGGTAAGAGAGATGTGTGGAAATAAAAAGAGCGTGGTTGAGAGAGCAGAAGAGGGTGTTTTGAAATGGTTTGGGCACATGGAGAGAATGAGTGAGGAAAGATTGACCAAGAGGATATATGTGTCGGAGGTGGAGGGAACGAGGAGAAGAGGGAGACCAAATTGGAGGTGGAAAGATGGAGTGAAAAGGATTTTGTGTGATCGGGGCCTGAACATGCAGGAGGGTGAAAGGAGGGCAAGGAATAGAGTGAATTGGAACGATGTGGTATACAGGGGTTGACGTGCTGTCAGTGGATTGAATCAAGGCATGTGAAGCGTCCGGGGTAAACCATGGAAAGCTGTGTAGGTATGTATATTTGCGTGTGTGGACGTGTGTATGTACATGTGTATGGGGGGTTTGGGCCATTTCTTTCGTCTGTTTCCTTGCGCTACCTCGCAACCGCGGGAGACAGCGACGAGGTATAAAAAAAAAAAAAAAAAAAAAAAAAAAAAAAAATATATATATATATATACATTATTTATATATATATATATATATATATATATATATATATATATATATATATATATATATATATATATATATATATATATATTCATTTTTTTCCATTCATTTCAAGCTAGAAGTTTCAGTTTTCTAAATTGTTTCTTACATTTTTCATATGTATATATATGTATGTGTGTGTGTGTGTATATGTGCGTATGTATGTGTATGTGTGTGTATGTGTATATGTATATGTATATGTATATTATCCCTGGGGATAGAGGTGAAAGAATACTTCCCATGTATTCCTCGCGTGTCGTAGAAAGCGACTAGAGGGGACGGGAGCGGGGGGCCAGAAATCCTCCCCTCCTTGTATTAACTTTCTAAAATGGGAAACAGAAGAAGGAATCACGCGGGGAGTGCTCATCCTCCTCGAAGGCTCAGAGTGGGGTGCCTAAATGTGTGTGGATGTAACCAAGATGTGAAAAAAGGAGAGATAGGTAGTATGTTTGAGGAAAGGAACCTGGATGTTTTGGCTCTGAGTGAAACAAAGCTCAAGGGTAAAGGGGAAGAGTGGTTTGGGAATGTCTGGGGAGTAAAGTCAGGGGTTAGTGAGAGGACAAGAGCAAGGGAAGGAGTAGCAATACTCCTGAAACAGGAGTTGTGGGAGTATGTGATAGAGTGTAAGAAAGTATATTCTCGATTAATATGGGTAAAACTGAAAGTTGATGGAGAGAGGTGGGTGATTATTGGTGCATATGCACCTGGGCATGAGAAGAAAGATCATGAGAGGCAAGTGTTTTGGGAGCAGCTGAATGAGTGTGTTAGTGGTTTTGATGCACGAGACCGGGTTATAGTGATGGGTGATTTGAATGCAAAGGTGAGTAATGTGGCAGTTGAGGGAATAATTGGTATACATGGGGTGTTCAGTGTTGTAAATGGAAATGGTGAAGAGCTTGTAGATTTATGTGCTGAAAAAGGACTGATGATTGGGAATACCTGGTTTAAAAAGCGAGATATACATAAGTATACTTATGTAAGTAGGAGAGATGGCCAGAGAGAATTATTGGATTACGTGTTAATTGACAGGCGTGCGAAAGAGAGACTTTTGGATGTTAATGTGCTGAGAGGTGCAACTGGAGGGATGTCTGATCATTATCTTGTGGAGGCTAAGGTGAAGATCTGTATGGGTTTTCAGAAAAGAAGAGTGAATGTTGGGGTGAAGAGGGTGGTGAGAGTAAGTGAGCTTGAGAAGGAGACCTGTGTGAGGAAGTACCAGGAGAGACTGAGTACAGAATGGAAAGAGGTGAGAACAATGGAAGCAAGGGGAGTGGGGGAGGAATGGGATGTATTTAGGCAATCAGTGATGGATTGCGCAAAAGATGCTTGTGGCATGAGAAGAGTGGGAGGTGGGTTGATTAGAAACGGTAGTGAGTGGTGGGATGAAGAAGTAAGAGCATTAGTGAAAGAGAAGAGAGAGGCATTTGGACGATTTTTGCAGGGAAAAAATGCAATTGAGTGGGAGATGTATAAAAGAAAGAGACAGGAGGTCAAGAGAAATGTGCAAGAGGTGAAAAAAAGGGCAAATGAGAGTTGGGGTGAGAGAGTATCATTGAATTTTAGGGAGAATAAAAAGATGTTCTGGAAGGAGGTAAATAAAGTGCGTAAGACAAGGGAGCAAATGGGAACTTCAGTGAAGGGCGCAAATGGGGAGGTGATAACAAGTAGTGGTGATGTGAGAAGGAGATGGAGTGAGTATTTTGAAGGTTTGTTGAATGTGTTTGATGATAGAGTGGCAGATATAGGGTGTTTTGGTCGAGGTGGTGTGCAAAGTGAGAGGGTTAGGGAAAGTGATTTGGTAAACAGAGAAGAGGTAGTAAAAGCTTTACGGAAGATGAAAGCCAGCAAAGCAGCAGGTTTGGATGGTATTGCGGTGGAAGTTATTAAAAAAGGGGGTGACTGTATTGTTGACTGGTTGGTAAGGTTATTTAATGTATGTATGATTCATGATGAGGTGCCTGAGGATTGGCAGAATGCGTGGAGAGTGCTATTGTACAAAGGCAAAGGGGATAAGAGTGAGTGCTCAAATTACAGAGGTATAAGTTTGCTGAGTATTCCTGGTAAACTATATGGGAGGGTATTGATTGAGAGGGTGAAGGCATGTACAGAGCATCAGATTGGGGAAGAGCAGTGTGGTTTCAGAAGTGGTAGAGGATGTGTGGATCAGGTGTTTGCTTTGAAGAATGTATGTGAGAAATACTTAGAAAAACAAATGGATTTGTATGTAGCATTTATGGATCTGGAGAAGGCATATGATAGAGTTGATAGAGATGCTCTGTGGAAGGTTTTAAGAATATATGGTGTGGAAGGCACATTGTTAGAAGCAGTGAAAAGTTTTTATCAAGGATGTAAGGCATGTGTCCATGTAGGAAGAGAGGAAAGTGATTGGTTCTCAGTGAATGTAGGTTTGCAGCAGGGGTGTGTGATGTCTCCATGGTTGTTTAATTTGTTTATGGATGGGGTTGTTAGGGAGGTGAATGCAAGAGTTTTGGAAAGAGGGGCAAGTATGAAGTCTGTTGTGAATGAGAGAGCTTGGGAAGTGAGTCAGTTGTTGTCCGCTGATGATACAGCGCTGGTGGCTGATTCATGTAAGAAACTGCAGAAGCTGGTGACTGAGTCTGGTAAAGTGTGTGAAAGAAGAAAGTTAAGAGTAAATGTGAATAAGAGCAAGGTTATTAGGTACAGTAGGGTTGAGGGTCAAGTCAATTGGGAGGTAAGTTTGAATGGAGAAAAGCTAGAGGATGTGAAGTGTTTTAGATATCTGGGAGTGGATCTTGCAGTGGATGGAACCATGGAAGCGGAAGTGAATCATAGGGTGGGGGAGGGGGCGAAAATTCTGGGAGCCTTGAAGAATGTTTGGAAGTCGAGAACATTATCTCGGAAAGCAAAAATGGGTATGTTTGAAGGAATAGTGGTTCCAACAATGTTGTATGGTTGCGAGGCGTGGGCTATGGATAGAGTTGTGCGCAGGAGGGTGGATGTGCTGGAAATGAGATGTTTGAGGACAATATGTGGTGTGAGGTGGTTTGATCGAGTAAGTAATGTAAGGGTAAGAGAGATGTGTGGAAATAAAGAGTGTGGTTGAGAGAGCAGAAGAGGGTGTTTTGAAATGGTTTGGTCACATGGAGAGAATGAGTGGGGAAAGATTGACCAAGAGGATATATGTGTCAGAGGTGGAGGGAACAAGAAGTGGGAGACCAAATTGTAGGTGGAAAGATGGAGTGAAAAAGATTTTGAGTGATCGGGGCCTGAACATGCAGGAGGGTGAAAGGCGTGCAAGGAATAGAGTGAATTGGAACGATGTTGTATACCGGGGTCGACGTGCTGTCAATGGATTGAATCAGGGCATGTGAAGCGTCTGGGGTAAACCATGCAAAGTGTGTGGGGCCTGGATGTGGAAAGGGAGCTGTGGTTTCGGTGCATTATTACATGAACAGCTAGAGACTGAGTGTGAACAAATGGGGCCTTTGGTGATTTTCCTAGCGCTACCTCACACACATGAGGGGGGAGGGGGTTGTTATTCCATGTGTGGCGAGGTGGCAATGGGAACATATAAAGGCAGACAGTATGAATTATGTTATTTTTTATATTTTATCATACTTTGTCGCTGTCTCCCGCGTTTGCGAGGTAGCGTAAGGAAACAGACGAAAGAAATGGCCCAACCCCCCCCATACACATGTATATACATACGTCCACACACGCAAATATACATACCTACACAGCTTTCCATGGTTTACCCCAGACGCTTCACATGCCTTGATTCAATCCACTGACAGCACATCAACCCCGGTATACCACATCGCTCCAATTCACTCTATTCCTTGCCCTCCTTTCACCCTCCTGCATGTTCAGGCCCCGATCACACAAAATCTTTTTCACTCCATCTTTCCACCTCCAATTTGGTCTCCCTCTTCTCCTCGTTCCCTCCACCTCCGACACATATATCCTCTTGGTCAATCTTTCCTCACTCATTCTCTCCATGTGCCCAAACCACTTCAAAACACCCTCTTCTGCTCTCTCAACCACGCTCTTTTTATTTCCACACATCTCTCTTACCCTTACGTTACTCACTCGATCAAACCACCTCACACCACACATTGTCCTCAAACATCTCATTTCCAGCACATCCATCCTCCTGCGCACAACTCTATCCATAGCCCACGCCTCGTAACAATATAACATTGTTGGAACCACTATTCCTTCAAACATACCCATTTTTGCTTTCCGAGATAATGTTCTCGACTTCCACACATTCTTTAAGGCCCCCAGAATTTTCGCCCCCTCCCCCACCCTATGATCCACTTCCGCTTCCATGGTTACATCCGCTGCCAGATCCACTCCCAGATATCTAAAACACTTCACTTCCTCCAGTTTTTCTCCATTCAAACTCACCTCCCAATTGACTTGACCCTCAACCCTACTGTACCTAATAACCTTGCTCTTATTCACATTTACTCTTAACTTTCTTCTTCCACACACTTTACCAAACTCAGTCACCAGCTTCTGCAGTTTCTCACATGAATCAGCCACCAGCGCTGTATCATCAGCGAACAACAACTGACTCACTTTCCAAGCTCTCTCATCCCCAACAGACTTCATACTTGCCCCTCTTTCCAAAACTCTTGCATTTACCTCCCTAACAACCCCATCCATAAACAAATTAAACAACCATGGAGACATCACACACCCCTGCCGCAAACCTACATTCACTGAGAACCAATCACTTTCCTCTCTTCCTACACGTACACATGCCTTACATCCTCGATAAAAACTTTTCACTGCTTCTAACAACTTTCCTCCCACACCATATATTCTTAATACCTTCCACAGAGCATCTCTATCAACTCTATCATATGCCTTCTCCAGATCCATAAATGCTACATACAAATCCATTTGCTTTTCTAAGTATTTCTCACATACATTCTTCAAAGCAAACACCTGATCCACACATCCTCTACCACTTCTGAAACCACACTGCTCTTCCCCAATCTGATGCTCTGTACATGCCTTCACCCTCTCAATCAATACCCTCCCATATAATTTACCAGGAATACTCAACAAACTTATACCTCTGTAATTTGAGCACTCACTCTTATCCCCTTTGCCTTTGTACAATGGCACTATGCACGCATTCCGCCAATCCTCAGGCACCTCACCATGAGTCATACATACATTAAATAACCTTACCAACCAGTCAACAATACAGTCACCCCCTTTTTTAATAAATTCCACTGCAATACCATCCAAACCTGCTGCCTTGCCGGCTTTCATCTTCCGAAAAGCTTTCACTGCCTCTTCTCTGTTTACCAAATCATTTTCCCTAACCCTCTCACTTTGCACACCACCTCGACCAAAACACCCTATATCTGCCACTCTATCATCAAACACATTCAACAAACCTTCAAAATACTCACTCCATCTCCTTCTCACATCACCACTACTTGTTTTCACCTCCCCATTTGCACCCTTCACTGAAGTTCCCATTTGCTCCCTTGTCTTACGCACTTTATTTACCTCCTTCCAGAACACTCTTTTTATTCTCCCTAAAATTTAATGATACTCTCTCACCCCAACTCTCATTTGCCCTTTTTTTCACCTCTTGCACTTTTCTCTTGACCTCCTGTCTCTTTCTTTTATACATCTCCCACTCAATTGCATTTTTTCCCTGCAAAAAATGAATTATGTACATGTGTATATATGTATATGTCTGTGTGTGGATATATATGTGTACATTGAGATGTATAGGTATGTATATTGTGCATGTGTGGACATGTATGTATAAACATGTGTATGTGGGCGGGTTGGGCCATTCTTTTGTCTGTTTCCTTGCGCTACCTCGCTAACGCGGGAGACAGCGACAAAGTAAAATAAATAAATAAAAAATTATCCCTGGGGATAGGGGTGAAAGAATACCTTCCACGCATTCCTCACGTGTCGTAGAAGGCGACTACAGGTGACGGGAGCGGGGGGGGCCAGAAGTCCTCCCCTCCCTGAATTTTAACTTTCTAAAAATGGAAAACAGAAGGAGTCACGCGGGGAGTGCTCATCCTCCTCGTAGACTTAGATTGGGGTGTCTAAATGAGTGTGGATGTAACCAAGATGTGAAAAAAGGAGAGATAGGTAGTATGTTTGAGGAAAGGAACCTGGATGTTTTGGCTCTGAGTGAAACGAAGCTCAAGGGCAAAGGGGAAGAGTGGTTTGGGAATGTCTTGGGAGTAAAGTCAGGAGTTAGTGAGAGGACAAGAGCAAGGGAAGGAGTAGCAGTACTCCTGAAACAGGAGTTGTGGGAGTATGTGATAGAATGTAAGAAAGTAAATTCTCGATTAATATGGGTAAAACTGAAAGTTGATGGAGAGAGTTGGGTGATTACTGGTGCATATGCACCTGGGCATGAGAAGAAAGATCATGAGAGGCAAGTGTTTTGGGAGCAGCTGAATAAGTGTTTAGTGGTTTTGATGCACAAGACCGGGTTATAGTGATGGGTGATTTGAATGCAAAGGTGAGTAATGTCGCAGTTGAGGGAATAATTGGTATACATGGGGTGTTCAATGTTGTAAATGGAAATGGTGAAAAGCTTGTAGATTTATGTGCTGAAAAAGGACTGGTGATTGGGAATACCTGGTTTAAAAAGCGACATATACATAAGTATAGGTATGTAAGTAGGAGAGATGGCCAGAGAGCGTTATTGGATTACGTGTTAATTGATAGGCGCGAGAAAGAGAGACTTTTGGATGTTAATGTGCTGAGAGGTGCAACTGGAGGGATGTCTCATCATTATCTTGTGGAGGCGAAGGTGAAGATTTGTAGGGGTTTTCAGAAAAGAAGAGTGAATGTTGGGGTGAAGAGGGTGGTGAGAGTAAGTGAGCTTGGGAAAGAGACTTGTGTGAGGAAGTATTAGGAGAGACTGAGTACAGAATGGAAAAAGGTGAGAACAATGGAAGTAATGGGAGTGGGGGAGGAATGGGATGTATTTAGGGAATCAGGGAAGGAGTGCACAAAAGATGCTTGTGGCATGAGAAGCGTGGGAGGTGGGTTGATTAGAAAGGGTAGTGAGTGGTGGGATGAAGAAGTAAGATTATTAGTGAAAGAGAAGAGAGAGGCATTTGGACGATTTTTGCAGGGAAAAAATGCAATTGAGTGGGAGATGTATAAAAGAAAGAGGCAGGAGGTCAAGAAAAAGGTGCAAGAGGTGAAGCAGAGGGCAAATAAGAGTTGGGGTGAGAGAGTATCATTAAATTTTAGGGAGAATAAAAAGATGTTCTGGAAGGAGGTAAATAAAGTGCGTAAGACAAGGGAGCAAATGGAAACTTCAGTGAAGGGCGCTAATGGGGAGGTGATGACAAGTAGTGGTGATGTGAGAAGGAGATGGAGTGAGTATTTTGAAGGTTTGTTGAATGTGTTTGATGATAGGGAGGCAGATATAGGGTATTTTGGTCGAGGTGGTATGCAAAGTGAGAGGGTTGGGGAAAATGATTTGGTAAACAGAGAAGAGGTAGTAAAAGTTTTGCGGAAGATGAAAGCCGGCAAGGCAGCAGGTTTGGATGGTATTGCAGTGGAATTTATTAAAAAAAGGGGGTGACTCTTTGTTGACTGGTTGGTAAGGTTATTTAATGTATGCATGACTCATGGTGAGGTGCCTGAGGATTGGCAGAATGCGTGGATAGTCCCAATGTACAAAGGCAAAGGGGATAAGAGTGAGTGCTCAAATTACAGAGGTATAAGTTTGTTGAGTATTCCTGGTAAATTATATGGGAGGGTATTGATTGAGAGGGTGAAGGCATGTACAGAGCATCAGACTGGGGAAGAGCAGTGTGGTTTCAGAAGTGGTAGAGGATGTGTGGATCAGGTGTTTGCTTTGAAGAATGTATGTGAGAAATACTTAGAAAAGCAAATGGATATGTATGTAGCATTTATGGATCTGGAGAAGGCATATGATGGAGTTGATAGAGATGCTCTGTGGAAGGTATTAAGAATATATGGTGTGGGAGGCAAGTTGTTAGAAGCAGTGAAAAATTTTTATCGAGGATGTAAGGCATGTGTACGTGTAGGAAGAGAGGAAAGTGATTGGTTCTCAGTGAATGTAGGTTTGCGGCAGGGGTGTGTGATGTTTCCATGGATGTTTAATTTGTTTATGGATGGGGTTGTTAGGGAGGTGAATGCAAGAGTTTTGGAAAGAGGGGCAAGTATGAAGTCTGTTGGGGATGAGAGAGCTTGGAAAGTGAGTCAGTTGTTGTTCGCTGATGATACAGCGCTGGTGGCTGATTCATGTGAGAAACTGCAGAAGCTGGTGACTGAGTTTGGTAAAGTGTGTGAAAGAAGAAAGTTAAGAATAAATGTGAATAAGAGTAAGTATTAGGTACAGTAGGGTTGAGGGTCAAGTCAATTGGGAGGTAAGTTTGAATGGATTAAAACTGGAGGAAGTAAAGTGCTTTAGATATCTGGGACTGGATCTGGCAGCGGATGGAACCATGGAAGTGGAAGTGAATCATAGGGTGGGGGAGGGGGTGAAAATCCTGGGAGCCTTGAAGAATGTGTGGAAGTCGAGAACATTATCTCGGAAAGCAAAATTGGGTATGTTTGAAGGAATAGTGGTTCCAACAATGTTGTATGGTTGCAAGGCGTGGGCTATGGATAGAGTTGTGTGCAGGAGGGTGGATGTGCTGGAAATGAGATGTTTGAGGACAATGTGTGGTGTGAGGTGGTTTGATCGAGTAAGTAATGTAAGGGTTAGAGAGACGTGTGGAAATAAAAATAGTGTGGTTGAGAGAGCAGAAGAGGGTGTTTTGAAATGGTTTGGGCACATGGAGAGAATGAGTGAGGAAAGATTGACCAAGAGGATATATGTGTCGGAGGTGGGGGGAACGAAGAGAAGTGGGAGACCAAATTGGAGGTGGAAAGATGGAGTGAAAAAGATTTTGAGTGATCGGGGCCTGAACATGCAGGAGGGTGAAAGGAGGGAAGGAATAGAGTGAATTGGATGGATGTGGTATACCAGGGTTGACGTGCTGTCAGTGGATTGCATCAGGGCATGTGAAGCGTCTGGGGTAAACCATGGAAAGTTGTGTAGGGCCTGGATGTGGAAGGGAGCTGTGGTTTCGGGCATTATTGCATGACAGCTAGAGAATGAGTGTGAACGAATGGGGCCTTTGTTGTCTTTTTCCTAGCGCTACCTCGCACACATGAGGGGGGAGGGTGATGGTATTCCATGTGTGGCAAGGTGGCTATGGGAATGAATAAAGGCAGACAGTGTGAATTGTGTGCATGGGTGTATATGTATGTGTCTGTGTGTGTATATATATGTGTACATTGAGATGTATAGGTATGTATATTTGTGTGTGTGGACGTGTATGTATATAGATGTGTATGGGGGTGGGTTGGGCCATTTCTTTCGTCTGTTTCCTTGCGCTACCTCGCAAACGCGGGAGACAGCGACAATGCAAAATAAAAAAAAAATAAATGTTGATTGAGAGGGTGAAGGCATGTACAGAGCATCAGATTGGGGAAGAGCAGTGTGGTTTCAGAAGTGGTAGAGGATGTGTGGATCAGGTGTTTGCTTTGAAAAATGTACGTGAGAAATACTTAGAAAAACAAATGGATTTGTATGTAGCATTTATGGATCTGGAGAAGGCATATAATAAGAGCTGATAGAGATGCTCTGTGGAAGGTATTAAGAGTATATGGTGTGGGAGGCAAGTTACTAGATGCAGTGAAAAGGTTTTATCGAGGATGTAAGGCATGTGTACGAGTAGGAAGAGAGGAAAATGATTGGTTCTCAGTGAATGTAGGTTTGTGGCAGGGTTGTGTGATGTCTCCAGTGTTGTTTAATTTGTTTATGGATGGGGTTGTTAGGGAGGTGAATGCAAGAGTTTTGGAGAGAGGGGCAAGTATGCAGTCTCTTGTGGATGAGAGGGCTTGGGAAGTGAGTCAGTTGTTGTTCGCTGATGATACAGTGCTGGTGGCTGATTCGGGTGAGAAACTGCAGAAGCTGGTGACTGAGTTTGTTCAAATGTTTGAAAGGAGGAAGTTGAGAGTAAATGTGAATAAGAGCAAGCTTATTAGGTACAGTAGGGTTCAGGGACAAGTCAACTGGGAGGTAAATTTGAATGTAGAAAAACTGGAGGAAGTGAAGCGCTTTAAATATCTGGGAATGGATTTAGCAGTGGATTGAACCATGGAAGTGGAAGTGAGTCATAGGGTGGGGAGGGGGAGAAGGTTCTGGGAGCGTTGAAGAATGTATGGAAGACGAGAACATTCTCTTGGAAAGCAAAAAGGGGTATGTTTGAAGGAATAGTTATTCCAACAATGTTATATGATTGCGAGGCGTGGGCTATAGATAGAGTTGTGCGGAGGAGGGTGTTTGTGTTAGAAATGAGATGTATGAGGACAATATGTGGTGTGAGGTGGTTTGATTGGGTAAGTAATGAAAGGTAAGAGAGATGTATTTATTCATTTATCTTGCTTTGTCGCTGTCTCCCGCGTTAGTGAGGTAGCGCAAGGAAACAGACGAAAGAATGGCCCAACCCACCCACATATACATGTATATACATACATGTCCACACACGCAAATATACATACCTATACATCTCAAATGTATACATATATAAACACATACAGAAAAATACATATATACACATGTACATAATTCATACTGTCTGCCTTTATTCATTCCCATCGCCACCTCGCCACACATGAAATAACATCCCCCTTCCCCCCTCATGTGTGCGAGGTAGCGCTAGGAAAAGACAACAAAGGCCACATTCGTTCACACTCAGTCTCTAGCTGTCAGGTAATAATGCACCAAAACCACAGCTCCCTCTCCACATCCTGGCCCCACAGGACTTTCCATGATTTACCCTAGACGCTTCACATGCCCTGGTTCAATCCACTGACACCATGTCAACCCCGGTATACCACATCGTTCCAATTCACACTATTCCTTGCACGCCTTTCACCCTCCTGCATGTTCTGGCCTCGATCACACAAAATCTTTTTCACTTCATCTTTCCACCTCTAATTTGATCTCCCACTTCTCCTCATTCCCTTCAGCTCTGACACATATATCCTCTTTGTCAATCTATCCTCGCTCATTCTCTCCATGTGCCCAAACCATTTCAAAACACCCTCCTCTGCTCTCTCAACCACACTCTTTTTATTACCACACATCTATCAGACTCTATTATTACTAACTTGATCAAACCACCCCACACCACATATTGTCCTCAAGCATCTCATTTCCAGCACATCCACCCTCCTCTGCACAACTCTATCCATGCCTTGCAACCATATAACATTGTTGGAACCACTATTCCTTCAAACATACCCATTTTTGCTTTCCAAGATAATGTTCTCGACTTCCACACATTCTTCAACACTCCCAGAATTTTCGCCCCCTCCCCCATCCTATGATTCACTTACGCTTCCATGGCTCCATCTGCTGCTAAATCCACTCACAGATATCTAAAACACTTCACTTTCTCCAGTTCTTCTCCATTCAAACTTACCTCCCAACTGACTTGACACTCAACCCTACTGTACCTAATAACCTTCCTCTTATTCACAGTTACTCTCAGCTTTCTTCTTTCACACACTTTACCAAACTCAGTCACCAGCTTCTGCAGTTTCTCACGTGAATCAGCCACCAGCACTGTATCATCAGCGAACAACAACTGACTCACTTCCCAAGCTCTCTCATCCCCAACAGACTGCATACTTGCCTATCTTTCTAAAACTCTTACATTCACCTCCCTAACAACCCCATCCACAAACAAATTAAACAACCATGGAGACATCACACTCCCCTCCCGCTAACCTACATTCACTAAGAACCAATCACTTTCCTCTCTTCCTACACGTACACATGCCTTACATCCTCGATAAAAACTTTTCACTGCTTCTAACAACTTTACTCCCACACCATATATTCTTAATACCTTCCACAGAGCATCTCTATCAACTCTATCATATGCCTTCTCCAGATCCATAAATGCTACATACAAATCCATTTGCTTTTCTAAGTATTTCTCACATACATTCTTCAAAGCAAACACCTAATCCACACATCTTCTACCACTTCTGAAACCACACTGCTCTTCCCCAATCTGATGTTCTGTACATGCCTTTACCTTCTCAATCAATACCCTCCCATAAAATTTCCCAGGAATACTCAATAAACTTATACCTCTGTAATTTGAGCACTCACTTTTATACCGTTTCCCTTTGTACAATGGCACTATGCAAGCATTCCGCCAATCCTTAGGCACCTCACCATGAGTCATACATACATTAAATAACCTTACCAACCAGTCAACAATACAGTCACCCCCTTTTTTGATAACTTCCACTGCAATACCATCCAAACCTGCTGCCTTGCCGGCTTTCATCTTCCACAAAGCTTTTACTATATCTTCTCTGTTTACCAAATCATTTTCCCTAACCCTCTCACTTTGTACACCACCTCGACCAAAACACCCTATATCTGCCACTCTATCATTAAACACATTCAGCAAACCTTCTAAATACTCACTCCATCTCCATCTCACATCAACACTACTTGTTATCACCTCCCCATTAGCCCCCTTCACTGAAGTTCCCATTTGTTCCCTCATCTTACGCACTTTATTTACCTCCTTCCAAAACATCTTTTTATTCTCCCTAAAATTCAATGATACTCTCTCACCCCAATTCTCATTTGGCTTCTTTTTCACCTCTTGCACCTTCCTCTTGACCTCCTGCCTCTTTCTTTTATACATCTCCCACTCATTTGCATTATTTCCCTGCAAAGATCGTCCAAATGCCTCTCTCTTCTCTTTCACCAATACTCTTACTTCTTCATCCCACCACTCACTACCCTTTCTAATCTGCCCACCTCCTGCGCTTCTCATGCCACAAGCATCTTTTGCACAAGCCATCACTGCTTCCCTAAATACATCCCATTCCTCCCCCACTCCCCTTGCGTCCTTTGTTCTCACCTTTTTCCATTCTGTACTCAGTCTCTCCTGGTACTTCCTCACACAAGTCTCCTTCCCAAGCTCACTTACTCTCACCACTCTTTTCATCCCAACATTCTTTCTTCTTTTCTGAAAATCTCTACAAATCTTCATCTTTGCCTCCACAAGATAATGATCAGACATCCCTCCAGTTGCACCTCTCAGCACATTAACATCCAAAAGTCTCTCTTTCGCGCGCCTATCAATTAACACGTAATCCAATAACGCTCTCTGGCCAACTCTCCTACTTACATACGTAAACTTATGTATATCTCTCTTTTTAAACCAGGTATTCCCAATCACCAGTCCTTTTTCAGCACATAAATCTACAAGCTCTTCACCATTTCCATTTACAACACTGAACACCCCATGTACACCAATTATTCCCTCAACTGCCACATTACTCACCTTTGCATTCAAATCACCCATCACTATAACCTGGTCTCGTGCATCAAAACTACTAACACACTCACTCAGCTGCTCCCAAAACACTTGCCTCTCATGATCTTTCTTCTCATGCCCAGGTGCATATGCACCAATAATCACCCATCTCTCTCCATACAGGAGTATTGCTACTCCTTCCCTTGCTCTTGTCCTCTCACTTACCCCTGACTTTACACCCAAGACATTCCCAAACCACTCTTCCCCTTTACTCTTGAGCCTTGTTTCACTCAGAGCCAAAACATCCAGGTTCCTTTCCTCAAACATACTACCTATCTCTCCTTTTTTCTCATCTTGGTTACATCCACACACATTTAGACACCCCAATCTGAGCCTTCGAGGAGGATGAGCACTCCCCACGTGGCTCCTTCTTCTGTTTCTCCTTTTAGAAAGTTAAAATACAAGGAGGGGAGGGTTTCCCGCTCCCATCCCCTTTAGTTGCCTTGAACGACACATGAGGAATGCGTGGGAAGTATTCTTTCTCCCCATCCCCAGGGATAAGAGAGATGTGTGGTAATAAAAAGAGTGTGGTTGAGAGAGCAGAAGAGGGTGTATTGAAATGGTTTGGGCACATGGAGAGAATGAGTGAGGAAAGATTTACCAAGAGGATATATGTGTCAGAGTTGGATGGAACGAGGAGAAGTGGGAGACCAAATTGGAGGTTAAAAGATGGAGTGAAAAAGATTTTGAGTGATTGGGGCCTGAACATGCAGGAGGGTGAAAGGCATGCAAAGAATACAGTGAATTGGAACAATGTGGTATACTGGGGTCGACGTGCTGTCAATGGATTGAACCAGGGCATGTGAAGCGTCTGGGGTAAACCATGGAAAGTTTTGTGGGGCTTGGACGTGGAAAGAGAACTGTGGTTTTGGTGCATTATACATGACAGCTAGAGACTGAGTGCAAACAAATGTGGCCTTTGTTGTCTTTTCCTAGCACTATATCACGCGTGTGCAGGAGGAGGGGGGGTGTTATTTCATGTGTGGCAGGGTGGCGATGGGAATGAATAAAGGCAGCATATATGAATCATGTACATGTGTATATATGTATATGTCTGTGTATGTATATATGTGTATACGTTGAAATGTATAAGCATGTACATGTGCGTGTGTGGTCGTGTGTGTGTATATACATGTGTATGTGGGTGGGTTAGGCCATTCTTTTGTCTGTTTCCTCGCGCTACCTCGCTAATGCAGGAGACGGCGACAAAGTATAATAAATAAATGAATAAATAAATATCAGCATATACACATATACATACGTATACATACACATACACAGACATATGCATATATACACATGTACATATACCTGCTTGCCATCATGCATTCCCAGTGCTACCTCGCCCCACAGGAAACAGCAATGTTACCCACTGCTTCAGCAAGGCTGCGCTAGGAAAACAGACAAAAAAGGCCACATTCGTTCACACTCAGTCACTAGCTGTCATGTGTAATGGACCGGAACCACAACTCCCTATCCACATCCAGGCCAAACAGACCTTTCCTTGGTTTAGCCCAGATGCTTCACATGCCCTGGCTCAGTCCACTGACACCATGTTGACACCAGTATATCCCACCGTTCCAATTCACTCTATTCCTTGCACGCTTTTCACCCTCTTGTATGTTCAAGCCCCAATCACTTAAAATCTTTTTCACTCCATTCTTCCACTTCCAATTTCGTTTCCCACTTCTCCTTCCCTCCACCTCTGACACATATATCCTCTTTGTCAATCTTTCCTCACTCATTCTCTCCATATGACCAAACCATTTCAACATTCCCTCTTCTGCTCTCTCAACCACACTCTTTTGATTTCCACACATCTCTCTCACCTTTTCATTGCTTAATCAAACCACTTCACACCACATATTGTCCTTAAACATTTCATTTCCAACACATCCACCCTCGTCCGTACAACCATATCTATAGCCCATGACACAACCATATAACACTGTTGGAAATACTATTCCTTCAAACATACCCATTTTTGCTCTCAGGTAATGTTCTCTCCTTCCACACATTCTTCATCACTCCCAGAACCTTCACCCCCTCCCTCAACCTGTGACTCACATCCACTTCCATGGTTCCATTTGCTGCCAAGTTCACTCCCAGACATCTAAAACACTTCACTTCCTCTAATTTTTCTCCATTCAAACTTGCATCCCTATTTACTTATTTTTCAACCCTACTGAACCTAATAACTTTGCTCTTATTCATTCATTTACATTTTATTATACTTTGTCGCTGTCTCCTGCATTTGCGTGGTAGCACAAGGAAACAGACAAAAGAATGGCCCAACCCTCCCACATCCACACGTATATACATACACGTCCACACACGCACATATACATACCTATACATCTCAACGTATACATATATATACACACACAGACATATACATATACACACATGTACATAATTCATACTGTCTGCCCTTATTCATTCCCATCGCCACCTCGCCACCCATGAAATGACAACCCCCTCCCCCCGCAAGTGCGTGAGGCAGCACTAGGAAAAGACAACAAAGGCCACATTTGTTCAAACTCAGTCTCTAGCTGTCATGTATAATGCACCGAAACCACAGCTCCCTTTCCACATCCAGGCCACCACAAAACTTTCCATGGTTTACTCCAGATGCTTCACATGCCCTGGTTGAATCCACTGACAGCACATCGGCCCTGGTATACCACATCGTTCCAATTCACTCTATTCCTTGCAAGCCTTTCACCCTCCTGTATGTTCAGGCCCTGATCACTCAAAATCTTTTTCATTCCATCTTTCCACCTCCAATTTGGTCTCCCACTTCACCTCATTCCCTCCAACTCTGACACATATATCCTCTTTGTGAATCTTTCCTCACTCATTCTCTCCATGTGACCAAACCATATTCATATTCATATTTACTCAGAACTTTCTCCTTTCACACACATCCAAACTCAGTCACTAACCTCTGCAGTTTCTCATGTGGGTCAGCCACTAGAGCTGTGTCATTGGTGAACAACAACCAACTCACTTTCCAATCCCTCTCGTCCATAACAGACCGCATACTCGCCCCTCTCTCCAAAATTCTTGCATTTACCTCCCTAACCACCCCATCCATAATCAAATCATACAGCCATGGGGAGATCACACACCCCTGCCACAAACCGATATTCACTAGGAACCAATCACTCCTCTCTTCCTACTTGTACACACAGCTTACATCCTTGGTATAAACTTTTCACTGCTTCTAGCAACTTAACTCTCAGACCATATACTCTTAAAACTTTCCACAAAGCATCTCTATAAACCCTATCATATGCCTTCTCCAGATCCAGAAATGCTACATCATCCTGTTGATGTATCCTGTTATCGGATTTTGTAATAAGTACTAACTGCATTTATTCATAAATTCATCAATTCTAAAAATTTTGCAAAATTCAGCTTTCTCTATAAGGATCATGGAAGAGAAAAATTGTATGGTACCATCGTTTCATTTTTTTTACAAGGATTGGAAGGTGCTGCTGTTTTGGGTTTTCAACCATTCATGCAAAATCTAATGATGCCATAGTTCTGGGTTTTCCATTTAGGTGAGTCATGGATGTACTGGATTTCATTACAGTGCTGCAGTGATGGGCATTGTCCAGAGTGTAAACGGGAAAGTGTGACTCATGTATGTCAGAGGAGTGTGGTTTTTGAAGGATGGATGGATGTCTGGAGGGGTAGAGTTTAAGACTGAGTTGTTATGGCAGTTATTTAGTGTTTACTGGGTTATCTCAGTGTGTATGTGTTTTGCAGGGGTTATATTTTGTCAGAGTTATACTTGTGAGTAGAGGCTGCTCCACAGTGACGCAGAGGTAAGCTTTTTATTTATATTCCAGGGTTGGTGGTTAGTTCTGGAATGGTTCGGGTGGGAAGGGTCTAATGATGTTGCTTAGAATTGAGTAAAGAACATATTAAAGTGGGTTTGTATTATTAGGATCTTTGTTTCACTCTGTATGTGTGGAGTGTTTGTGATCACCATGCAGTCAATGATTGGAATCACTGCAATATTCTGTATGGTTTGTAGCTTTGTTATAATTGTGGTATGCAGGTTTGTCATAAATGCTTTTGAGCAGATGGAAGACCAGGTAAGTGAGGTGTAATTTACAGAGGAGCAGATGACTTGTTTGTATAGGCTGCTGAAAGATTCAGTTTGTGCGTTGCTTATGTGCTGATGTTACTGGTGCAGGGAGTAAATGTCATGTGTGTCTCAAACAATGCCTAGAATGACTGGTGTTTTGTTCAAAGATAGTGACTGTAAATTTAAGGTGACAAGGTGCTGCATTCATGTATGTCTGAGGTTATAAAAGGGATTAAAATTCCCTGTGGAGATGCAGACATTCTGATCTGGGTGAGTCATTCTTACAACTCTGTATACAGTGTCACATGTTTGGTGTTGCTTTTGTGGTGTCAAAGTGTGGTGATGTGACTGAGAGGTAATATCCATATGAAAGGACCATCATGTTGTGGTCTATCAGAGGTCATGGGAGAACACATGCAAGATGGCAAGGGAAGGCAAGAGGTGACGAAGACATGACTGAGGCATGATACCACCTGCCAGGCACTTAATTCCAATATTACCATAATAAGCCATTTGAATAATTATTGGTTGTACCAATGAATTAGCCAACTGAATCCCCCCAGTATAAGTGTGCATACACCATGGTAATATAAACTTTAAACAGGTAAAAAGGTAATAAAATCTAAAGGAAAACTGAGAAAGCAGAGATGAAGAGACACACATGACATGTACCAAATGCTGGTTATTCAATAATTCTGAAATTACTATAACAAGCCACATATAAAACTACTAATTATACCATATGACCAACCAACTCAGTTACTGTATAAACAGAGCTAAAACCCAGAAAGTTATCTTTACTGGTAACAGATATAAACTGAGAAAAAAGACATGATGTTGGTACTATCAATACTAGGGTCACCAAGGTCACATTTACAAGTTACAACCACAAAGTGAACTTACCACAAAAACCATCGAATGTATAGCCCCAAAGCATGAAAGAGGCAGTAATACTGGAAGAACATCATTATAAATCTGAAAGATATATTACACCATTCTATCATAAACAGTCGCTGTTTCCCACATCAGCGAGGTAGCACCAGGAAACAGACGAAGAATGACCCATCCACTCGGATTACATATATAAATACATGAATGCCTATTTATTTATTTAGTTATTTTGCTTTGTCGCTGTCTCCCACGTTTGCGAGGCAGCGCAAGGAAACAGACGAAAAAAATGGCCCAACCCACCCCCATACACATGTATATACACACACGTCCACACACGCAAATATACATACCTATACATCTCAATGTACACATATATATACACACACAGACACATACATATATACCCATGCACACAATTCACACTGTCTGCCTTTATTCATTCCCATCACCACCTCGCCACACATGGAATACCATCCCCCTCCCCCCTCATGTGTGCGGGGTAGCGCTAGGAAAAGACAACAAAGGCCTCATTCGTTAACACTCAGTCTCTAGCTGTCATGCATTAATGCCCGAAATCACAGCTCCCTTTCCAAATCCAGGCCCCACACAGCTTTCCATGGTTTACCCCAGACACTTCACATGCCCTGATTCAATCCACTGACAGCACGTCAACCCCGGTATACCACATCAATCCAATTCACTCTATTCCTTGCCCGCCTTTCACCCTCCTGCATGTTCAGGCCCCGATCACACAAAATCTTTTTCACTCCATCTTTCCATCTCCAATTTGGTCTCCCTCTTCTCCTCGTTCCCTCCACCTCCAACACATATATCCTCTTGGTCAATCTTTCCTCACTCATTCTCTCCATGTGCCCAAACCATTTCAAAACACCCTCTTCTGCTCTCTCAACCACACTCTTTTTATTTCCACACATCTCTCTTACCCTTACATTACTTACTCGATCAAACCACCTCACACCACACATTGTCCTCAAACATCTCATTTCCAGCACATCCATCCTCCTGCGCACAACTCTATCCATAGCCCACGCTTCGCAACCATACAACATTGTTGGAACCACTATTCCTTCAAACATACCCATTCTTGCTTTCCGAGATAATGTTCTTGACTTCCACACATTCTTCAAGGCTCCCAGGATTTTCGCCCCCTCCCCCACCCTATGATTCACTTCCGCTTCCATGGTTCCATCCGCTGCCAGATCCACTCCCAGATATCTAAAACACTTTACTTCCTCCAGTTTTTCTCCATTCAAACTTACCTCCCAATTGACTTGACCCTCAACCCTACTGTACCTAATAACCTTACTCTTATTCACATTTACTCTTAACTTTCTTCTTTCACACACTTTACCACACTCAGTCACCAGCTTCTGCAGTTTCTCACATGAATCAGGAACCAGCGCTGTATCATCAGCGAACAACAACTGACTCACTTCCCAAGCTCTCTCATCCACAACAGACTTCATTCTTGCTCCTCTTTCCAAAACTCTTGCATTCACCTCCCTAACAACACCATCCATAAACAAATTAAACAAACATGGAGACATCACACTCCCCTCCCGCAAACCTACATTCACTGAGAACCAATCACTTTCCTCTCTTCCTACACGTACATATGCCTTACATCCTCGATAAAAACTTTTCACTGCTTCTAACAACTTGCCACCCACACAATATATTCTTAATACCTTCCACAGAGCATCTCTATCAACTCTATCATATGCCTTCTCCAGATCCATAAATGCTACATACAAATCCATTTGCTTTTCTAAGTATTTCTCACATACATTCTTCAAAGCAAACATCTGATCCACACATCCTCTACCACTTCTGAAACCACACTGCTCTTCCCCAATCTGATGCTCTGTACATGCCTTCACCCTCTCAATCAATACCATCCCATATAATTTACCAGGAATACTCAACAAAATTATACCTCTGTAATTTGAGCACTCACTCTTATCCCCTTTGTCTTTGTACAATGGCACTATGCACGCATTCCGCCAATCCTCAGGCACCTCACCATGAGTCATACATACATTAAATAACCTTACCAACCAGTCAACAATACAGTCACCCCCTTTTTTAATAAATTCCACTGCAATACCACCCAAACCTGCTGCCTTGCCGGCTTTCATCTTCCGCAAAGCTTTTACTACCTCTTCTCTGTTTACCAAATCATTTTCCCCAACCCTCTCACTTTGCACACCACCTCGACCAAGACACCCTATATCTGCCACTCTATCATCAAACACATTCAACAAACCTTCAAAATACTCACTCCATCTCCTTCTCACATCACCACTACTTGTTATCACCTCCCCATTAGCGCCCTTCACTGAAGTTCCCATTTTCTCCCTTGTCTTATGCACTTTATTTACCTCCTTCCAGAACATCTTTTTATTCTCCCTAAAATTTAATGATACTCTCTCACCCCAACTCTCATTTGCCCTCTTTTTCACCTCTTGCACCTTTCTCTTGACCTCCTGTCTCTTTCTTTTATACATCTCCCACTCAATTGCATTTTTTCCCTGCAAAAATCATCCAAATGCCTCTCTCTTCTCTTTCACTAATAATCTTACTTCTTCATCCCACCACTCACTACCCTTTCTAATCAACCTACCTCCCACGCTTCTCATGCCACAAGCATCTTTTGCACAATCCATCACTTATTCCCTAAATACATCCCATTCCTCCCCCACTCCCCTCACTTCCATTGTTCTCACCTTTTTCCATTCTGTACTCAGTCTCTCCTGGTACTTCCTCACACAAGTCTCCTTCCCAAGCTCACTTACTCTCACCACCCTCTTCACCCCAACATTCACTCTTCTTTTCTGAAAACCCATACAAATCTTCACCTTAGCCTCCAGAAGATAATGATCAGACATCCCTCCAGTTGCACCTCTCAGCACATTTACATCCAAAAGTCTCTCTTTCGCGCGCCTGTCAATTAACACAGAGGTTGTACCATAATGTGACATTCATTTTTTTAATTTCATTTCAAGATAGAAGTTTCAGTTTTCTAAATTATTTCTTACATTTTTCATATATATATATATATATATATATATATATATATATATATATATATATATATATATATATATTTCTTTTTTTTTTTTTTTTTTCATACTATTCGCCATTTCCCGCATTTGCGAGGTAGCGTTAAGAACAGAGGACTGGGCCTTAGAGGGAAAATCCTCACCTGGCCCCCTTCTCTGTTCCTTCTTTTGGAAAATTAAAAAAAAACGAGAGGGGAGGATTTCCAGCCACCCACTCCCTCCCCTTTTAGTCGCCTTCTACGACACGCAGGGAATACGTGGGAAGTATTCTTTCTCCCCTATCCCCAGGGATAATATATATATATATATATATATATATATATATATATATATATATATATATATATATATATATATATATATATATATATTTTTTTTTTTATACTTTGTCGCTGTCTCCCGCGTTTGCGAGGTAGCGCAAGGAAACAGACGAAAGAAATGGCCCAACCCCCCCCCATACACATGTATATACATACGTCCACACACGCAAATATACATACCTACACAGCTTTCCATGGTTTACCCCAGACGCTTCACATGCCCTACTTCAATCCACTGACAGCACGTCAACCCCGGTATACCACATCGCTCCAATTCACTCTATTCCTTGCCCTCCTTTCACCCTCCTGCATATTCAGGCCCCGATCACACAAAATCTTTTTCACTCCATCTTTCCACCTCCAATTTGGTCTCCCTCTTCTCCTCGTTCCCTCCACCTCCGACACATATATCCTCTTGGTCAATCTTTCCTCACTCATTCTCTCCATGTGCCCAAACCACTTCAAAACACCCTCTTCTGCTCTCTCAACCACGCTCTTTTTATTTCCACACATCTCTCTTACCCTTACGTTACTCACTCGATCAAACCACCTCACACCACACATTGTCCTCAAACATCTCATTTCCAGCACATCCATCCTCCTGCGCACAACTCTATCCATAGCCCACGCCTCGCAACCATACAACATTGTTGGAACCACTATTCCTTCAAACATACACATTTTTGCTTTCTGAGATAATGTTTTCGACTTCCACACATTCTTCAAGGCCCCCAGAATTTTCGCCCCCTCCCCCACCCTATGATCCACTTCCGCTTCCATGGTTCCATCCGCTGCCAGATCCACTCCCAGATATCTAAAACACTTCACTTCCTCCAGTTTTTCTCCATTCAAACTCACCTCCCAATTGACTTGACCCTCAACCCTACTGTACCTAATAACCTTGCTCTTATTCACATTTACTCTTAACTTTCTTGTTCCACACACTTTACCAAACTCAGTCACCAGCTTCTGCAGTTTCTCACATGAATCAGCCACCAGTGCTGTATCATCAGCGAACAACAACTGACTCACTTCCCAAGCTCTCTCATCCCCAACAGACTTCATACTTGCCCCTCTTTCCAAAACTCTTGCATTTACCTCCCTAACAACCCCATCCATAAACAAATTAAACAACCATGGAGACATCACACACCCCTGCCGCAAACCTACATTCACTGAGAACCAATCACTTTCCTCTCTTCCTACACGTACACATGCCTTACATCCTCGATAAAAACTTTTCACTGCTTCTAACAACTTTACTCCCACACCATATATTCTTTATACCTTCCACAGAGTATCTCTATCAACTCTATCATATGCCTTCTCCAGATCCATAAATGCTACATACAAATCCATTTGCTTTTCTAAGTATTTCTCACATACATTCTTCAAAGCAAACACCTGATCCACACATCCTCTACCACTTCTGAAACCACACTGCTCTTCCCCAATCTGATGCTCTGTACATGCCTTCACCCTCTCAATCAATACCCTCCCATATAATTTACCAGGAATACTCAACAAACTTATACCTCTGTAATTTGAGCACTCACTCTTATCCCCTTTGCCTTTGTACAATGGCACTATGCACGCATTCCGCCAATCCTCAGGCACCTCACCATGAGTCATACATACATTAAATAACCTTACCAACCAGTCAACAATACAGTCACCCCCTTTTTTAATAAATTCCACTGCAATACCATCCAAACCTGCTGCCTTGCCGGCTTTCATCTTCCGCAAAGCTTTCACTACCTCTTCTCTGTTTACCAAATCATTTTCCCTAACCCTCTCACTTTGCACACCACCTCGACCAAAACACCCTATATCTGCCACTCTATCATCAAACACATTCAACAAACCTTCAAAATACTCACTCCATCTCCTTCTCACATCACCACTACTTATCACCTCCCCATTTGCGCCCTTCACTGAAGTTCCCATTTGCTCCCTTGACTTACGCACTTTATTTACCTCCTTCCAGAACATCTTTTTATTCTCCCTAAAATTTAATGATACTCTCTCACCCCAACTCTCATTTGCCCTTTTTTTTACCTCTTGCACCTTTCTCTTGACCTCCTGTCTCTTTCTTTTATACATCTCCCACTTAATTGCATTTTTTCCCTGCAAAAATCGTCCAAATGCCTCTCTCTTCTCTTTCACTAATACTCTTACTTCATCCCACCACTCACTACCCTTTCTAATCAACCCACCTCCCACTCTTCTCATGCCACAAGCATCTTTTGCGCAATCCATCACTGATTCCCTAAATACATCCCATTCCTCCCCCACTCCCCTTACTTCCATTGTTCTCACCTTTTTCCATTCTGTACTCAGTCTCTCCTGGTACTTCCTCACACAGGTCTCCTTCCTAAGCTCACTTACTCTCACCACCCTCTTCACCCCAACATTCACTCTTCTTTTCTGAAAACCCATACAAATCTTCACCTTAGCCTCCACAAGATAATGATCAGACATCCCTCCAGTTGCACCTCTCAGCACATTAACATCCAAAAGTCTCTCTTTCGCACGCCTGTCAATTAACACGTAATCCAATAACGCTCTCTGGCCATCTCTCCTACTTACATAAGTATACTTATGTATATCTCGCTTTTTAAACCAGGTATTCCCAATCATCAGTCCTTTTTCAGCACATAAATCTACAAGCTCTTCACCATTTCCATTTACAACACTGAGCACCCCATGTATACCAATTATTCCCTCAACTGCCACATTACTCACCTTTGCATTCAAATCACCCATCACTATAACCCGGTCTCGTGCATCAAAACCACTAACACACTCATTCAGCTGCTCCCAAAACACTTGCCTCTCATGATCTTTCTTCTCATGCCCGGGTGCATATGCACCAATAATCACCCACCTCTCTCCATCAACTTTCAGTTTTACCCATATTAATCGAGAATTTACTTTCTTACATTCTATCACATACTCCCACAACTCCTGTTTCAGGAGTATTGCTACTCCTTCCCTTGCTCTTGTCCTCTCACTAACCCCTGACTTTACTCCCCAGACATTCCCAAACCACTCTTCCCTTACCCTTGAGCTTCGTCACTCAGAGCCAAAACATCCAGGTTCCTTTCCTCAAACATACTACCTATCTCTCCTTTTTTCACATCTTGGTTACATCCACACACATTTAGGCACCCCACTCTGAGCCTTCGAGGAGGATGAGCACTCCCCGCGTGACTCCTTCTGTTTCCCATTTTAGAAAGTTAATACAAGGAGGGGAGGATTTCTGGCCCCCCGCTCCCGTCCCCTCTAGTCGCTTTCTACGACACGCGAGGAATACGTGGGAAGTATTCTTTCACCCCTATCCCCAGGGATAATATACATATATATATACATATACACATGCTGTCATCCCGCTGCTTCAACATCCGTAGAACTCGAGCTCTGGTGACAGATGTAGCGCTTTGTTATGGCTTGTAGTGGATCGTGTGGTGGATCAGTTGTTTATCCCGATGTGCAGCCGGAGTCCAGGGCGAACAGTGCCGTAAATAAGGGGGGGTTCCTCCTGGAAATGGGAGCCATACCTATGATTGCTGGAAAGGCTTCCTCTTTCTTCCATTTGTCATTGAGGGGTGATTCTACCAGATGGGAGCCAGTGACGATCACCATCCTTTTGGCTGTCTGCAGTCTTGTACACTTTACAATGCTGCCAGTCAATCTTCCTGAGTGTGTAAAGGTTTAAAGCGCCTCTTCGCAAACGGAACTACCTTGGCCCACCAGTGATGCTACTACGTTTGTGAATCGGGAACCATTGCAACACAAACCTCGCCAGGTTGTAGAGTTTCCCGCAGTGTATCGAGACAGACTTCCCCAGAACTTTTTTTTTTAAAGGGGAAGTAAATGTTTATAGTTGTGTTACTGGAGTGATAGTTTTCATACATGGTGTTTTAACAAGAAAATAGTGAAATTGGAGAAAAATGTAGCTTAGACATTGAAGCTTATTGATACAGTGGTTAAATTGATGAGAACTGCTATTGACGTTTGTGTAAATAAATCATACATTTCCTTTTTCCACAGCCAGAGGTTGAACCATTATGTGACATTCATTTTTTCATTCATTTCAAGCTAGAAGTTTCAGTTTTCTAAATTGTTTCTTACATTTTTCATATGTATATATATGTATGTGTGTGTGTGTGTGTATATGTGCGTATATATATATATATATATATATATATATATATATATATATATATATATATATATATATATATATATATATATGTGTGTATGTGTATATGTGTGTATGTGTGTATATGTGTGTATATGTGTGTATATATATATATATATATATATATATATATATATATATATATATATATATATATATATATATATATACATATATATATATATATATATATATATATATATTTTCCCTAACCCTCTCACTTTGCACACCACCTCGACCAAAACACCCTATATCTGCCACTCTATCATCAAACACATTCAACAAACCTTCAAAATACTCACTCCATCTCCTTCTCACATCACCACTACTTGTTATCACCTCCCCACTTGCGCCCTTCACCGAAGTTCCCATTTGCTCCCTTGTCTTACGCACTTTATTTACCTCCTTCCAGAACATCTTTTTATTCTCCCTAAAATTTAATGATACTCTCTCACCCCAACTCTCATTTGCCCTTTTTTTCACCTCTTGCACCTTTCTCTTGACCTCCTGTCTCTTTCTTTTATACATTCCCACTTAATTGCATTTTTTCCCTGCAAAAATCGTCCAAATGCCTCTCTCTTCTCTTTCACTAATACTCTTACTTCTTCATCCCACCACTCACTAGCCTTTCTAATCAACCCACCTCCCACTCTTCTCATGCCACAAGCATCTTTTGCGCAATCCATCACTGATTCCCTAAATACATCCCATTCCTCCCCCACTCCCCTTACTTCCATTGTTCTCACCTTTTTCCATTCTGTACTCAGTCTCTCCTGGTACTTCCTCACACAAGTCTCCTTCTCAAGCTCACTTACTCTCACCACCCTCTTCACCCCAACATTCGCTCTTCTTCTCTGAAAACCCATACAAATCTTCACCTTAGCCTCCACAAGATAATGATCAGACATCCCTCCAGTTGCACCTCTCAGCACATTAACATCCAAAAGTCTCTCTTTCGCGCGCCTGTCAATTAACACGTAATCCAATAACGCTCTCTGGCCATCTCTCCTACTTACATAAGTATACTTATGTATATCTCGCTTTTTAAACCAGGTATTCCCAATCATCAGTCCTTTTTCAGCACATAAATCTACAAGCTCTTCACCATTTCCATTTACAACACTGAACACCCCATGTATACCAATTATTCCCTCAACTGCCACATTACTCACCTTTGCATTCAAATCACCCATCACTATGACCCGGTCTCGTGCATCAAAACCACTAACACACTCATTCAGCTGCTCCCAAAACACTTTGGTAAACAGAGAAGAGGTAGTGAAAGCTTTGCGGAAGATGAAAGCCGGCAAGGCAGCAGGTTTGGATGGTATTGCAGTGGAATTTATTAAAAAAGGGGGTGACTGTATTGTTGACTGGTTGGTAAGGTTATTTAATGTATGTATGACTCATGGTGAGGTGCCTAAGGATTGGCAGAATGCGTGCATAGTGCCATTGTACAAAGGCAAAGGGGATAAGAGTGAGTGCTCAAATTACAGAGGTATAAGTTTGTTGAGTATTCCTGGTAAATTATATGGGAGGGTATTGATTGAGAGGGTGAAGGCATGTACAGAGCATCAGATTGGGGAAGAGCAGTGTGGTTTCAGAAGTGGTAGAGGATGTGTGGATCAGGTGTTTGCTTGAAGAATGTATGTGAGAAATACTTAGAAAAGCAAATGGATTTGTATGTAGCATTTATGGATCTGGAGAAGGCATATGATAGAGTTGATAGAGATGCTCTGTGGAAGGTATTAAGAATATATGGTGTGGGAGGAAAGTTGTTAGAAGCAGTGAAAAGTTTTTATCGAGGATGTAAGGCATGTGTACGTGTAGGAAGAGAGGAAAGTGATTGGTTCTCAGTGAATGTAGGTTTGCGGCAGGGGTGTGTGATGTCTCCATGGTTGTTTAATTTGTTTATGGATGGGGTTGTTAGGGAGGTAAATGCAAGAGTTTTGGAAAGAGGGGCAAGTATGAAGTCTGTTGGGGATGAGAGAGCTTGGGAAGTGAGTCAGTTGTTGTTCGCTGATGATACAGCGCTGGTGGCTGATTCATGTGAGAAACTGCAGAAGCTGGTGACTGAGTTTGGAAAAGTGTGTGGAAGAAGAAAGTTAAGAGTAAATGTGAATAAGAGCAAGGTTATTAGGTACAGTAGGGTTGAGGGTCAAGTCAATTGGGAGGTGAGTTTGAATGGAGAAAAACTGGAGGAAGTGAAGTGTTTTAGATATCTGGGAGTGGATCTGGCAGCGGATGGAACCATGGAAGCGGAAGTGGATCATAGGGTGGGGGAGGGGGCGAAAATCCTGGGGGCCTTGAAGAATGTGTGGAAGTCGAGAACATTATCTCGGAAAGCAAAAATGGGTATGTTTGAAGGAATAGTGGTTCCAACAATGTTGTATGGTTGCGAGGCGTGGGCTATGGATAGAGTTGTGCGCAGGAGGATGGATGTGCTGGAAATGAGATGTTTGAGGACAATGTGTGGTGTGAGGTGGTTTGATCGAGTGAGTAACGTAAGGGTAAGAGAGATGTGTGGAAATAAAAAGAGCGTGGTTGAGAGAGCAGAAGAGGGTGTTTTGAAGTGGTTTGGGCACATGGAGAGGATGAGTGAGGTAAGATTGACCAAGAGGATATATGTGTCGGAGGTGGAGGGAACAAGGAGAAGAGGGAGACCAAATTGGAGGTGGAAAGATGGAGTGAAAAAGATTTTGTGTGATCGGGGCCTGAACATGCAGGAGGGTGAAAGGAGGGCAAGGAATAGAGTGAATTGGAGCGATGTGGTATACCGGGGTTGACGTGCTGTCAGTGGATTGAAGTAGGGCATGTGAAGCGTCTGGGGTAAACCATGGAAAGCTGTGTAGGTATGTATATTTGCGTGTGTGGACGTATGTATATACATGTGTATGGGGGGGGGTTGGGCCATTTCTTTCGTTTGTTTCCTTGCGCTACCTCGCAAACGCGGGAGACAGCGACAAAGTATAATAAAATAAATATAATATATATATATGTTATCCCTGGAGATAGGGGTGAAAGAATACTTCCTACGCATTCCTCACGTGTCGTAGAAAGCGACTAGAGGGGACGGGAGCGGGGGGCCAGAAATCCTCCCCTCCTTGTATTTTTAACTTTCTAAAAAATGGGAAACAGAAGGAGTCACACGGGGAGTGCTCATACTCCTCGTAGACTCAGGTTGGGGTGTCTAAATGTGTGTGGATGTAACCAAGATGTGAAAAAAGGAGAGATAGGTAGTATGTTTGAGGAAAGGAACCTGGATGTTTTGGCTCTGAGTGAAACGAAGCTCAAGGGTAAAGGGGAAGAGTGGTTTGGGAATGTCTTGGGAGTAAAGTCAGGGGTTAGAGAGAGGACAAGAGCAAGGGAAGGAGTAGCAGTACTCCTGAAACAGGAGTTGTGGGAGTATGTGATAGAATGTTAGAAAGTAAATTCTCGATTAATATGGGTAAAACTGAAAGTTGATGGAGAGAGATTGGTGATTATTGGCACATATGCACCTGGGCATGAGAAGAAAGATCATGAGAGGCAAGTGTTTTGGGAGCAGCTGAATGAGTGTGTTAGTGGTTTTGATGCACGCGACCGGGTTATAGTGATGGGTGATTTGAATGCAAAGGTGAGTAATGTGTCAGTTGAGGGAATAATTGGTATACATGGGGTGTTCAGTGTTTTAAATGGAAATGGTGAAGAGCTTGTAGATTTATGTGCTGAAAAAGGACTGGTGATTGGGAATACCTGGTTTAAAAAGTGAGATATACATAAGTTGATTAGAAAGGGTAGTGAGTGGTGGGATGAAGAAGTAAGATTATTAGTGAAAGAGAAGAGAGAGGCATTTGGACGATTTTTGCAGGGAAAAAATGCAATTGAGTGGGAGATGTATAAAAGAAAGAGACAGGAGGTCAAGAGAAAGGTGCAAGAGGTGTAAAAGAAGGCAAATGAGAGTTGGGGTGAGAGAGTATCATTAAATTTTAGGGAGAATAAAAAGATGTTCTGGAAGGAGGTAAATAAAGTGCATAAGACAAGGGAGCAAATGGGAACTTCAGTGAAGGGCGCTAATGGGGAGGTGATAACAAGTAGTGGTGATGTGAGAAGGAGATGGAGTGAGTATTTTGAAGGTTTGTTGAATGTGTTTGATGATAGAGTGGCAGATATAGGGTGTCTTGGTCGAGGTGGTGTGCAAAGTGAGAGGGTTGGGGAAAATGATTTGGTAAACAGAGAAGAAGTAGTAAAAGCTTTGCGGAAGATGAAAGCCGGCAAGGCAGCAGGTTTAGATGGTACTGCAGTGGAATTTATTAAAAAAAGGGGGTGACTGTATTGTTGACTGGTTGGTAAGGTTATTTAATGTATGTATGACTCATGGTGAGGTGCCTGAGGATTGGCGGAATGCGTGCATAGTGCCATTGTACAAAGGCAAAGGGGATAAGAGTGAGTGCTCAAATCACAGAGGTATAAGTTTGTTGAGTATTCCTGGTAAATTATATGGGAGGGTATTGATTGAGAGGGTGAAGGCATGTACAGAGCATCAGATTGGGGAAGAGCAGTGTGGTTTCAGAAGTGGTAGAGGATGTGTGGATCAGGTGTTTGCTTTGAAGAATGTATGTGAGAAATACTTAGAAAAGCAAATGGATTTGTATGTAGCATTTATGGATCTGGAGAAGGCATATGATAGAGTTGATAGAGATGCTCTGTGGAAGGTATTAAGAATATATGGAGTGGGTGGCAAGTTGTTAGAAGCAGTGAAAAGTTTTTATCGAGGATGTAAGGCATGTGTACGTGTTGGAAGAGAGGAAAGTGATTGGTTCTCAATGAATGTAGGTTTGCGGCAGGGGTGTGTGATGTCTCCATGGTTGTTTAATTTGTTTATGGATGGGGTTGTTAGGGAGGTGAATGCATGAGTTTTGGAAAGAGGGGCATGTATGCAGTCTGTTGTGGATGAGAGAGCTTGGGAAGTGAGTCAGTTGTTGTTTGCTGATGATACAGCGCTGGTGGCTGATTCATGTGAGAAACTGCAGAAGCTGGTGACTGAGTGTGGTAAAGTGTGTGAAAGAAGAAAGTTAAGAGTAAATGTGAATAAGAGCAAGGTTATTAGGTACAGTAGGGTTGAGGGTCAAGTCAATTGGGAGGTAAGTTTGAATGGAGAAAAACTGGAGGAAGTACAGTGTTTTAGATATCTGGGAGTGGATCTGGCAGCGGATGGAACCGTGGAAGCGGAAGTGAATCATAGGGTGGGGGAGGGGGCGAAAATCCTGGGAGCCTTGAAGAATGTGTGGAAGTCAAGAATATTATCTCGGAAAGCAAAAATGGGTATGTTTGAAGGATTAGTGGTTCCAACAATGTTGTATGGTTGCGAGGCGTGGGCTATGGATAGAGTTGTGCGCAGGAGGGTGGATGTGCTGGAAATGAGATGTTTGAGGACAATGTGTGGTGTGAGGTGGTTTGATCGAGTAAGTAATGTAAGGGTAAGAGAGATGTGTGGAAATAAAAAGAGTGTGGTTGAGAGAGCAGAAGAGGGTGTTTTGAAATGGTTTGGGCACATGGAGAGAATGAGTGAGGAAAGATTGACCAAGAGGATATATGTGTCGGAGGTGGAGGGAACGAGGAGAAGTGGGAGACCAAATTGGAGGTGGAAAGATGGAGTGAAAAAGATTTTGAGTGATCGGGGCCTGAACATGCAGGAGGGTGAAAGGCGGGCAAGGAATAGAGTGAATTGGATCGATGTGGTATATCGGGGTTGACTTGCTATCAGTGGATTGAATCATGGCATGTGAAGTGTCTGGGGTAAACCATGGAGAGCTGTGTGGGGCCTGGATGTGGAAAGGGAGCTGTGGTTTCGGGCATTATTGCACGACAGCTAGAGAATGAGTGTGAACGAATGAGGCCTTTGTTATCTTTTCCTAGCGCTACCACACACACATGAGGGTGGAGGGGGATGGTATCCCATGTGTGGCGAGGTGGCGATGGGAATGAATAAAGGCAGACAGTGTGAATTGTGTGCATGGGTATATATGTATGTGTCTGTGTGTGTACATATATGTGTACATTATGATGTACAGGTATGTATATTTGCGTGTGTGGACGTGTGTGTGTATATGCATGTGTATGGGGGTGGGTTGGGCCATTTCTTTCGTCTGTTTCCTTGCGCTACCTCGTAAACGCGGGAGACAGTGACAAAGCAAAATAAAAAATAAAAAAAAAATAATACATAAATATACGTATGTAAGTAGGAGAGATGGCCATAGAGCGTTATTGGATGAATGCCTATATACACACATATACATACTTATACATTTCAACATATGCATACATATACACACACACAGATATATACATATATATATATATATTTTTTTTTTTTTTTTTTCATACTATTTGCCATTTCCCGCGTTAGCGAGGTAGCGTTAAGAACAGAGAACTGGGTCTTAGAGGGAATATCCTCACCTGACCCCCTTCTCTGTTCCTTCTTTTGGAAAATTAAAAAAAAACAAGAGAGGGGAGGATTTCCAGCCACCCGCTCCCTCCTCTTTCAGTCGCCTTCTACGACACACAGGGAATACGTGGGAAGTATTCTTTCTCCCCTATCCCCAGGGATATATATATATATACATGTACATATTCCTACATGCTTGCCTTCATCCATTCCTGATGCTACCCTGCCCCACAGGAAACAGCATCGTTATCCCCCACTTTAGCTGGGTAGCACCAGGAAAATAGACAAAAAGGCCACATTCGTTCACACTCAATCTCTAGCTGTTATGTGTAATGCACCAAAACCCAGCTCCCTCTCCACATCCAGGCCCCACAGACCTTTCCATGATTTACCCTAGATGCTTCACATGCCCTATGCACTGATCCATAAAAGCTGGCTGTAAAGTAGAAGCTAGTACATATGTGGGCCCTAAAAACTACTAAGGATCATGAGCCTTGAATGGCTGGTGAAGGGTAGGTCAGTGATATCAGAATGGCAGGTTGCTGATTGGCTGACGTCAAACCAATATAAGATGAGCAAAGGATGTGGTTACCACAGAACGGTTCACAAGGGGTAAGCATAGGCTAGTCCCTCCTCACCAAAGTGAGGCTAGAAAGGGTCCTAGTAGATATATTATCAAAACATATCTCATGCTCACAGACGAGAGAAACAGTAAAAGAATGAAACACAGAGTAAAAGAATATGAGAGAACACATTACATGTATGACAAAAAGACTGAATGAATAACCACATGAACTGGTAAGAAATGGACAGATGTCCAGCATGAGAAGTATTTGCAACAGATTTCACACATTACCAAAAGGATTCGCCAACAATAATGAGAAAAGCTATCAAAGGATAAAACTGAAGTTATGTCACTACAGCAACAAGAAGATAATTACAGCAATGAGAGGATAATCATGAAAAAGGTAAGTATTCAACATTCATTATAAATAATAGATACTAGTAGAGTGCATGTAGAGCCTTATCATATTATGGCAAGGGGAACAAAGGTGTGTTCAAACTACAGGGGTATAAGTTTGCTGAGTGTACCTAGTACGATGTTTGGGGGAGTGGTGATTAAGAGGGTGAAGGCATGTACAGAGCATCAGACTGGGGAGGAACAATGTGGTTTCAAGAGTGGTAGAGGATGTCTGGATCAAGTATTTGATTTAAAAAAAATGTGATATATACTTAGAGAAACAGGATTTGTATGTGGCAGTCATGGTGAAAGCATACAAGATGACTGATAGAGTTGCCTGCTGGAAGGTCTTACGAATATATGGTGCAAGAGATTAGCAACAAGAAAATGTGGGAAGTTTTTATCAAGAGTGTAAGGTGTGTGTAAGAGTACACAGAGAGGAGAGTGAATGGTTCCAGGTGAAGGCTGGTCTGCAGCAGGGCTGTCTGATGTCATGGCTGTATAATATGTTTACGAATGGCGTGGTGAGTGTAGTTAATGCGAGAGTCTTGGAAAGGGGGGTTAATATGCAGTAGGTAGGGGTTGAAGGGGCCTGGGATGAGAGTCAGTTGTTTCCTGGTGACACAGCACTGGTGGCAGATTCAAGGAAGAAACTGCAGAAGTTGGAGTGAGTTTGGGAAAGTGTTCGAAATGTGGATGTTGAGAATAAATCTGAATAAAAGCAAAGTTATTAGGTTTAGCATGGTGATGCTAGTTGGGGTGTGAGTTTGAATAGAAGGAAAATTCTTTATGTTCCTAGAAGCAGACAAGGCAGCAAATGGAACCATGGAAAGAAAAGCGAGTCATAGGGTGGGAGTGAGAAGGCAAAAGTTCTGTAAGCACTGAGGAGAGTGTGGAAAGAGAGGTTATCTGTGGAGGTTAACACAGGTATGTCTGGAGTCCTGGTGAAGTTGTATGAATGCAAGACATGGGCTATCCAAGAGGATGTGCAGATGAAGGTGGATGCATTGGAAGTGAACTGTCTGAGGACAATACGTGGTGTGAGATGGATTGGTCAAGTAAATAATAAGAGGGTAAGAGAGAGGCATGGTAATAAGAAGAGTGTGTTTGAGAGAGCTGAAGAGGGTGTCCTGAAATGGTTTGGACATATGGAGGGAAAGAGTGAGGAGAGGCTGATATATAGAGGATATATGTGTCAAGAGTGAAAGGGACAAGGAAAAGGTAAGGACTAAATTAGAGATGGAAGGATGAAATGAAAAAGATTCTGCATGCTTGGGACCTGGCATGCTGGAGGATAAAAGGCGCACAAGAAATAAAGTGAACTGAAATGATGGGGTATATACGGGGTGATGTGCTGCCAATGGAATTAATCAGGACAAATGAAGCAGCTCGATAAAATCACAGAAAGGTCTGTGGGGCACAGTTGTGGATACGGGGCAGTGGCATGGGTGCAAGAGAAATTTTGAGCAGGTGCCAATTGTAGGGTCCTAGTAACTCATGATGATACGAATATGGCTCCTTGCCTGTAAAATTAAACTGTGTTCATGGATGTGAGCAAATGTCGCCTTCCTTTGTCTATTCCTGGCACTACTTTGCATACACAGGAAACAGGGAACAAGTATGAAAAAAAGAAAAGCTTGCCTAAATGGATTGTATACTGCACTTACTTTCATAACATACTAAAATGGCATCTTTTTCAATTTGAGTTACATTCTTGACATTGAGATTATGCCTAGGAACAACAGTTGCCATGCCATCCATATCATCATCATCATCTGGAATCCAGGTGGTTCCTGTGTTGAGGTTGATAAGGCTGTGGCGTAAGACATCCTCTGCTCCATAGCTACGGTTAACATCTACACACATGAGTGGGTATTCTAAGTCTGGTGTGATTATCATCTCGAAGACTCTAAGGGGATGGGGCAAGTAGCACTCACTTTGCTGAAAAAATAATGATTCACTATTATGAGCAAAAATGAGATATGAAATTATACAAATGGCAGAACACAATGAGTATTTCACTACAACCACAAGATTAGACTTATAGGCCATCAAAAACTCATAATACTTTTGTTTCTATGGAAGCTTCCAATACAGTGGAACACTAACCTTAAGAAGCATAAATTTGTTAAGTGGATCATACCACTGCATCAGGTACAGAGAGGAGCTGGTGGCGCCACACAGGTACTTGTAACCATTATATGGATTACGTCCTACACAACATCGTAATGTGCCTTTTGTGTCAGGAACCTTGAAAGTATTCGTTACATAAATTTTTTCTGTATTAACTAAATGCTACATTGTAAATGACACCAATACAACTCAACAATATTCAGGAATAATTATGACCACTTTATGACTTTTCATCTTCCTAAAGAGTAATCTCCTTTCTTTAAAAAATGAAATCACAACTGTAATCTCACATCTAGTACCCACAAAATGTGGTGCAAGGAAAAACAAATGTTCCACTTTCATGATTATCATTCTCTATAAGTAAGTATCAATAATACAACAGCTTACCTTTGTGGTAATTGCATATTTTCTTGGCAAAAACTTTTCTGGTATTTTATTCATTGGTAAAGAAAACTTATGCAGATGCCGATTGTGGAGTCCTATCAACTCATGGCGATACAAATATGGCCCCTTGCCTGCAGAAAATAAACCATTTTCAGTATACAATGTTCTTATAAACATCCCAACTTGCAACAGCAAGTTTTAGTAAAATGTATCATTTCCAGGGGGAAGGTATACAGATATGTCAGTTTTTCTAATATTCATACTGGATATGAATGCTGAGAGGGGCAGTTAGGAGGATGTTTGACCATTACCTGGTAGAAGTAAGGGTGAAGATTTGTTGGGGTTTTCAAGAAAGAGGAAACCATATGAGTGAGAGGAGGGTGGTGAAAGTAAGTGACATGATGAGGTGCCTAAGGAATGGCAAAGTGCATGAACAGTCGTCCCAGTGTATAAAGGCAAGGTGGATAAAGTTCAGTGTTCAAACTAAAGAGGTATAAGTCTATTGAGCATACCTGGTAAGTTGTATGGGTGGGTGAAGGCATGTACACAGCATCAGATTGTGGAGGAGCAGGGTGGTTTCAGAAGTGAAGGATGGTTTGCAGCAGGGGTGTGTGATGTAACCATGGGTGTTTAATTTGTTTATGGACACAGGGCAAGGGAGGTAAATGCAAGAGTCTTGGAGAGAGGTGCAAGTATGAAATATGCAGAGAATGAGAGGGCATGGGAAGGCATTCAGTTGTTGTTTGCTGATGATATACAACTGGTGGCAGATTTGAATGAGAAACTGCAGAAATTTGTGACTAAGATTGTAAGTGTGTGTGAAAGGAGGATGTTGAGAAAATATGATAATAAAAGCTAGGTTATTGGGTGCAGCAGGGTTGAGGGACAGGTTACTTGGGGTGTGAGTTTGAACAAATAAAACTTAGAGGAAGTAAAGTGTCTTAGATATTTAGGAGTAGACTATTCTATTTGTTTTGTCGCTGTCTCCCACGTAGCAAGGTAACGCAAGGAAACAGACGAAAGAATGGCCCAACCCACCCACATACACATGTATATACATACATGTCCACACACGCAAATATACATACCTATACATTTCAACGTATATATATATATATATATATATATATATATATATATATTTTTTTTTTTTTTTTTTTATACCTCGTCGCTGTCTCCCGCGTTTGCGAGGTAGCGCAAGGAAACAGACGAAAGAAATGGCCCAACCCCCCCCATACACATGTACATACACACGTCCACACACGCAAATATACATACCTACACAGCTTTCCATGGTATACCCCGGACGCTTCACATGCCTTGATTCAATCCACTGACAGCACGTCAACCCCTGTATACCACATCGCTCCAATTCACTCTATTCCTTGCCCTTCTTTCACCCTCCTGCATGTTCAGGCCCCGATCACACAAAATCCTTTTCACTCCATCTTTCCACCTCCAATTTGGTCTCCCTCTTCTCCTCGTTCCCTCCACCTCCGACACATATATCCTCTTGGTCAATCTTTCCTCACTCATTCTCTCCATGTGCCCAAACCACTTCAAAACACCCTCTTCTGCTCTCTCAACCACGCTCTTTTTATTTCCACACATCTCTCTTACCCTTACGTTACTTACTCGATCAAACCACCTCACACCACACATAGTCCTCAAACATCTCATTTCCAGCACATCCATCCTCCTGCGCACAACTCTATCCATAGCCCACGCCTCGCAACCATACAACATTGTTGGAACCACTATTCCTTCAAACATACCCATTTTTGCTTTCCGGGATAATGTTCTCGACTTCCACACACAGACATATACATATATACACATGTACATAATTCATAGTCTGCCTTTATTCATTCCCATCGCCACCCCACACACATGAAATAACAACCCCCTCCCCCCAAATGTGCGTGAGGGAGCGCTAGGAAAAGACAACAAAGGCCCCATTCGTTCACACTCAGTCTCTAGCTGTCATATAATAATGCACCGAAATCACAGCTCCCTTTCCACATCCAGTCCCCACAGAACTTTCCATGGTTTACCCCAGACGCTTCACATGCCCTGGTTCAATCCACTGACAGCACGTCGACTCTGGTATACCACATCGTTCCAATTCACTCTATTCCTTGCACGCCTTTCACCCTCCTGCATGATCAGGCCCCGATCACTCAAAATCTTTTTCACTCCATCTTTCCACCTCCAATTTGGTCTTCCACTTCTCCTCGTTCCTTCCACCTCTGACACATATATCCTCTTGGTCAATCTTTCCTCACTCATTCTATCCATGTGACCAAACCATTTCAAAACACCCTCTTCTGCTCTCTCAACCACACTCTTTTTATTACCACACATCTCTCTTACCCTATTATTACTTAATCAAACCATCTCACACCACATATTGTCCTCAAACATCTCATTTCCAGCACATCCAACCTCCTCCGCACAACTCTATCCATAGCCCAAGCCTCGCAGCCATATAACATTGTTGGAACCACTATTCCTTCAAACATACCCATTTTTGTTTTCTGAGATAATGTTCTCAACTTCCACACATTCTTCAATGCTCCCAGAATTTTCGGCCCCTCCTCCACCCTATGATTCACTTCTGCTTCCATGGTTCCATCCGCTGCCAAATCCACTCCCAGATATCTAAAACACTTCACTTCCTCCAGTTTTTCTCCATTCAAACTTACCTCCCAATTGACTTGTCCCTCAACCCTACTGTACCTAATAACCTTGCTCTTATTCACATTTACTCTCAGCTTTCTTCTTTCACACACTTTACCAAACTCAGTCACCAGCTTCTGCAGTTTCTCACATGAATCAACCACCAGCACTGTATCATCAGCGAACAACAACTGACTCACTTCCCAAGCTCTCTCATCCACAACTCACTGCATACTTGCCCCTCTTTCCAAAACTCTTGCATTCACCTCCCTAACTACCCCATCCATAAACAAATTAAACAACTATGGAGACAACACACACCCCTGCCGCAAACCTACATTCACTGAGAACCAATCACTTTCCTCTCTTCCTACACGTACAAATGCCTTACATCCTTGATAAAAACTTTTCACTGCTTCTAACAATTTGCCTCCCACACCATATATTCTTAGTACCTTCCACAGAGCATCTCTATCAACTCTATCATATGCCTTCTCCGGATCCATAAATGCTACATACAAATCAATTTGCTTTTCTAAGTATTTCTCACATACATTCTTCAAAGCAAACACCTGATCCACACATCCTCTTCCACTTCTGAAACCACACTGCTCTTCCCCAATCTGATGCTCTGTACATGCCTTCACCCCCTCAATCAATACCCTCCCATATAATTTACCAGGAATACTCAACAAACTTATATCTCTGTAATTTGAGCACTCACTATTATCCCCTTTGCCTTTGTACAATGGCACTATGCAAGCATTCCGCCAATCCTCATGCACCTCACCATGAGTCATACATACATTAAATAACCTTACCAACCAGTCAACAATACAGTCACCCCATTTTTTAATAAATTCCACTGCAATACCATCCACACCCGCTCCCTTGCCGGCTCTCATCTTCCGCAAAGCTTTTACTACCTCTTCTCTGTTTACCAAATCATTTTCCCTAACCCTCTCACTTTGCACACCACCTCGGCCAAAACACCCTATATCTACCACTCTATCATCAAACACATTCAACAAACCTTCAAAATACTCACTCCATCACTTTCTCACATCACCACTACTTGTTATCACCTCCCCATTAGCCCCCTTCACTGAAGTTCCCAATTGTTCCCGTGTCTTACGCACTTTATTTACCTCCTTCCAAAACATCTTTTTTATCTCCCTAAAATTTAATGATACTCTCTCACCCTAACTCTCATTTGCCCTCTTTTTCAACTCTTGCACCTTTCTCTTGACCTCCTGCCTCTTTCTTTTACACATCTCCCAGTCATTTGCATTATTTCCCTGCAAAAATTGTCCAAACGCCTCTCTCTTCTCTTTCACTAATAATCTTACTTCGTCATCCCACCACTCACTACCCTTTCTAATCTGCCCACCTCCCACGCTTCTCATGCCACAAGCAGAAGTAGACATGGTAGTGAATAGGACCATGGAAGCGAAAATCAGTCAGAGTGGGAGAGGGAGTGAAGATTCTGGGAGCACTGAAGAATGTGTGGAAAGAGAGAACATTATCTGAAAGAGCTAAAATGGTTATGTTCTAAGGTACAGTAATACCATCATATGAATGTGAAGCATGGGCTATAGAGAAGGCTGTGCGAAGGAGGGTGGATGTGCTGGAAATGAAATGTTTAAGACCAGTATGTGGTGTGAGGTGGTTTGATTAAGTAATGAAAGGGTAAGAGAAAGGTGTGGTAAGTAAAGCAGCGTGGTCGACAGAGCTGAAGAGAGAGTGTTACAATGGTTCAGACATAGGAAAAGAAAGAGTGAGGAAAGGTTGACAAAGAAGATATACTAGTCAGAAAAGGAGGGAACAAGGATAATGGGGAGACCAAATTGGAGATGGATAGATGGAGCGAAAAAAGGCTGAGAAATCAGAGCCTGAACATTCAGGGAGGTGAATGCTTGCAAGGGATAGAGTAAACTCGAGTAAATTGGTATACTGGGATCAACAAGCTGTCAATGGACTGAACCACGGCATGTGAAGTGTCCAGGGTAACCCATGGATAAATCTGAAGGGCCTGACTGTGGATAAAGGAACTGTCATTTTGGTAGACTAGAGGACAGCTAGATATGGATGTGAGCGGAGGCAGCCTCTCTTCATCTATTCCTTGCACTAACTTGTAAATGCAGGAAACAGTAATTATGAAAAAAATCTGTGCTCTAAAATATTACCCACATACATATCTCAACTCTATCCTTCAATATCACTAAGGATCTTATTTTCCCTGCCTACTAAAGTCTCTCCCAATCACCAGATTCTTTATGATTTCTCTCATGGTAATCAGAATGTAAACCAGAAAGTATTTGCCCAAGCTACTAAAATGAGCTGGAGAAAAATGTAGTCCTTATGAAGAATTCAGAAGGATTCCCCCTGGAAACTTGGTTCCATCATTTTCCATATCTTATGGGCATAAATATCCAATCAACTTCATGCTTTAGTATTGAAGTTGAACACGTAAGAAAAAGGAAAATATAATTTAAATGTCTTAACAGAAAAAGCTGGAAAAAAAGAGGACTAGTGGTGAGCAATACTATAATAAGCATTTCCATTTTTTTTTTTTATATATGTACATGTGTACATATGTATGAGTCTGTGTATGCATATGTGTATATTTTGATACATATATGTATATGATACATATATGTATATGATACATATATGTATATGTATACATACATACAAATGTATGTATGGTTCATGGTGAGGTGCCTGAGGATTGGCAGAATGCTTGCATAGTGCCATTGTACAAAGGCAAAGGGGATAAGAGTGAGTGTTCAAATTACAGAGGTATAAGTTTGTTGAGTATTCCTGGTAAATTATATGGGAGGGTATTAATTAAGAGGGTGAAGGCATGTACAGAGCATCAGACTGGGAAGAGCAGTGTGGTTTCAGAAGTGGTAGAGGATGTGTGGATCAGGTGTTTGCTTTGAAGAATGTATGTGAGAAATACTTAGAAAAGCAAATGGATTTGTATGTAACATTTATGGATCTGGAGAGGGCATATGATAGAGTTGATAGAGATGCTCTGTGGAAGGTATTAAGAATATATGGAGTGGGAGGCAAATTGTTAGAAGCAGTGAAAAGTTTTTATCAAGGATGTAAGGCATGTGTACGTGTAGGAAGAGAGGAAAGTGATTGGTTCTCAGTGAATGTAGGTTTGCGGCAGGGGTGTGTGATGTCTCCATGGTTGTTTAATTTGTTTATGGATGGGGTTGTTAGGGAGGTGAATGCAAGAGTTTTGGAAAGAGGGGCAAGTATGCAGTCTGTTGTGGATGTGAGAGCTTGGGAAGTGAGTCAGTTGTTGTTCGCTGATGATACAGCGCTGGTGGCTGATTCATGTGAGAAACTTCAGAAGCTGGTGACTGAGTTTGGTAAAGTGTGTGAAATAAGAAAGTTAAGAGTAAATGTGACTAAGAGCAAGGTTATTAGGTACAGTAGGCTTGAGGGTCAAGTCAGTTGGGAGGTAAGTTTGAATGGAGAAAAACTGAAGGAAGTAAAGTGTTTTAGATATCTGGGAGTGGATCTGGCAGCGGATGGAACCATGAAAGCAGAAGTGAATCATAGGGTGGGGGACGGGCCGAAAATTCTGGGAGCCTTGAAAAATGCGTATGTTTGAAGGAATAGTGGTTCCAACAATGTTGTATGGTTGCAAGGCGTGGGCTATAGATAGAGTTGTGCGCAGCAGGGTGGATGTGCTGGAAATGAGATGTTTGAGGACAATATGTCGTGTGAGGTGGTTTGATCGAGTAAGTAATGTAAGGGTAAGAGAGATGTGTGGAAATAAAAAGAGCGTGGTTGAGAGAGCAGAAGAGGGTGTTTTGAAATGGTTTGGTCACATGGAAAAAACGAGTGAGGAAAGATTGACCAGGAGGATATATGTGTCAGAGGTGGAGGGAACGAGGAGAAGTGGGAGACCAAATTGGAGGTGGAAAGATGGAGTGAAAAAGATTTTGAGTGATCTGGGCTTGAACATGCAGGAGGGTGAAAGGCGTGCAAGGAATAGAGTGAATTGGAACGATGTGGTATACCGGGGTCGACGTGCTGTCAATGGATTGAACCAGGGCATGTGAAGCATCTGGGGTAAACCATGGAAAGTTCTGTGGGGCCTGGATGTGGAAAGGGAGCTGTGGTTTCGGTGCATTATTACATGACAGCTAGAGACTGAGTGTGAACGAATGGGGCCTTTGTTGTCTTTTCCTAGCGCTACCTCGCACACATGAGGAGGGAGGGGGTTGTTATTCCATGTGTGGCGAGGTGGCGATGGGAATAAATAAAGGCAGACATGAATCATTTACATGTGTATATATGCATATGTCTGTGTGTGTATTATATGTGTCCATTGAGATGTATAGGTATGTATTTTTGCTTGTGTGGACGTGTATGTGTATGGAGGTGGGTTGGGCCATTCTTTTGTCTGTTTCCTTGCGCTACCTCCCTAACGCGGGAGACAGCGACAAAGCAAAATAATAATAATAAAAAATATGTATATATACATATATGTATATGTATACATATATGTATATGTATGTATATGTGGGTATATGAGTGTTATGTAAATATATGTCTACATAAGTGGATGGGCCATTCTTCGTCTGTTTCCTGGAGCTACCTCACTAATGTGGCAAACAGCGATTCAGTATAATAACATAATATTAATATTTTTCTTGAGAGCTGGGTAAGTGTTGAAGAGATGACATACATCAAGATCAATCTTTCTTACACTCAACACACTTTCAAATTAATTCACAAATTTATCCATTTTCATTATATATGATCGGCATTTTCCTCATCAGCAAGGTTGTGCCAGGAAATGGACAAAGAAAGACAGTAGGGTTGAGGGACAAGTAAATTGAGATGTAACTTTAAATGGAAAAATATTGGACGAAGTAAAGTGTTTTAGATATCTGAGAGTGGACTTAGCAGTGGATGGAACCATGGAAGTGGGAGTGAGTCACAAGGTGGGGGAGGGGGCGAAGGTTCTGGGAGCAATGAAAAATGTGTGAAAGGAGAGAACGTTATCTAGGAGAGCAAAAATGGGTAGGTTTGAAGGAATAGTGGGTCCAACAATGTTATATGGTTCCAAGGAATGGGCCATAGATATGGTTGTATGGAGGAGGGTGTATGTGTTGGAAATGAGATGTTCGAGGACAATATGTGGTGTGAATGGTTTGATCAAATATTGGTTTGATTAAGTAAGTAATGATGGGGTAAGAGGGATGTATGGAAATAAAAAGTGTGTGGTTAAGAGAGCCGAGGAGGGTGTGTTGAAATGGTTTGGACATATGGAGAGAATGAGGGAGGAAAGATTGACAAAGAGGATATATGTGTCACAGGTGAAGGGAACAAGAAGTGGGAGACCAAATTGGAGGTGGAAGGATGGAGTGAAAAAGATTTTGAGCGATTGGGGCCTGAACATACAGGAGAGTGAGAGGCATACAGGGAATAGAGTGAATTGGAATGATATGGTATACTGGGGTCGACATGCTATCAATGGATCGAACCAGGGCTGTGAGAAATACTCAGAAAAACAAACAGATTTGTATGTAGCATTTATGAATTTGGAGAAGGCATATGATAGAGTTGATAGAGATGCTCTGTGGAAGGTATTAAGAATATATGGTGTGGGAGGTAAGTTGCTAGAAGTAGTGTAAAGTTTTTATTGGGAATGTAAGGCATGAGTACAAGTAAGAAGAGAGGAAAGTGAATGTCGGTTTGTGGCAGGGGTGCATGATATCTCCGTGGTTGTTTAATTTATTTATGGATAGGGTTGTTAGGGAGGTAAATGCAAGAATTTTGGAGAGAGGGCAAGTATGCAGTCTGTTGTATATGAGAGGGCTTGGGAGGAGAGTCAGTTGTTGTTCACTGATGACACAGCGCTAGTGGCTGATTCGGGTGAGAAACTACAGAAGCCGATGACTAAGTTTTGTAAAGTATGTGAAAGAAGAAAGTGGAGAGTAAATGTGAAAGAGAGGAAGGCTATTATTTCATTATATTTAGTCGCTGTCTCCCGCGTTAGCAAGGTATCACAAGGAAACACATGAAAGAATGGCCCAACCCACCCACATACACATGTACATACATAAACGCCCACACACGCACATATACATACCTATACATTTCAACATATACATACACAGACATATACATATGTACATATTTATACTTGCTGCCTTCATCCATTCCTGTCACCATCCCGCCACGTATGAAATAACACCCCCCTCCCCCCGTGCGCATGTGAGATAGCACTAGGAAAAGAGTGGAGGCTATTCTTCATCTGTTTCTTGGCACTACCTCGCTTTGCGGGAAACAGTGATCAAGTATTCTGGGAGCAGTTGAGTGAGTGTATTAGCAGCTTTGATGCATGAGACCATGTTATAGTGATGGGTGATTTAAATGAGAAGGTAAGCAATGTGGCAGTTGAGGGTATAATTGGTGAACATGGGGTGTTCAGTGTTGTAAATGTAAATGGTGAAGAGCTTGTGGATTTGTGTGTTAAAAAAAGACTGGTGATTGGAATACCTGGTTTAAAAAAAAAGATATACATAAGTATACGTATTTGAGTAGGAGAGAGAGTCAATGGCATTATTGGACTATGTGTTAATTGATAGGCATGTAAAAGGGAGACTTCTGGATGTTATGTGCTGAGAGGAGCAGCTGGAGTGATGTCTGATCACTATCTTGTGGAGGCGAAGGTAATTTGTAGAGGTTTTCAGAAAAGAAGAGAGACTGTTGGGGAGAAGTGAGTGGTGATAGTAAGAGAGCTTGGAAAGGAGACTTATGTGAGGAAGTATCAGGAGAGACCGAGTGCAGAATGGCAAAAGGTGGGAGCTACTGACATGAGGGGAGTGGGTGAGGAATGGGATGTATCTAGGGAAGCAGTGATAGCTTGCACAAAAGAAGCATGTGGTATAAGAAAGATGGGAGGTGGGCAGATTAGAAAGGGGAGTGAGCAGTGGGATGAAGAAGTAACCCTGTTAGCAAAAGAGAAAAGAGAGCCTTTGGACACTATTTGCAGGGAAGTAGTGCAAATGTTTGGGAGGTGTATAAAAGAAAGTAGCTGGAGGTCAAGAGAAAGGTGCAAGAGTTGAAAAAGATGGCAAATGAGAGTTGTGGTGAGAGAGTATCATTAAAACTTAGGGGGAATAAAAAGATGTTTAGGAAGGAGGTAAATAATGTGTGTATGACACGAGAAGAAATGGGAACATTGGTGAAGGGAGCAAGTGGGGAAGTGATAAACGATAGTGATGGAGTGAGAAGGAGATAAAGTGACTATTTTGAAGGTTTGTTGAATGTGTTTGTTGATACAGTGGCAGAAATAGGGTGTTTTGGTCAGGGTGGTGTACGAAGTGAGAGGGTCTGGGAGAATGATTTGGTGAAGAGAGAGGAGGTAGGGAAATCTTTGTGGAAAATGAAATCTGGCAAGGCAGTGAGGTTGGATGGTATTGCAGTGGAATATATTAATGCGTGGTTGATTGGTTGGTAAGGTTATTCAATGTATGTATGGACCATGGGGAAGTGCCTGATGATTGGCGGAATGCTTGCATAGTGCCATTGTACAAAGGCAAAGGGGATGAAGGTGAGTGTTCAAACTACAGAGGCATAAGTTTGTTGAGTATTCCTGGGAAATTATATGGAAGGGTATTGATTAAGAGGGTGAAGGCATGTACTGAGCATTAGATCAGGGAGGAACAGTGTGGATTCCGAAGTCGTAGAGGATATGTGGATAAGGGGTTTGCTTTGAAGAATGTGAGAAATACTTACAAAAACAAATGGATTTGTATGCAGCATTTGTGGATCTGGAGAGGGCATATGATCGGGCTGATGGAGATGCTTTGTGGAAGGTTTCAAGAGTATATGGTGTGGGAGGTAAGTTGTGAGAAGCTGTGAAAAGTTTTTACCAAGAATGTAAGGCATGTGTACGAACAGGAAGAGAGAAGAGTGATTGGTTCTCAATGAATGTTAGTTAGTGGCAGGGGTGTGTGATGTCCCCAAGGTTGTTTAATCTGCTTATGGATTGGGTGGTTAGGGAAGTAAATGCAAGAATTTTGGATAGAGGGGCAAATATGCAGTCTGTTTTGGATGAGAGGGCTTGGGAAGAGTCGGTTGTTGTTTGCCAATGATACAGCTCTGGTGGCTGATTCATGCGAGAAACTGCAAAGAGTGGTGACTGAGTTTTGAAAAGTGTGTAAAAGGAGAAAGTTGAGTAAATGTGAATAAGAGCAAGGTTATCAGGTTCAGTAGGGTAGAGGGACAAGTTAATTGGGATGAAAGTTTCAATGGAGAAAAATTGGATGAAGTTAAGTGTTTTAGATATCTGGGAGTGGACTTAGCAGACAGAACCATGGAAGTGGAAGTGAGTCACACGGTGGGGAAGAGGGCAAAGGCTCTGGGAGCGATAAAGAATGTGTGGAAGGACAGAACATTATCGCGGAGAGCAAAAATGGGTATGTTTGAAGGAATAGTGGGTTCAACAATGTTATATGGTTATGAGGCATGAGCTATGGATAAGTTTGTACAGAGAAGGGTGGATGTGTTGGATATGAAATGTTTGAAGACAATATGTGGTGTGAGGTGGTTTGATCAAGTCAGTCATGTAAGGGTAAGAGAGATGTGTAGAAATAAAAAGAGTATGGTTGAGAAAGCAGAAGAGGGTGTGCTGATATGGCTTGGACTTACGGAGAGAATGAGTGAGGAAAGATTGACAAAGAGGATATATGTGTCAGAGGTGGAGGGAAGAAGGAGAAGTGGGAGACCAAAATGGAGGAGGAAGGGTGGAGTGAAAAATATTTTGAGCGATCAGGGCCTGAAAATACAGGAGGGTGAGAGGTGTGCAAGGAACAGAGTGAATTGGAACGATGTGGTATACCAGGGTGGACATGCTGTCAATGGATTGAACCAGGGCATGTGAAGTATCTGGGTTAAACCATGGAAAGTTTTGTGGGGCCTGGATGTGGAAAGGGAGCTGTGTTTTCAGTGCATTACACATGACAGCTAGACAGTGTGAATGAATGTGGCCTTTTTGTCTTTTCCAAGCGCTACCTCGAAGGGGGGGTGGGGGGTGGAGAGTCCCCTTTCATGTGTGGTGGGGTGGCGGCAGGAATGGATGAAAGCAGCAAGTATGAATATGTACATGTGTATATATGTACATGTCTGTGTATGTATGTATACGATGAAATGTATAGGTATGTATATGTGCATGCAAGTGTTTATGTATATATATATGTGTGTGTGTGGGTGGGTTGGGCCATTCTTTCGTCTGTTTCCTTGAACTACCTTGCTAACACGGGAGATAGCAATTAAGTATAATAATAATAATAACAAAAATTATACTCAACCGGTCTCCCGCGTTAGCGAGGTAGCGCAAGGAATCACGAAGAATGGCCTAACCCACACACAAACATATACATACATAGACATTTCAACTTTTTTTTCACACATATTCGCCATATTCCACATTAGTGAGGTAGCGTCACGAACAGAGGACTGAGCCTTAGAGAAAATATCCTCACTTGGATCCCTTCTCTGTATACATACACATATATACACAAACATGTACATATCTCATATCATATCATATCATACTTTGTTGCTGAAGAATTTTATTATTATTATTATCATATATTTATTTTGCTTTGTCGCTGCTTTGTCGCTGTCTCCTGCGTTAGCGAGGTAATGCAAGGAAACAGATGAAAGAATGGCCCAACCCACCCACATACACAAGTATATACATATACATCCACACACATACAAATATACAAACCTATACATCTCAACATTATCCCTGGGGATAGGGGAGAAAGAATACTTCCCACGTATTCCCTGCGTGTCATAAAAGGCGACTAAAAGGGAAGGGAGCGGGGAGCTGGAAATCCTCCCCTCTCGTTCTTTTTTAATTTTCCAAAAGAAGGAACGGAGAAGGGGGCCAGGAGAGGATATTCCCTCAAAGGCCCAGGCCTCTCTTCTTAACACTACCTCGCTATTGCGGGAAACGGCGAATGGTATGAAAGAAAGAAAGAACATCTCAACACATACATATACATATATATACATATATACACAGGGGATACCTGGTTTAAAAAGAGAGATATACATAAGTATACATATGTAAGTAGGAGAGATGGACAGAGAGCGTTACTGGATTACATGTTAATTGATAGGCGCGCAAAAGAGAGACTTTTGGATGTTAATGTGCTGAGAGGTGCAACTGGAGGGATGTCTGATCATTATCTTGTGGAGGCGAAGGTGAAGATTTGTAGAGGATTTCAGAAGAGAGAATGTTGGGGTGAAGAGAGTGGTGCGAGTAAGTGAGCTTGGAAAGGAGACTTGTGTGAGGAAGTACCAGGAGAGACTGAGTATAGAATGGAAAAAGGTGAGAACAAAGGAGGTAAGGGGAGTGGGGGAGGAATGGGATGTATTTAGGGAAGCAGTGATGGCTTGCGCAAAAAATGCTTGTGGCCTGAGAAGTGTGGGAGGTGGGCAGATTAGAAAGGGTAGTGAGTGGTGGGGTGAAGAAGTAAGATCATTAGTGAAAGAGAGGAGAGAGGCATTTGGATGATTTTTGCAGGGAAATAATGCAAATGAGTGGGAGACGTATAAAAGAAAGAGGCAGGAGGTCAAGAGAAAGGTGCAAGAGGTGAAAAAGAGGGCAAATGAGAGTTTAGGTGAGAGAGTATCGTTAAATTTTAGGGAGAATAAAAAGATGTTCTGGAAGGAGGTAAATAAAGTGCATAAGACAAGGGAACAAACGGGAACTTCAGCGAAGGGGGCTAATGGGGAGGTGATAACAAGTAGTGGTCATGTGAGGAGATGGAGTGAGTATTTTGAAGGTTTGTTGAATGTTTGATGATAGAGTGGCAGATATAGGGTGTTTTGGTCAAGGCGGTGTGCAAAGTGAGAGGGTTAGGGAAAATGATTTGGTAAACAGAGAAGAGGTCGTAAAAGCTTCGCGGAAGATGAAAGCCGGCAAGGCAGCGGGTTTGGATGGCATTGCAGTGGAATTTATTAAGGGGGTGACTGTATTGTTGACTGGTTGGTAAGGTTATTTAATGTATGTATGATTCATGGTGATGTGCCTGAGGATTGGCGGAATGCTTGCATAGTGCCATTGTACAAAGGCAAAGGGGAAAAAAGGTGAGTGCTTAAATTTCAGAGGTATAAGTTTATTGAGTATTCCTGGGAAATTATATGGGAGGGTATTGACTGAGAGGGTGAAGGCATGTACAGAGCATCAGATTGGGGAAGAGCAGTGTGGTTTCAGAAGTGGTAGAGGATGTGTGGATCAGGTGTTTGCTTTGAAGAATGTGAGAAATACTTAGAAAAGCAAATGGATTTGTATGTAGCATTTATGGATCTGGAGAAGGCATATGATAGAGTTGATAGAGATGCTCTGTGGAAGGTATTAAGAATATATGGTGTGGGAGACAAGTTGTTACAAGCAGTGAAAAATCTTATTGAGGATGTAAGGCATGTGTATGTGTAAGAAGAGAGGAAAGTGATTGGTTCTCAGTGAATGTAGGTTTGCGGCAGGGGTGTATGATGTCTCCATGGTTGTTTAATTTGTTTATGGATGGGGGTAGTTAGGCAGGGGAATGCAAGGGTTTTGGAAAGAGCGGCAAGTATGCAGTCTGTTGTGGATGAGAGAGCTTGGGAAGTGAGTCAGTTGTTGTTCGCTGATGATACAGCGCTGGTGGTTGATTCATGCGAGAAACTGCAGAAGCTGGTGACTGAGTTTGGTAAAGTGTGTGAAAGAAGAAAGTTGAGAGTGAATGTGAATAAGAGCAAGGTTATTAGGTACAGTTGGGTTGAGGGTCAAGTCAGTTGGGAGGTAAGTTTGAATGGAGAAAAACTGGAGGAAGTGAAGTGTTTTAGATATCTGGGAGTGGATTTGGCAGTGGATGGAACCATGGAAGTGGAAGTGAATCATAGGGTGGGGGAGGGGGTAAAAATTCTGGGAGCCTTGAAGAATGTGTAGAAGTCGAGAACATTTTCTCGGAAAGCAAAAATGGGTATGTTTGAACGAATAGTGGTTCCAACAATGTTGTATGGTTGCGAGGTGTGGGCTATGGATAGAGTTGTGCGCAGGAGGGTGGATGTGCTGGAGATGAGATGTTTGAGGACAATATGACGTGTGAGGTGGTTTGATCAAGTAAGTAATGTAAGGGTAAGAGAGATGTGTGGTAATAAAAAGAGTGTGGTTGAGAGAGCAGAAGAGGGTGTTTTGAAGTGGTTTGGTCACATGGAGAGAACGAGTGAGGAAAGATTGACAAAGAGGTTATATGTGTCAGAGGTGGAGGGAACGAGGAGAAGTGGGAGACCAAATTGGAGGTGGAAAGATGGAGTGAAAAAGATTTTGAGTGATCGGGGCCTGAACATGCAGGAGGGTGAAAGGCGTGCAAGGAATAGAGTGAATTGGAGCGATGTGGTATACCGGGGTTGACATGCTGTCAATGGATTGAACCAGGGCATGTGAAGCGTCTGGGGTAAACCATGGAAAGTCTGTGGGGCCTGGATGTGGAAAGGGAGCTGTGGTTTCGGTGCAATATTACATGACAGCTAGAGACTGAGTGTGAACGAATGGGGCCTTTGTTGTCTTCCTAGGGCTACCTTGTGCACATGAGGGGGAGGGGGTTGTTATTTCATGTGTGGCGGGGTGGCGATGGGAATGAATAAAGGCAGACAGTATGAATTATGTACATGTGTATACATGTAGATGTCTGTGTGTGTATATGTATACGTTGAAATGTATAGGTATGTATATTTGTGTGTGTGGACGTGTATGTATATACATGTGTATGTGGGTGGGTTGGGCCATTCTTTCGTCTGTTTCCTTGCGCTACCTCACTAACGCGGGAGACAGCGACAAAGCAAATAAAAAAAATGAATAAAAAAAATACAGACATATACATATATACACATGTACATAATTCGTACTGTCTGCCGTAAATTTACTCATTCCCATCGCCACCTCGCCAAACATGGAATAACATCCCCCTACCCCTCATGTGTGCAAGGTAGCACTAGGAAAAGACAACAAAGGCCACATTCGTTCAAACTCAGTCTCTAGCCGTCATGCAATAATGCACCGAAACCACAGCTCTCTTTCCACATCCAGGCCCCACAGAACTTTCCATGCTTTACCCCAGACGCTTCACATGCCCTGGTTCAATCCACTGACAGCACGTCGACCCTGGTATACCACATCGTTCCAATTCACCCTCCTGCATGTTCAGGCCCCGATCACTCAAAATCTTTTTCACTCCATCTTTCCACCTCCAATTTGGTCTCCCACTTCTCCTCATTCCCTCCACCGCTGACACATACATCCTCTAGGTCAATCTTTCCTCACTCATTCTCTGTGACACTAGGGCTACAGCTGATTGGCAATGGAGTGTCCGACCATGTAGCACTACCTTGGATGAGGACCAGGTTGACTGGTTTTATATTGCTTTTATTTCCAATCATGCTGTAATGTGGCATCTAAAAAGCCATGAAGGTTGCAATCTAAAGTCCATGTCAGTAGCATCCATGCCTCATAGGTTTAATGATATCATAGTGACAGGAAGTGGTTACACAAAATACTCACCAAATGAAATAGATAACCAATTCATGTGATCATTTCTTATATTTGGGTAATCTTGCAAAAGATGCAATAGTAGCACAAATTTCTTATGCCACATCAGATGCTTATCAATACAAGGAAAGGTTTATATTCTGTTACAGAAAGAGACCGTTAAAGTGGGTGATAACCGCTTGTTGAAAAATATAGACGTAATGAAATGGAAGGCCAAGCTTTCACAGGTTCTGTAAGTTAGTAAACTTACGTTACATATTTTTTGATGTTTAATTGTTAAGTGATTGCATAAGGCTATTTACAATATTAAAAATGTGACTGATGAATATGACTGAAAATATAAAAAATTAACGCATGAATCCACATTAACATAGGGCTACCAACCTCCAACCCAAACAGCCCTCATGTACCAACATTTATTTAATTATTTTCCCTCCAAGTACACAGAGATATAGTTGTTTTAGCTACTGTACATATGGAATTAGGACATGCATATGACAGAGTTGGAGTGAATTACTCACTCATTTTTAGTGGCTATGTAATGATTCAGTACTGAATGAGCATTTATCATGCCTATTCTTGAGGCTTGTTTGTTCATTTATAACACATGTTTTACTGTATATATAAGTGCCATTGGTAAATCATATGGGAGGGTATTGATTGAGAGGGTGAAGGTATGTACAGAGCATCAGATTGGGGAAGAGCAGTGTGGTTTCAGAAGTGGTAGAGGATGTGTGGATCAGGTGTTTGCTTTGAAAAATGTATGTGAGAAATACTTAGAAAAGCAAATGGATTTGTATGTAGCATTTATGGATCTGGAGAAGGCATATGATAGAGTTGATAGAGATGCTCTGTGGAAGGTATTAAGAATATATGGTGTGGGAGGAAAGTTGTTAGAAGCAGTGAAAAGTTTTTATCGAGGATGTAAGGCATGTGTACGTGTAGGAAGAGAGGAAAGTGATTGGTTCTCAGTGAATGTAGGTTTGCGGCAGGGGTGTGTGATGTCTCCATGGTTGTTTAATTTGTTTATGGATGGGGTTGTTAGGGAGGTAAATGCAAGAGTTTTGGAAAGAGGGGCAAGTATGAAGTCTGTTGGGGATGAGAGAGCTTGGGAAGTGAGTCAGTTGTTGTTCGCTGATGATACAGCGCTGGTGGCTGATTCATGTGAGAAACTGCAAAAGCTGGTGACTGAGTTTGGTAAAGTGTGTGGAGGAAGAAAGTTAAGAGTAAATGTGAATAAGAGCAAGGTTATTAGGTACAGTAGGGTTGAGGGTCAAGTCAATTGGGAGGTGAGTTTGAATGGAGAAAAACTGGAGGAAGTGAAGTGTTTTAGATATCTGGGAGTGGATCTGGCAGCGGATGGAACCATGGAAGCGGAAGTGGATCATAGGGTGGGGGAGGGGGCGAAAATTCTGGGGGCCTTGAAGAATGTGTGGAAGTCGAGAACATTATCTCGGAAAGCAAAAATGGGTATGTTTGAAGGAATAGTGGTTCCAACAATGTTGTATGGTTGCGAGGCGTGGGCTATGGATAGAGTTGTGCGCAGGAGGATGGATGTGCTAGAAATGAGATGTTTGAGGACAATGTGTGGTGTGAGGTGGTTTGATCGAGTGAGTAACGTAAGGGTAAGAGAGATGTGTGGAAATAAAAAGAGCGTGGTTGAGAGAGCAGAAGAGGGTGTTTTGAAGTGGTTTGGGCACATGGAGAGGATGAGTGAGGAAAGATTGACCAAGAGGATATATGTGTCGGAGGTGGAGGGAACGAGGAGAAGAGGGAGACCAAACTGGAGGTGGAAAGATGGAGTGAAAAAGATTTTGTGTGATCGGGGCCTGAACATGCAGGAGGGTGAAAGGAGGGCAAGGAATAGAGTGAATTGGAGCGATGTGGTATACCGGGGTTGACGTGCTGTCACTGGATTGAATCAAGGCATGTGAAGCGTCTGGGGTAAACCATGGAAAGCTGTGTAGGTATGTATATTTGCGTGTGTGGACGTATATATATACATGTGTATGGGGGGGGTTGGGCCATTTCTTTCGTCTGTTTCCTTGTGCTACCTCGCAAACGCGGGAGACAGCGACAAAGTATAATTAAAAAAAAAAAAAGTGCCATTGTATAAAGGCAAAGGGGATAAAGGTGAGTGTTCAGACTACAGAGTCATAAGTTTGTTAAGTGTACCTGGTAAATTGTATAGGAGGGTAATGATTGAGCTGTGTGGTTTCATAAGTGGTAGAGGATATGTGGACCAGGTGTTTGCTTTTTAGAATGTGTGTGAGAGATACTTAAGAGAAACAGATGGATGTGTACGTGGCATTTATGGATCTGGAAAAGGCATGTGATAGGGTTGATAAAGTTGCATTGTGAAGGTCTAGAGAATATATGGTGTAGGAGGTAAGTTGCTAGAAGCAGTGAGAAGCTTTTATCAAGCATGAAAGGCATGTGTACAAGGTGGAAGAATGGAGAGTGATTGGTTCCAAGTGAAGGTCGGTCTGCAGTAAGGGTGTGTTATGTCACCATAGTTGTTTAATTTGGTTATGGATGGGGTGGTGAAGGAGGTAAATAAATGCCAGAGTTTTGGAGAGAAAGGTGAATATACACTCTGTTAGGGATGTGAGGGCTTGGGAAATGAGTCAGTTTTTTTCCTGATTATACAGCACTGGTGGCTGATTCAAGTAAGAAACTGCAGAAGTTGGTGACTGAGTTTGGAAGAGAGTGTGAAAGTTGTGAGTAAATGTGAGTAAAAGCAAGTTATTAGGTTCAGCAGGTTTGAGGAACAGGTTAGTTGTGATGTAAGTTTGAAGAAAAATTGGAGGAAGTGAAATGTTTTAGACATCTGGGAGTGGACTTGGCAGCAAATAGAACCATGGTAGTAGAAGTGAGTCATAAGGTGAGGGAGGGGGCAAGGGTTCTGGGAGCAATGAAGAATGTGTTGAAGGAGAGAATGTTATCTTGGAGAGCAAAAATAGATATGTTTGAAGAAATAGTAGTTTCAACAATATTATATGGGTGCAAGGTATAGGCTATAGATAGGGCTGTGTGGAGGAGGGTGGATGTGTTGGAAATGAAAAGCTCTATCTATCTATCTGTATCTACATCTCTGATGCCCATTCCCTCTGGGACCTCCCATCAAGGGGTGGCCATGGCAAATGAGTCTCTACTTATCCCTGTCCTTACATGCCTTCCTCACATACACCATTCCACACTTTCTTCCACTATAACTTTCCCTTCAGTATTCCTCCACCCTATTATCCCATGTCACAGGTGGTCTTCCAATCACACAACCCCTTTAATTGTACTATCGTACACTCTCCTTGTAAACTCCCAGTCTTGCATTCCTTCCATGTGACCAAACCACCTCAAAGTATTACTTCTCACCCATTCTACCACTCCACAAATCATTCCCTTTGCATTCCTTGCCATACCACATCTCTCATACACCTCTTCATTTCTCTCTTCATTCCATCTAATCACACCACATGCTCTTCTCAAATAGCTCATTTCCACAGCCTGGATTCTTGACCTTTATACCTCATTCCATGTCCATGTTTTGGCAGCTTAGGTCAGGGTTGGGAGGAAAATACTATCTCTTAATCCTCTCTTCACTTCCATACTTACACCTGTACCCTTCATTATTCTATTAAGGGACCCAATGACTCTTCTACCCTATACTGCTCTCTCTCCTGTATCTCTCCTTCCTTATCACTACACTTACCCAAGACAGCTCCCAGGTACTTAGATTCCCTCACTTCTTCCAGTCTCCCCCCCGCAAATTCAAAGCACAATTTAGTGGATTCTCTTCTTTCACTCTGTATGGTTTTACAAAATCTTTACTTTCACTCTGTTTCCTTTCAAACACCATCACTTTACTTTTACTTGCATTTACCTTCAATAGTCTTTGCTTTTACACATCATAAAACACATTCAAACCCTTATGGAACTCCTCTTTACTCTCAAAACAAACAATTTAGTATCATCCTAATACAGGCTTGCCACTATCCACATCTCACTGCCACACTCCATCTCTGCACCCCTTTTCCCTAATTTTGCTTTCATCTCTCTGATCAACCCATTCATATATATATTAAAAAGCAACAGTGACATCACACGGCCCTGCCTCACACCTACATGTATCCTAAAACTTTCACTTAGCTCACCATCCACTCTTACATACGCATTTGTTCCTCTATAGAAGGCTTTTACACCACCCAACAGTTGTCCCCCTATTCCATATATCCTTAACACATCCCACAAAGCATTCCACTTGATTCTCATACACTTTCTTCAGATCCATAAAAGCTGCATACAGTTTCTTACCTTTTGCTAAATACTTTCACATGGTCGTCTTTACTACAAAAATCTGATCCACACATCCCCTACCTTTCCTAAAACCCTCTTGCTCTTTGCTAACTCTGCATTCAGTCACTTCCATCACTCTGTCAATTAATATTCTTGCGTACACTTTTCTTGGCATACTTAACAAACTTATTCTTTTATAAATGCTACATAAATCCTTCACACCCACCTTTTCCTTTGAATAGAGGTACAATATTGCTTTCACCCACTTCTCAGGCACTCCATTATGTTTCCATGCTAAATTATGGATTCACACTATCACACTTTCTCCTCCATACTTCAGTTTTTCAACCATAATCCCATCCACTCCAGTTATCTTTCCAACCTTCAGCCTCATTATTGCCCTTCATGCCCTCCTTTTTGCCATAGGCCCTTGCAATTGCATCCTCTCCCTTCCATCATCCATACCCATGCATGTAACAATTACTGCCTCCCCTTCTTCCCGTTAATCAGTTCTTCAAAATATTCTTTCCATCTTCCTTTTACTTCCTTCTTTTGATTTCGCAACTCACCTTCTTTACTTCTCACATCAACATTTCTACAATTACATCATCCTGTCTCCTTTTTCATGTTCTTCCAGTATAGTTTCTTATTATTCCAAAACTTTTCACATAACTTTCTTCCAAAATTTACATCTATTCTCTCTTTGCTTTCCTTTATAAGCTTCTTAGCATTCTGCTTACATATTTATTTTATTCATTTTGCTTTGTCGCTGTCTCCCACGTTTGCAAGGTAGTGCAAGGAAACAGACGAAAGAAATGGCCCAACCCACCTCCATACACAGGCATATACATACACGTCCACACATGCAAATATACACACCTATACATCTCAATGTACACATATATATACACACACAGACATATACATATATACACATTTACATAATTCATAGTCTGACTTTATTCATGCACATCGCCACCTCGCCACACATGGAATAACATCCCCCTCCCCCCTCATGTGTGCGAGGTAGCTCTAGGGAAAGACAACAAAGGCCCCATTCGTTCACACTCAGTCTCTAGCTGTCATGTAATAATGCCCGAAACCACACCTCCCTTTCCACATCCAGGCCCCTCACAACTTTCCATGGTTTACCCCAGACGCTTCACATGCCCTGATTCAAACCACTGACAGCACCTCGACCCCAGTATACCACATCGATCCAATTCACTCTATTCCTTGCCCTCCTTTCACCCTCCTGCATGTTCAGGCCCCGATAACTCAAAATCTTTTTCACTCCATCTTTCCACCTCCAATTTGGTATCCCACTTCTCCTCGTTCCCTCCACCTCCAACACACATATCCTCTTGGTCAATCTTTCCTCACTCATTCTCTCCATGTGCCCAAACCATTTCATAGCACCCTCTTCTGCTCTCTCAACCACGCTCTTTTTATTTCAACACATCTCTCTTACCCTTACATTACTTACTCAATCAAACCACCTCACACCACATACTGTCCTCAAACATCTCATTTCCAGCACATCCACCCTCCTGTGCACAACTCTGTCCATAGCCCATGCCTCGCAACCATACAACATTGTTGGAACCTTTATTCCTTCAAACATGCCCATTTTTGCTTTCGGAGATAATATTCTCAACTTCCACACATTCTTCAAGGCTCCCAGGATTTTCGCCCCCTCCCCCACCCTATGATTCACTTCCACTTCCATGGTTCCATCCACTGCCAGATCCACTCCCAGATATCTAAAACACTTACTTCCTCCAGTTTTTCTTCATTCAAACTTACCTCCCAACTGACTTGACCCTCAACACTACTGTACCTAATAACCTTGCTCTTATTCACATTTACTCTTAACTTTCTTCTTTCACACACTTTACCAAACTCAGTCACCAGCTTCTGCAGTTTCTCACATGAATCAGCCACCAGCGCTGTATCATCAGCGAACAACAACTGACTCACTTCCCAAGCTCTCTCATCCACAACAGACTGCATACTTGCCCCTCTTTCCAAAACTCTTGCATTCACCTCCCTAACAACCTCATCCATAAACAAATTAAACAACCATGGAGACATCACACATCCCTGCCGCAAACCTACATTCACTGAGAACCAATCACTTTCCTCTCTTCCTACATGTACACATGCCTTACATCTTCGATAAAAGCTTTTCACTGCTTCTAACAACTTGCCTCCCACACCATATATTCTTAGTACCTTCCACAGACCATCTCTATCAACTCTATCATATGCCTTCTCCAGATCCATAAATGCTACATACAAATCCATTTACTTTTCTAAGTATTTCTCACAAATATTCTTCAAAGCAAACACCTGATCCACACATCCTCTACCACTTCTGACACCACACTGCTCTTCCCCAATCTGATGCTCTGCACATGCCTTCACCCTCTCAATCAATACCCTCCCATATAATTTACCAGGAATACTCAACAAACTTATACCTCTGTAATTTGAGCGGTCACTCTTATCCCCTTTGCCTTTGTACAATGGCACTATGCACGCATTCCGCCAATCCTCAGGCACCTCACCATGAGTCATACATACATTAAATAACTTTACCAACCTGTCAACAATACAGTCACCCCCTTTTTTAATAAATTCCACTGCAATACCATCCAAACCTACTGCCTTGCCGGCTTTTATCTTCCGCAAAACTTTTACTACCTCTTCTCTGTTTACCAAATCATTTTCCCTAATCCTCTCACTTTGCACACCACCTCGACCAAAACACCCTATATCGGCCACTCTATCATCAAACACATTCAACAAACCTTCAAAATACTCACTCCATCTCCTCACATCACCACTACTTATCACCTCCCCATTAGCCCCCTTCACTGAAGTTCCCATTTGCTCCCTTGTCTTATGCACTTCATTTACCTCCTTCCAAAACATCTTTTTATTCTCCCTAATATTTTATGATACTCTCTCACCCCAACTGTCATTTGCCCTATTCTTCACCTCTTGCACCTTTCTCTTCACCTCCTGTCTCTTTCTTTTATACATCTCCCACTCATTTGCATTTTTTCCCTGCAAAAATCGTCCACATGCCTCTCTCCTCTCTTTCGCTAATAATCTTACTTCTTCATCCCACCACTCACTACCCTTTCCAATCAACCCACCTCCCACGCTTCTCATGCCACAAGCATCTTTTGCACAAGCCATCACTGCTTCCCCAAATACATCCCATTTCTTCTCCACTCCCCTTACCTCCTTTGTTCTCACCTTTTTCCATTCTATACTCAGTCTCTCCTAGTACTTCCTCACACAAGTCTCCTTCCCAAGCTCACTTACTCTCACCACCCTCTTCACCCCAACATTCTCTCTTCTTTTCTGAAAACCATTACAAATCTTCACCTTCGCCTCCACAATATAATGATCAGACATCCCTCCAGTTGCACCTCTCAGCACATTAACATCCAAAAGTCTCTCTTTCGCGCGCCTGTCAATTAACACGTAATCCAATAACGCTCTCTGGCCATCTCTCCTACTTACATACGAATACTTATGTATATCTCGCTTTTTAAACCAGGTATTCCCAATCACCAGTCCTTTTTCAGCACATAAATCTACAAGCTCTTCACCATTTCCATTTACAACACTGAGCACCCCATGTTATACCAATTATTCCCTCAACTGCCACATTACTCAGCTTTGCATTCAAATCACCCATCACTATAACCCGGTCTTGTGCATCAAAACCACTAACACACTCATTCAGCTGCTCCGAAAACACTTGCCTCTCATGATCTTTCTTCTCATGCCCAGGTGCATATGCACCAATAATCACCCATCTCTCTCCATCAACTTTCAGTTTTACCCATATTAATCTAGAGTTTACTTTCTTACATTCTATCACACACTCCCACAACTCCTGTTTCAGGAGTAGTGCTACTCCTTCCCTTACTCTTGTCCGCTCACTAACCCCTGACTTTACTCCCAAGACATTTCCAAATCACTCTTCCCCTTTACCCTTGAGCTTCGTTTCACTCAGAGCCAAAACATCCAGGTTCCTTTCCTCAAACGTACTACCTATCTCTCCTTTTTTCACATCTTGGTTACATCCACACACATTTAGACACCCCAATCTGAGCCTTCGAGGAGGATGAGCACTCCCCGCGTGACTCCTTCTTCTGTTTCCCATTTTAGAAAGTTAAAATACAAGGAGGGGATGATTTCTGGCCCCCCGCTCCCGTCCCCTCTAGTCACTTTCTACGACACGTGAAGAATCTGCTTACATATTTTGTATTTTTCCCTCCTCCTTTGCTAAACTTACAGTTACATTCCTGTTGAGCAATCTACCTTATGCCTTTTTCTTCTCATCCACAGCATTTCTAATCTCTTCTCTCCACCATGCATTGCCCTTTTTATTCCTGTATTTCACTACCTTGCATTCAGTTATTGGCAGTTGAGGGTATAATTGGTGCACATGGGGTGTTCAGTGTTAAGAATGGAAATGGTGAAGAGCATGTAGATTTGTGTGCTGAAAAATGACTGGTGATTAGGATACCTTGTTTAAAGAGAGAGATATACATAAGTATACATATGTAAGTAGGAGAGATGGCCAGAGAGTGTTATAGGATCACATGTTAATTGATAGGTGCATGAAAGAGATTTTTTGATGTTAATGTGCTGAGAGGGGCAACTGGAGGAATGTCTGATCATTATCTTGTGGAGGTGAAGTCGAAGATTTGTAGAGGTTTTCTGAAAAGAAGAAAGAATGTTGGGGTGAAAAGAGTGGTGAGAGTAGGTGAGCTTGGAAACAAGACTTGTTTGAAGAAGTACCAGGAGAGATTGAGTGCTGAATGGCAATAGGTGAGAGCAAATGACTTAAGGGGAGTGGGGGAGGAATGGGATGTATTTAGGAAAGCAGTGATGGCTTGCGCAAAAGATGCTTGCGCAAAAGATGAGAAAGGTGGGAGGTGGATAGATTAGAGAGGGTAGTAAGTGGTAGGATGAAGAAGTAAGATTATTAGTGAGAGAGAAAAGAGAGGCGTTTGGACAATTTTTGCAGGGAAGTAGTGCAAATGACTGGGAGATGTATAAAAGAATGAGGCAGGAGGTCAAGAGAAAGATGCTAGAGGCAAATGAGAGTTGCGGTGAGAGATTAGGAGGTAAATAATGTGCATAAGCCAAGAGAACAAATGGGAACATTGGTGAAGGGGGCTATTGGGGAGGAAATAACAAGTAGTAGTGAAGTGAGGAGATGGAGTGAGTATTTTGAAGGTTTGTTGAATGTGTTTGATGATAGAGTGGCAGATAAAGACTGTTTTGGTTGAGGTGGTGTGCAAAATGAGAGGGTCGGGGAGAATGGTTTGGTAAACAGAGAAGAGGTTGTGCAAGCTTTGCTGAAGATAAAAGCCGGCAGGTTTGGATGGTATTTCAGTTGAATTTATCAAAGGGGGTGACTATGTTGTTGACTGGTTGGTAAGGACATTCATTGTATGTATGGCTCGTGGTGAAGTGCCTGAGGATTGGCAGAATGCATGCATAGTGCCATTGCACAAAGGCAAAGGGGATAAAGGTAAGTGTTCAAATTACAGAGGTATCAGTTTGTATAGTATTCCTGGGAAGTTATATGGGAGGGTATTGATTGATAGGGTGAAGACATGTACAGAGCATCAGATTGGGGAAGAGCAGTGTGGTTTCAGAAGTGGTAGAGGATGTGTGGATCAGGTGTTTGCTTTGAAGAATGTATGAGAGAAATACTTAGAAAACAGATGGATTTGTATGTAGTATTTATGGATCTGGAGAAGGCATATGATAGAGTTGACAGAGATGCTCTGTGGAAGGTATTAAGAGTATACGGTGTGGGAGGTAAAAGTTGCTAGAAGCAGTGAAGTTTTACCAAGGATGTAAGGCATGTATAAGAGTAGGAAGAGAGGAAAGTGATTGGTTCCCAGTGAATGTTGGTTTGTGGCACGGGTGCGTGATGTCTCCATGGTTGTTCAATTTGTTTATAGATGGGGTTGTTAGGGAGGTGAATGCAAGAGTTTTGGAGAAAGGGCAAGTATGCAGTCTGTTGTGGATGAGAGGGCTTAGGAAGTGAGTCAATTGTTGTTCGCTGGTGATGCAGCGCTGGTGGCTGACTCATATGAGAAACTGAAAAAGTTGGTGACTGAGTTTGGTAAAGTGTGTGAAAGAAGAAAGCTGAGAGTAAATGTGAATAACAGCAAGATTATTAGGTTCAGCAGGGTTGAGGGACAAGTTAATTGGGAGGTAAGTGTAAATGGAGAAAAACTGGAGGAAATGAAGTGTTTTAGATATCCGGGAGTGGCTTTAGCAGCGGATGGAAGCGGAAGTGAGTCACAGGTTGGGGGAGGAGGCTAAAGTTCTGGGAGCACTGAAGGATGTGTGGAAGGTGAGAACGTTGTCTCTAAGAGCAAAAATGGGTATGTTTGAAGGAATAGTGGTTCCAACAATTTTATATGGCTGTGAGGCATGGGCTATGAATAGGGTTGTGCCGAGGAGTGTGGATGTTTTGGAAATGAAATGTTTGAGGACAACATGTGGTGTGAAGTGGTTTGATCGAGTAAGTAACGAAAGGGTAAGAGAGATATAGGGTAATAAAAAGAGTGTGGTTGAGAGAACAGAAGATGGTGTATTGAAATAGTTTGGACATATGGAGAGAATGAGTGAGGGAAGCGGGAGACCAAATTGGAGGTGGAAGGTTGGAGTGAAAAAGATTTTGAGCGATCGGGGCCTGAACATACAGGAGGGTGAAAGGCATGCAAGGAATAGAGTGAATTGGAACAATATGGTATATACTGGGGTGGACTTGCTGTCAGTGGATTGAACAGGGCATGTGAAGCATCAGGGGTAAACCATGGAAAGTTTTGTGGGATCTGGTTATGGAAAGGGAGCTATGGTTTTGATGCATTATACATGACAGATAGAGACTGAGTGTGAACAAATGTGGCCTTTGTTGTCTTTTCCTATTGCTACCTCATACGCATGCAGGGGGAGGGGGTGCTATTTCATGTGTGATGGGGTGGCAACGGGAATGGATGAAGGCAGCGAGTATGAATATGTACCTGTGTATATATGTATAGTCTTTGTATGAATACGTATGTATATGTTGAAATGGACAGGTATGTATATGTCAATTGGGAGGTAAGTTTGAATGGAGAAAAACTGGAGGAAGTAAAGTGTTTTAGATATCTGGGAGTGGATCTGGCAGCGGATGGAACCATGGAAGCGGAAGTGGATCATAGGGTGGGGGAGGGGGCGAAAATCCTGGGAGCCTTGAAGAATGTGTGGAAGTTGAGAACATTATCTCGGAAAGCAAAAACGGGTATGTTTGAAGGAATAGTGGTTCCAACAATGTTGTATGGTTGCGAGGCATGGGCTATGGATAGAGTTGTGCGCAGGAGGATGGATGTGCTGGAAATGAGATGTTTGAGGACAATGTGTGGTGTGAGGTGGTTTGATCGAGTAAGTAACGTAAGGGTAAGAGAGATGTGTGGAAATAAAAAGAGCGTGGTTGAGAGAGCAGAAGAGGGTGTTTTGAAATGGTTTGGGCACATGGAGAGAATGAGTGAGGAAAGATTGACCAAGAGGATATATGTGTCGGAGGTGGAGGGAACGAGGAGAAGTGGGAGACCAAATTGGAGGTGGAAAGATGGAGTGAAAAAGATTTTGTGTGATCGGGGCCTGAACATGCAGGAGGGTGAAAGGAGGGCAAGGAATAGAGTGAATTGGATCGATGTGGTATACCGGGATTGACGTGCTGTCAGTGGGTTGAATCAGGGCATGTGAAGCGTCTGGGGTAAACCATGGAAAGCTGTGTAGGTATGTATATTTGCATGTGTGGATGTATGTATATACATGTGTATGGGGGTGAGTTGGGCCATTTCTTTCATCTGTTTCCTTGCGCTACCTCGCAAACGCGGGAGACAGCGACAAAGCAAGAAAAAAAAAATGTATATGTGCGTGTGTGGGTGTTAATGTATATACATGTGTATATTGGTGGGTTGGGCCGGGCTTTCATCTGTCTCCTTGTGCTATCTCGCTAATGTGGGAGACAGTGACTAAGTATTATAAATGAATATAATGATTACTGTTATTATTATTATTGTCGCTGACAATAATAATAATAATAATAATCGTAATAATAATAATAATCTTTCTTTTTCTTTCAAACTATTCGCCATTTCCCGCATTAGGAAGGCAGAGTTAAGAACAGAGGACTGGGCCTTTGAGGGAACATCATCACCTGGCCCCCCCGTCCATTCCTTTGGGGAAAAAAAAAAAAGAGAGGGGAGGATTTCCAGCCCCCCACTCCCTCCCCTTTTAGTCGCCTTCTACAACACGCAGGGAATATGTGGGAAGAATTCTTTCTCCCCTATCCCCAGGGATAAATAATAATATTTATTTATTTATCTATTTTGCTTTGTCGCTGTCTCCTGCGTTTGCGAGGTAGCGCAAGGAAACAGACGAAAGAAATGGCCCAACCCACCCCCATACACAATGTATACAAACACACACGTCCACACACGCAAATATACATACCTATAAATCTCAATGTACACATATATATACACACACAGACACATACATATATACCCATGCACACACTTCACACTGTCTGCCTTTATTCATTCCCATCGCCACCTCACCACACATGGGATACCATTCCCCTCCCCCCTCATGTGTGCGAGGTAGCACTAGGAAAAGACAACAAAGGCCCCATTCGTTCACATTCAGTCTCTAGCTGTCATGCAATAATGCCCGAAAACCACAGCTCCCTTTCCACATCCAGGCCCCACACAACTTTCCATGGTTTACCCCAGACGCTTCACATGCCCTGATTCAATCCACTGACAGCACGTCAACCCCGATATACCACCTCGATCCAATTCACTCTATTCCTTGCCCTCCTTTCACCCTCCTGCATGTTCAGGCCCCGATCACACAAAATATTTTTCACTCCATCTTTCCACCTCCAATTTGGTCTCCCACTTCTCTTCGTTCCCTCCACCTCCGACACATATAACCTCTTGGTCAATCTTTCCTCAATCATTCTCTCCATGTGCCCAAACCATTTCAAAACACCCTCTTTTGCTCTCTCAACCACGCTCTTTTTATTTCCACACATCTCTCTTACCCTTACATTACTTACTCGATCGAACCACCTCACACTACACTTTGTCCTCAAACATCTCATTTCCAGCACATCCACCCTCCTGCGCACAACTCTATATGGCCATAGCCCACGCCTCGCAACCATACAACATTGTTGGAACCACTATTCCTTCAAACATACCCATTTTTGCTTTCCGAGATAATGTTCTCGACTTTCACACATTCTTCAAGGCTCCCAGGATTTTCGCCCCCTCCCCCACCCTATGATTCACTTCAGCTTCCACGGTTCCATCCGCTGCCAGATCTACTCCCAGATCTCTAAAACACTTTACTTCCTCCAGTTTTTCTCCATTCAAACTTACCTCACAATTGACTTGACCCTCAACCCTACTGTACCTAATAACCTTGCTCTTATTCACATTTACTCTCATCTTTCTTCTTTCACACACTTTACCAAACTCAGTCACCAGCTTCTGCAGTTTCTCTCACAAATCAGCCACCAGCACTGTATCATCAGCGAACAACAACTGACTCACTTCCCAAGCTCTCTCATCCACAACAGACTGCATACTTGCCCCTCTTTCCAAAACTCTTGCATTCACCTCCCTAACAACCCCATCCATAAACAAATTAAACAACCATGGAGACATCACACACCCCTGCCGCAAACCTACATTCACTGAGAACCAATCACTTTCCTCTCTTCCTACACGTACACATGCCTTACATCCTCGATAAAAACTTTTCACTGCTTCTAACAACTTTCCTCCCACACCATATATTCTTAATACCTTCTACAGAGCATCTCTATCAACTCTATCATATGCCTTCTCCAGATCCATAAATGCTACATACAAATCCATTTGCTTTTCTAAGTATTTCTCACATACATTCTTCAAAGCAAACACCTGATCCACATATCCTCTACCACTTCTGAAACCACACTGCTCTTCCCCAAACTGATGCTCTGTACATGCCTTCACCCTCTCAATCAATACCCTCCCATATAATTTACCAGGAATACTCAACAAACTTATACCTCTGTAATTTGAGCACTCACTCTTATCCCCTTTGCCTTTGTACAATGGCACTATGCAAGCATTCCGCCAATCCTCAGGCACCTCACCATGAGTCATACATACATTAAATAACCTTACCAACCAGTCAACAATATAGTCACCCCCTTTTTTAATAATAATAATGATAATAATAATAATAATAATAATAATAATAATAATAATAATAATAATAATAATAATAATAATAATAATAATTTCTCCCCTATTCCTGGGGATATGGGAGAAAGAATACTTCCCACGCATTCCTCATGTGTCGTAGAAGGCGACTATAGGGGACGGGAGCGGGGGGCTGGAAACCCTTACTTCCTTGGATTTCAACTTTATAAAATGGGAAACAGAAGAAGGAGTCACGCGGGGAGTGCTCATACTCCTCGAAGGCTCAGATTGGGGTGTCTAAATGTGTGTGAATGTAACCAAGATGAGAAAAAAGGAGAGATAGGTAGTATGTTTGAGGAAAGGAACCTGCATGTTTTGGCTCTGAGTGAAACGAAGCTCAAGGGTAAAGGGGAAGAGTGGTTTGGGAATGTCTTGGGAGTAAAGTCAGGGGTTAGTGAGAGGACAAGAGCAAGGGAAGGAATAGCACTACTCCTGAAACTAGAGTGGTGGAAGTATGTGATAGAGTGTAAGAAAGTAAACTCTAGACTGATATGGGTAAAACAAAGTTGATGGAGAGAGATGGGTGATTACTGGTGCATATGCACCTGGGCATGAGAAGAAAGATCATGAGAGGCAAGTGTTTTGGGAGCTGATGAGTGAGTGTGTTTGTAGTTTTGGTGCATGAGACTGGGTTATAGTGATGGGTGATTTGAATGCATAGCTGAGTAATGTGGCAGTTGACGGAATAATTGGTGTACATGGGGTATTTAGTGTTGTAAATGGAAATGGTGAAAAGCGTGTACATTTATGTGCTGAAAAAGGACTGGTGATTGGGAATACCTAGTTTAAAAAGAGAGATATACATAAGTATACGTATGTAAGTAGGAGAGGTGGCCAGAAAGCATTATTGGATTACGTGTTAATTGATAGGCATGCGAAAGAGAGATTTTTGGATGTTAATGTGCTGAGAAGTGCAACTGGAGGGATGTCTGATCATTATCTTGTGGAGGCAAAGGTGAAGATTTGTAGAGGTTTTCAGAAAAGAAGAAAGAATGTTGGGGTGAAGATAGTGGTGAGAGTAAGTGAGCTTGGGAAGGAGACTTGTGTGAGGAAGTACCAGGACAGACTGAGTACAGAATGGAAAAAATGTGGGAACAAAGGATGTGAGGGGAGTGGGGGTGGAATGGGATGTATCTAGGGAAGCAGTGATGGCTTGTGCAAAAGATGCTTGTGGCATGAGAAGCATGGGAGGTAGGCAGATTAGAAAGGGTAGTGAGTGGTGGGATGAAGAAGTAAGATTATTAGTGAAAGAGAAGAGAGAGGCATTTGGATGATTTTTGCAGGGAAATTTTGCAAATGACTGGGAGATGTATAAAAGAAAGAGGCAGGAGGTCAAGAGAAAGGTGCAAGAGGCGAAAAAGAGGACAAATGAGAGTTGGGGTGAGATGGTATCTTTAAATTTTAGGGAGAATAAACAGATGTTTTGGAAGGAGGTAAATACAGTGCGTAAGACTAGGGAACAAATGGGAACATCAGTGAAGGGGACTAATGGGGAGGTGATAACAAGTAGTGGTGATGTTAGAAGGAGACGGAGTGAGTATTTTGAAGGTTTGTTGAATGTGTTTGATGATAGAGTGGCAGAGTGGCAGATAGGGTGTTTTGGTCAAGGTGGTGTGCAAAGTGAGAGGGTTAGGGAGAATGATTTGGTAAATAAAGAAGAGGTAGTAAAAGCTTTGCGGAAGATAAAAGCTGGCAAGGCAGCGGGTTTGGATTGTATTGCAGTGGAGTTTATTACAAAAGGGGGTGACTGTATTGTTGACTGGTTGGTAAGGCTATTTAATGTATGCATGACGCATGGTGAGGTGCCTGAGGACTGGCGGAATGCTTGCATAGTGCCATTGTACAAAGGCAAAGGGGATAAGAGTGAGTGCTCAAATTACAGAGGTATAAGTTTGTTGAGTATTCCTGGGAAATTATATGGGAGGGTATTGATTGAGAGGGTGAAGGCATGTACAGATCATCAGATTGGGGAAGAACAGTGTGGTTTCAGAAGTGGCAGAGGATGTGTGGATCAGGTGTTTGCTTTGAAAAATGTATGTGAGAAATACTTAGAAAAGCAAATGGACTTGTATGTAGCATTTATGGATCTGGAGAAGGCATATGATAGAGTTGATAGAGATGCTCTGTGGAAGGTATTAAGAATATATGGTGTGGGGGTAAGTTGTTAGAAGCAGTGAAAAGTTTTTATCGATGATGTAAGGAATGTGTACGTGTAAGAAGAGAGGAAAGTGATTGGTTCTCAGCGAATGATGATTTGCGGCTGGGGTCCGTGACGTCTCCATGGTTGTTTAATTTGTTTATAGATGGGATTGTTAGGGAGGTGAATGCAAGAGTTTTGGAAAGAGGGGCAAGTATGCAGTCTGTTGGGATGAGAGAGTTTGGGAAGTGAGTCAGTTGTTGTTTGCTGATGATACAGCACTGGTGGTTGATTCGGGTGAGAATTGCAGAAGCTGGTGGCTGAGTTTGGTAAAGTGTGTGAAAGAAGAAAGCTGAGAGTAAATGTGAATAAGAGCAAGGTCATTAGGTACAGTAAGGTTGAGGAACAAATCAATTGGGAAGTATGTTTAATGGAGAAAAACTGAAGGAAGTGAAGTGTTTTTAGATATATGGGAGTGGATTTGGCAGCGAATGGAACTATGGAAGCGGAAGTGAATCATAAGGTGGGGGAGGGGGTGAAAGTTCTGGGAGCGTTGAAAAATGTGTGGAAGTCGAGAATGATATCTTGGAAAGCAAAAATGGATATTTTATTTTTTTTATTATACTTTGTCGCTGTCTCCCGTGTTTGCGAGGTAGCGCAAGGAAACAGACGAAAGAAATGGCCCAACCCACCCCCATACACATGTATATACATACGTCCACACACGCAAATATACATACCTACACAGCTTTCCATGGTTTGACCCCAGACGCTTCACATGCCCTGATTCAATCCACTGACAGCACGTCAACCCCGGTATACCACATCGCTCCAATTCACTCTATTCCTTGCCCTCCTTTCACCCTCCTGCATGTTCAGGCCCCGATCACACAAAATCTTTTTCACTCCATCTTTCCACCTCCAATTTGGTCTCCCTCTTCTCCTCGTTCCCTCCACCTCCGACACATATATCCTCTTGGTCAATCTTTCCTCACTCATTCTCTCCATGTGCCCAAACCACTTCAAAACACCCTCTTCTGCTCTCTCAACCACGCTCTTTTTATTTCCACACATCTCTCTTACCCTTACGTTACTCACTCGATCAAACCACCTCACACCACACATTGTCCTCAAACATCTCATTTCCAGCACATCCATCCTCCTGCGCACAACTCTATCCATAGCCCACGCCTCGCAACCATACAACATTGTTGGAACCACTATTCCTTCAAACATACCCATTTTTGCTTTCCGAGATAATGTTCTCGACTTCCACACATTCTTCAAGGCCCCCAGAATTTTCGCCCCCTCCCCCACCCTATGATCCACTTCCGCTTCCATGGTTCCATCCGCTGCCAGATCCACTCCCAGATATCTAAAACACTTCACTTCCTCCAGTTTTTCTCCATTCAAACTCACCTCCCAATTGACTTGACCCTCAACCCTACTGTACCTAATAACCTTGCTCTTATTCACATTTACTCTTAACTTTCTTCTTCCACACACTTTACCAAACTCAGTCACCAGCTTCTGCAGTTTCTCACATGAATCAGCCACCAGCGCTGTATCATCAGCAAACAACAACTGACTCACTTCCCAAGCTCTCTCATCCCCAACAGACTTCATACTTGCCCCTCTTTCCAAAACTCTTGCATTTACCTCCCTAACAACCCCATCCATAAACAAATTAAACAACCATGGAGACATCACACACCCCTGCCGCAAACCTACATTCACTAAGAACCAATCACTTTCCTCTCTTCCTACACGTACACATGCCTTACATCCTCGATAAAAACTTTTCACTGCTTCTAACAACTTTCCTCCCACACCATATATTCTTAATACATTCCACAGAGCATCTCTATCAACTCTATCATATGCCTTCTCCAGATCCATAAATGCTACATACAAATCCATTTGCTTTTCTAAGTATTTCTCACATACATTCTTCAAAGCAAACACCTGATCCACACATCCTCTACCACTTCTGAAACCACACTGCTCTTCCCCAATCTGATGCTCTGTACATGCCTTCACCCTCTCAATCAATACCCTCCCATATAATTTACCAGGAATACTCAACAAACTTATACCTCTGTAATTTGAGCACTCACTCTTATCCCCTTTGCCTTTGTACAATGGCACTATGCACGCATTCCGCCAATCCTCAGGCACCTCACCATGAGTCATACATACATTAAATAACCTTAACAACCAGTCAACAATACAGTCACCCCCTTTTTTAATAAATTCCACTGCAATACCATCCAAACCTGCTGCCTTGCCGACTTTCATCTTCCGCAAAGCTTTCACTACCTCTTCTCTGTTTACCAAATGGATATGTTTGAAGGAATAGTAGTTCCAACAATGTTATATGGTTGCAGTGAGGCGTGGGCTATAGATAGAGTTGTGCAGAGGAGGGTGGATGTGCTGGAAATGAGATGTTTGAGGACAATATGTGGTGTGAGTTGGTTTGATCGAGTAAGTAATAAAAGGGTAAGAGAGATGTGTGGTAATAAAAAGAGTGTGGCTGAGAGAGTAGAAGAGGGTGTTTTGAAATGGTTTGGTCACATGAAGCGAATGAGTGAGGAAAGATTGACAAAGAGGATATATGTGCCAGAGGTGGAGGGAACGAGGAGAAGTGGGAAACCAAATTGGAGGTGGAAAGAAGGAGTGAAAAAGATTTTGAGTGATCGGGGCCTGAACATGCAGGAGGGTGAAAGGCGTGCAAGGAATAGAGTGAATTGGAACGATGTGGTATACCAGGGTTGACATGCTGTCAATGGATTGAACCAGGGCATGTGAAGTGTCTAAGGTAAACCATGGAAAGTTTTGTGGGGCCTGGATGTGGAAAGGGAGCTGTGGTTTCAGTGCATTATACATGACAGCTAGAGACTGAGTGTGAACGAATGTGGCCTTTGTTGTCTTTTCCTAGTGCTACCTCATGCACATGCGGGGGGAGGGGGTTGTCATTTCATGCGTGGCGGGGTGGCGATGGGAATGAATAAGGACAGTCAGTATGAATTATGTACATGTCTATATATGTATATGTCTGTGTGTGTGTATATATATATGTATACGCTGAGATGTATAGGCATGTATATGTGTTGTGTGTGGACATGTATGTATATACACGTGTATGTGGGTGGGTTGGGCCATTCTTTCATCTGTTTCCTTGCGCTACATCGCTAACGCGGGAGACGGCGACAAAGTATAATAAATAAATGATAACATACTTCTGTGATGGGTACTGAATGGTGGTGGGTGAGAACAGGTATACAACCCTCCTAAGATATCATTAGTTACATGTAAAATTTCAAAACGCATCGGCCCCCACCTACATAGATAGCTGTTTTAGCTACTGTAAAGATCTATCCAGCATTACACATATCCCTAAGTCATTTCAGTAACACTGATTTATGAACCAAATGGTCCCTTTTCCCTTTTATCTCACACCTATAGTTAATCAGTCCACTAATCCATTCTCCCCAAAAGTCCTTTCCCTACGCACGTCTTTTAGTTATCAATCTGTCCTATTTGCTATTTCCACATACATTAAACTTCCTACTTACAGCATCACCTTCCTTCCCCATATGACACATTTAAGTTCTCTACATAACTGCCCCCCCTAACATTATTTTCCATGGATCACTATTTTGCTCATCTACTACTTCCAATTTATGGCTGCCAGAAGTCCATTTGGAAATGGTGACTTACCTGATATTGTCATAAGCACATCTTTGATAACAAACATCCATGTTGTTCTAGTGGGTAACAGTTGTTCCATGGCAGCTTCATGTAATTCATTGAGATTTAAAGTATATATTCCCTCTTCTGCTCCAATGAGAATGTGCTGATCACGAGTATCTGGGTGTATCCATGAGGCAGTACAATGTATATGGAGTGGACAGCCATTGAAAACCTGGGGAAAAAATATATCATTACAGTACTCTATTGCTACATCAGCCATCTTTATCAAACTCCTTCCGAATCGGTTCATTTCAAACATTTAAAGCATCAAATATTAAAAATAAAATTACATAAACTTCATACTTGGTCCATTATGCTTACCATATGCTCTTTAGTACAAAAAGAAATGTAAAATTTATTTAAACATTAAAGTTTATAGAATGACTGATAAAGATTAAAGCAAGCCTCTACATTAAAAACTACGAAAATCAATTTGTTGGAACAATGAAAAGTCAACTCCAAATGTAAGTAGAGCCCTATGAGCATCTAAAAGAGTACGTGCTTGGTGTGGGTTAAAACACTGTTTGACCTCTCAATATTACATGCATCCATGAGAATTCATCCACTTTGACCATCACAAAATTTATGAGGTAGACGAATGCTTATCAGTTCAATGGAACCAACAACAACAACCCAACAGCAACCCACCTAAGGATGTGACATCAAAGAGTGCAGGCACGAAGATAACAAGCAAACATCCATTCATGTTCATTCAATGACTGCAGATGTCTATGCCTCAGGCCTGTTAATCTTTTGGTGTCATCATCCTCAATCACAGCAAGTGGTGAATTTTGTGCATACTGTGGGCTCTGTTGGCTGGTCACAGATAGCAACCTATATAAATGATAAATCACTGGAGCTTACTGGTGGCCTCAATAACCCACTGATGACCACAATAAGTGGTTGTGTGCCTTTCAGAGAGACTCTTTTCATCCACAGTACTGACCACTGTGCCTATGCTGCCCATACGCTAGATTTTCCAATCTGGTAAATAATATTCATTTCCTTAGTAGGAATGCTTCACTCTATCTATCTATATCTCTGATGCCCATTCCCTCCAGGAACTCCTATCAAGGGGATGGTCACAGCAGGAGTTTCCACTTATCCCCGTCCTTACATGCCTCCCTCACATACACCATTCCATACATTCTTTCACCATTTTTCTCCTTACAGTATTCCTTCACCCTACTTGCCCATGTCAAAGGTGGTCTTCCACTCACACCAACACCTTTAGTTGTACTATCATACACTCTCCTTGTAAACTTCCAGTCTTGCATTCTTTCCACATGCCCAAACCACCACTCTACCACTCCATAATTCATTCTGTTTGCATTCTCTGCCATACCATATCTCTCGTTCACCCCCTCATTTCCCTCACTCCATCTAATAATAACACATACTCCTCTCAAATGGCTCATTTCCACAGCCTGGATTCTTGACCTCTTTGAATAAAGTCATGTCCACGTTTCAACTGCATAGGTCAGGGTTGGGAGGACTATGCTGTCCCTTAATCCTTTTTTCACTTCCATAATTACAACTCTACCCTTTGTTATGCTATTATGAGACCCAATGACTCTTTTACCTTGTACTGCTTTCTCTCTTATGTCTTCTTTCATATCACCAAACTTACCCAAGGTAGCTACTAAATACTTAAATTCTCTCACCTCTTCCAGTCTTTCTCCCCCTTATCTAATTCACAGTTTAGTGCACTTCCTTCTTTCACTTTATACAGTTTTGCAAAATCAGTACTTTCACTCAGTTTCCTTTCAAACACCATTACTTTGCTTTTACTCATATTTACCTTCAATCACCTAAGTCTACTCACATCATAAAACACACTTACAACCTTCTGTAACTCTTCACTCTCACCAAACAACACAGTAACATCCACAAACTGGCTTGTCACTCACCACTATTACTTACTCCCAAACTGCAACTCTGCATCCCCTCTCAACCAGTTCTGCTTTTCATCTCTTTGATCACACCATCCTCATAAATTCTAAAATGCCATGGTGACATTACAGCCCTGCCTCACACCGACATGTAAACTGAAACCTATGCTCAACTCTCCATCCATTCTTACTCATGCATGTGCTACTCTTAGAAGTCTTTCACACCATATATCCTTAACACATCCCATAAAGCATTCCAATCGATTTTGTCATACAATTTCTCAAGATCTGTAGAAGCTGCATACAACTTCTTAATTTCTGCCTGATACTTTTCCAGTCATTTTCACCACAAAATCTGATCCATACATCCCCTATCTTTCTAAAACCCCCATGCTCCTCACTTATTCTGCATTCTGTCACACACCCATATCATTATGAGGTTAGGTTTCTCTAATCCTCTCAAAAAAAAATTCTTTACGTTTTTAAAAATTATTCTATAGTCATCTAATCTTGTCTATGGTAGTCTGTATGGGTAACTGCCTACCTACCTACATGCACATATGATGAGATTTAGTCAGACTGGCTTACATAATTATCGTTTCTTGGTTCACCTGGAAATGATATAAACAGTATGTCAAGTTTTCTCTTAAATATTTCTACACTTGTTCCATGAATGTCTTTTTATCTCTTCTGGTAGTACACTCAATATTCAGTATAAGCACCCTGGTTGTGCAGTCATACTATTTTTGTCTGATTTATTTTCAGTATGTTCCAAGCTATTCTTGATGACTCAATAACTCTGTATCTTCCCTGTAGAGAGGCTTTCAATGTTAACACCATTTCATTTGTACCTTCACTTTATTGCTTTGCATAGATTATCATATATCTCTCTCTTCTTAATTCTAGTCTATACAGCCAGTTCTTTCAGCCTTTCATGGTAGTCCATTTGTTCAATCCCCTCGATATCTTCTGTAAAGTACTTCTGCATCCTCTCTAATGTATTCATTTCTGTTTCGATGGAAACCATACAATGCAGCAGTATTCAATTTTGCTTCTTGTATATATACATGAAACACTTTCTGCAAGGCAGCAGGTTTGGATGGTATTGCAGTGGAATTTATTAAAAAAGGGGGTGACTGTATGGTTGACTGGTTGGTAAGGTTATGTAATGTATGTATGACTCATGGTGAGGTGCCTGAGGATTGGCGGAATGCGTGCATAGTGCCATTGTACAAAGGCAAAGGGGATAAGAGTGAGTGCTCAAATTACAGAGGTATAAGTTTGTTGAGTATTCCTGGTAAATTATATGGGAGGGTATTGATTGAGAGGGTGAAGGCATGTACAGAGCATCAGATTGGGGAAGAGCAGTGTGGTTTCAGAAGTGGTAGAGGATGTGTGGATCAGGTGTTTGCTTTGAAGAATGTATGTGAGAAATACTTAGAAAAGCAAATGGATTTGTATGTAGCATTTATGGATCTGGAGAAGGCATATGATAGAGTTGATAGAGATGCTCTGTGGAAGGTATTAAGAATATATGGTGTGGGAGGCAAGTTGTTAGAAGCAGTGAAAAGTTTTTATCGAGGATGTAAGGCATGTGTACGTGTAGGAAGAGAGGAAAGTGATTGGTTCTCAGTGAATGTAGGTTTGCGGCAGGGGTGTGTGATGTCTCCATGGTTGTTTAATTTGTTTATGGATGGGGTTGTTAGGGAGGTAAATGCAAGAGTCTTGGAAAGAGGGGCAAGTATGAAGTCTGTTGGGGATGAGAGAGCTTGGGAAGTGAGTCAGTTGTTGTTCGCTGATGATACAGCGCTGGTGGCGGATTCATGTGAGAAACTGCAGAAGCTGGTGACGGAGTTTGGTAAAGTGTGTGGAAGAAGAAAGTTAAGAGTAAATGTGAATAAGAGCAAGGTTATTAGGTACAGTAGGGTTGAGGGTCAAGTCAATTGGGAGGTGAGTTTGAATGGTGAAAAACTGGAGGAAGTGAAGTGTTTTAGATATCTGGGAGTGGATCTGTCAGCGGATGGAACCATGGAAGCGGAAGTGGATCATAGGGTGGGGGAGGGGGCGAAAATTTTGGGAGCCTTGAAAAATGTGTGGAAGTCGAGAACATTATCCCGGAAAGCAAAAATGGGTATGTTTGAGGGAATAGTGGTTCCAACAATGTTGTATGGTTGCGAGGCGTGGGCTATGGATAGAGTTGTGCGCAGGAGGATGGATGTGCTGGAAATGAGATGTTTGAGGACAATGTGTGGTGTGAGGTGGTTTGATCGAGTAAGTAACGTAAGGGTGAGAGAGATGTGTGGAAATAAAAAGAGCGTGGTTGAGAGAGCAGAAGAGGGTGTTTTGAAATGGTTTGGGCACATGGAGAGAATGAGTGAGGAAAGATTGACCAAGAGGATATATGTGTCGGAGGTGGAGGGAACGAGGAGAAGAGGGAGACCAAATTGGAGGTGGAAAGATGGAGTGAAAAAGATTTTGTGTGATCGGGGCCTGAACATGCAGGAGGGTGAAAGGAGGGCAAGGAATAGAGTGAATTGGAGCGATGTGGTATACAGGGGTTGACGTGCTGTCAGTGGATTGAATCAAGGCATGTGAAGCGTCCGGGGTAAACCATGGAAAGCTGTGTAGGTATGTATATTTGTGTGTGTGGACGTGTGTATGTACATGTGTATGGGGGGGGTTGGGCCATTTCTTTCGTCTGTTTCCTTGCGCTACCTCGCAAACGCGGGAGACAGCGACAAAGTATAAAAAAAAAAAAAAAAAAACTTTCATCTATAAGTTTCTATATCTCACAGAGAAAGTCTCAGAATGATACCACTCATCACTTGACTATCTGATAGTGCTATCCTCTATACATGCTCTCTGAAATCTAGTATATCATTTATGAAAACATCCAAATCACCTAAAGCTTTATCATTTACCCTATTTATATCACTTTCCCTGTCAGGCCATTATATGGCAAGATGAATGAATCCTTCCTTGACCAATAATTCATTTACTCAAATCTATTTATTACATTCCATTAGGTTCATTGCTGCCCATTAATAGATTGTGTCAGTCTTTTTGCATCCCCATCTGATTAGTTTCATATCCAATCATTCTGCTTATTCTGGAGTCATCAACAGAACTTCTTACTGTGTTTTCCTTTATTTTGCTGTTGATGTCTGACATCACTGTTATGAAGAGTATTGCAGCTACCACCATTTAGTCCCCAGACATGGTTCCGTTTGCTACCCTTTTGACTAATTTGATCATTCATCCATCTCTCTATCTTACGCATAATGTTTTGTTTAGTTACTTTGGCTTGCTAAATCCTGTGGTTTACTTTGTCAAATGCTTTTGCGAAGTCAAGACAGACAGAGTCCATTCAAGACAGACAGTATCCATTAATCTATCTTGGATTAAACTTCCACACAAATCAAATAATTAGGTTTCCATACTTTTTCCAACCTGGCCTTTGTTATGTAAATATTCTTAATTAGATGGTTTACTATATGTCCTTTTACCACTATTTCAAAAACTTTTTGTCATATATGAAATCAAACTAACTGGTCTGTAATGTCTAAGTATTAGCTTATATCCTCCTTTGTAAATCAATGTTACATACCCCAATTTGTAAATGTAAAGAACCAAAAATACATAAAAAATCCTCAAAACTTTATCTACACAATGGAAATAATATATTCTCCTGTTCCAAATAATACACTGAATATCACTTAAACAAAAAAAATTATCAAAACAATACATTACATAAATAAAACAATATGACAGGTACTGCATCTGTTCCCTAATCTTGAGCTGATTCACCACCTAACTTAAACTCTGTAACTGAACTTCCACAGCTTCTAATTGTGATGTTGTACCCAAGGTCATCATGTAGATTATTACGTCCATCTATCTATCGTTATTTCTGATGGCCATACCCTTCTGGAACTCCCTCAAGGGGAAGGCCATGGCAATAGTCTCTCCATAACAAGTGAACTCCAGTGCCACTTCTCAGCCTTTAATGCCTCATCCTTAACAGGCCACTGGAAGAGTGCAAGTCTAGCACAGTGTTTGCAGAGGCTTTTACCTAACGCTGTTCCCACTGACTACTTCTACCTAATGTTCCTACCAATTACTTCTACCTTATGTTTCTACTAAATGCTCCTACATAAATATTCCTACCTACTATTTCTACTTACTGTCCCTACCTTTTAGCCAAAATGTAGGGCTAACACATAGTGCTCACCACAGGAAAATCTAGTTATGAAGAATTATATGTGTAGGTTAAGTGTTGTCAAGTGTTATGTGCAACAATGAGAGAGTGTATGTTTCGAGACAAGATGCCAGTAGTCCACATGAATGAGGCAGAAAGACAGCTACCTGGATCAGAGGAGTGCAACTTGACAACCACTGTTGTGCTGACTCATTATACAGCTGTCATTAATCTCCTGATACCCAGGTGGGTAGTACTGATAATATACCTCGCTGGTTGTTGGCTGCCTACAAACTACTACCCACCAGTTAATAAGCATATTTTCATAACTCACACAACAAATTAATGAACATCTTTCCAAGATATTGTTTATTTTTATTCTTATTCATTATTCTTCAGGGGGAATAACAAAAGAATATCACATGAAGGTATTTGAACGAACATAAAAGGAACAAGGCTCCTAGCTTGACCCACCACTACCCAAGGAACAAGGTTGCACCTAACTCACCAACACTTGAGGAACATGGTGCCTAACCTGAACTCACATAAATTCAATCTGAGCTGTGGTCTGATATAGCTGTCTTTATATTTGGTATATCATAAATGGAATTTATCAACAAACCATCCAGTCTGCTTCTTTTCTTTCTTTCATCCTATTCGCCATTTCCCGCATTAGCAAGGTAGCATTCAGAACAGAGGACTCGACCTTTGAGGGAATATCCTCACCTGGCCCCCATCTCTGTTCCTTCTTTTGGAAAATTAAAAAAAAATGAGAGGGGAGGATTTCCAGCCCCCGCTCCCTTCTCTTTTAGTCGCCTTCTACGACACGCAGGGAATACGTGGGAAGTATTCTTTCTCCCCTATCCCCAGTCTATTTATGTCTATATATATCTATCCCTGGGGATAAGGGTAAAAGAATACTTCCCACGCATTCCCCGTGTGTTGTAGAAGGCAACTAAAGGGGATGGAAGCGAGGGGCTAGAAATCCTCCCCTCCTTGTATCTTAAATTTCTAAAAGGGGAAACACAAGAAGGACTCATGCGGGGAGTGCTCATCCTCCTTGAAGGCTAAGATTGGGGTGTCTAAATGTGTGTGGATGTAACTAAGACGAGAAAAAAGGAGAAATAAGTAGTATGTTTGAGGAAAGGAACCTGGATGTTTTGGCTCTGAGTGAAACGAAGCTCAAGGGTAAAGGGAAAGAGTGGTTTGGGAATGTCTTAGGAGTAAAGTCAGGGGTTGGTGAGAGCACAAGAGCAAAGGAAGGAGTAGCACTACTGCTGAAACAGGAGTTGTGGGAGTATTTGATAGAGTGCAAGAAAGTAAACTCTAGATTGATATGGGTAAAACTGAAAGTGGATGGAAAGAGATGGGTGATTATTGATGCCTATGCAACTGGTCATGAGAAGAAAGATTATGAGAGGCAAGTGTTTTGGAAGCAGCTGAGAGGTGTTAGCAGTTTTGATACACGAGACCAGGTGATTTGAATGCAAAGGTAAGTAATGTGGCAGTTGAGGGAATAATTGGTGTACATGGAATGGTCAGTGTTGTAAATGGAAATGGTGAAGAGCTTGTAGATTTGTGAGCTGACAAAGGACTGGTGATTGGGAAGACCTGGTTTATAAAGAGAGAGATACATAAGTATACGTATGTAAGTAGGAGAGATGGCCACAGAGCATTATTGGATTACGTGTTAATTGATAGGTGCGTGAAGAAGAGACTTTTGGATGTTAATGTGCTGAGAAGGGCAACTGGAGGGACGTCTGATCACTATCTTCAAGAGGCGAAGGTGAAGATCTGTAAAGGTTTTCAGAAAAGAAGAGAGAATGTTGGGTTGAAGAGAGTGGTGAGAGTAAGTGAACTTGGAAAAGAAACTTGTGTGAAGAAGTACCAGGAGAGATTCACTGAAGAATGGAAAATGGTGAGAGCAAATGACATAAGGGGAGTGGGGGAGGAATCGGATGTATTTAGGGAAGCAGTGATGGCTTGTGCAAAAGATGCTTGTGGCATGAGAAAGGTGGGAGGTGGGCAGATTAGAAAGGGTGGTGAGTGGTGGGATGAAGAAGTAAGATTATTAGTGAAAGAGAAGAGAGAGGCATTTAAATGATTTTTGCAGGGAAATAGTGCAAATGAGTGGGAGATGTATAAAAGAAAGAGGCATGAGGTCAAGAGAAAGGTGCAAGAGGTGAAAAAAAGGGCAAATGAGAGTTGGGGTGAGAGAGTATTGTTAAATTTTTGGGAGAATAAAAAGATGTTTTGGAAGGAGGAAAATAAAGGGTGCAGGACAAGAGAACAAATGGGAAAATTGGTGATGGGGGTTATGGGGAGGTAATAACAAGTAGTGGTGATAAGAGAAGGAGATGGAGTGAGTATTTTTTTCAAGGTTTGTTGAATGTGTTAGATGATAGAGTGGCAGATATAGGGTGTTTTGTTCAAGGTGGTGTGCGAAGTGAGAGGGTTAGGGAGAATGGTTTGGTAAACAGAGAAGAGGTAGTGAAAGCTTTGCGGATGATGAAAGTCGGCAAGGTAGCGAGTTTGGATGGTATTGCACTGGAATTTATCAAAAAAGTGGGTGAGTGTGTTGTTGACTGGTTGGTGAGGATATTTAATGTATGTATGATTCATGGTGAAGTGCCTGAGGATTGGCGGAATGCATGCACAGTGCCATTGTACAAAGGCAAAAGGGATAAAAGTGAGTGATCAAATTACAGAGGTATAAGTTTGTTGAGTATTCCTGGGAAATTATATGGGAGGGTATTGATCGAGAGGGTGAAGGTATGTACAGAGCATCAGATTGGGGAAGAGCAGTGTGGTTTCAGAAGTGGTAGAGGATGTGTGGATCAGGTATTTGCTTTGAAGAATGTATGTGAGAAATACTTAGAAAAGCAAATGGATTCGTATGTAGCATTTGTGGATCAGGAGAAGGCATATGATAGAGTTGAAAGAGATGCTCTGTGGAAGGTATTAAGAGTATATGGTGTGGGAGGCAAGGTGCTAGAAGCAGTGAAAAGCTTTTATCGAGGATGTAAGGCATGTGTACTTTTAGGAAGAGAGGAAAGTGATTGGTTCTCAGTGAATGTCTGTTTGTGGTAGGGGTGTGTGATGTCTCCATGGTTGTTTAATTTGTTTATGGATGGGGTTGTTAGGGAGGTGAATGCAAGAGTTTTGGAAAGAGGGGCAAGTATGCAGTCTGTTGTGGATGAGAGAGCTTGGGAAGTGAGTCAGTTGTTTGCTGATGATACAGCACTGGTGGCTGATTTGGGTGAGAAACTGCAGAAACTGGTGACTGAGTTTGGTAAAGTGTGTGAATGAAGAAAGCTGAGAGTAAATGTGAATAAGAGCAAGGTTATTAGGTACAGTAGGGTTGAGGGACAAGTCAATTGCAAGGTAAGTTTGAATGGAGAAAAACTGGAAGAAGGGAAGTGTTTTAGATGTCTGGGAGTCAATTTAGCAGTGGATGGAACCATGGAAGTGGAATTGAGGCATTGGTTGGGGAAAGGGGCGAAAGTTCTAGTAGCGTTGAAGAATGTGTGAAAGGTGGAAATGTTATCTTGGAGTGCAAAAATGAGTATGTTTGAAGGAATAGTAGCTCCAAAAGCATCATATGGTTGCAAGGAATAGCTCTAGATAAGGTTGTACAGAGGAAGGTGGATGTGTTGGAAATGAAATGTTTAAGGACAATATGTGGTGTGAGGTGGTTTGATTAAGTAAGTAATGAAAGGGTAAGAGAGATGTGTGGAAATAAAAAGAGCGTGGTCAACAGAGCAGACGAGGTATGTTGAAATGGTTTGGAAATATGGAGAAAAAGGGTGAGGAAAGGTTAACAAAGAGGATATAAGTGTCAGAGGTGAAGGGAACAGGAAGCAGAAGACCATATTCTAGGTGGAACGGCAGAGTAAAAAGATTTTGAGTGATCAGGGCCTAAAGATGCAGGGACTTGAGAGGTGTGCAAAGATTAGAGTGAATTGGAACGATGTGGTATACCAGGGTCAACATGATGTCAATGAACTGAACTAGGGTATGTGAAACATCTGGAGTAAACCATGGAAAGGTCTGCGGGGCATGGATGTGGATAGGGAGCTATGGTTTTGTTGCAATACACATGACAACTTGAGACTGAGTGTGAATGAATGTGGCCATTTTTGTCTGTTTTAATGGCACTACCTCACTGACATGGGGTGGCAATGCTGCTTCCTGTGGGTTGGGTTGGTGCCAGGAATGGATGAAGAAATGCAAGTATGAATATGTACATGTGTATATATATAAAACATCTGTGTATGTGCATGTATATGTATGTGTATATGTATGTATGTGTGTATATGTTGGTATGTATACGTACATGTATGTGTGTGTATGTATATTCATTTATCTATTATCTTTATTAATCATACTTTGTCGCTGTCCTGCATTAGCGAAGTAGTGCAAGGAAACAGACGAAACAATGACCCAACGCACCCACATACACATGTATATACATACACGTCCACACACAGCACATATACATACCTATACATCTCAATGTATATATATATATACACACACAGACATATACATATAAACACATGTACATAATTCATACTGTCTACCCTTATTCATTCCCATCGCCACCCCACCACACATGAAATAACAACCCCCTCCCCCCGCATGTGCGTGAGGTAGCACTAGGAAAAGACAACAAAGGCCACATTCATTCACACTCAGTCTCTGGCTGTCATGTCTAATGCACTGAAACCACACCTCCCTTTCCACATCCAGGCCCCACAAAACTTTCCATGGTTTACCCCAGACACTTCACATGCCCTGGTTCAATCCACTGACAGCACGTCAACCCCGGTATACCACATCATTCCAATTCACTCTATTCCTTGCACGCCTTTCACCCTCCTGCATGTTCAGGCCCCGATCACTCAAAATCTTTTTCACTCCATCTTTCCACCTCCAATTTGGTCTCCCACTTCTCCTCGTTCCCTCCACCTCTGACACACATATCCTCTTGGTCAATCTTTCCTCACTCATTCTCTCCATATGACCAAACCATTTCAAAACACCCTCTTCTGCTCTCTCAACCACACTCTTTTTATTACCACAAATCTCTCTTACCCTTTCATTACTTACTAAATCAAACCACCTCACACCACATATTGTCCTCAAACATCTCATTTCCAGCACATTCACCCTCCTGTGCATAACTCTATCTATAGCCCACGCCTTGCAACCATATAACATTGTTGGAACCACTATTCCTTCAAACATACCCATTTTTGCTTTCCAAGATAACGTTCTCGACTTCCACACATTCTTCAAGGCTCCCAGAACTTTCGCCCCCTCCCCCACCCTATGATTCACTTCCGTTTCCATGGTTCCATCCGCTGCCAAATCCACTCCCAGATATCTAAAACACTTCACTTCCTCCAGTTTTTCTCCATTCAAACTTACTTGCCAATTGACTTGACCCTCAACCCAACTGTACCTGATAACCTTGCTCTTATTCACATTTACTCTCAGCTTTCTTCTTTCATACACTTTACCAAACTCAGTCACCAGTTTCTGCAGTTTCTCACATGAATCAGCCACCAGTGCTGTATCATCAGCGAACAACAACTGAATCACTTCCCAAGCTCTCTCATCCACAACGGACTGCATACTTGCCCCTCTTTCCAAAACTCTTGCATTCACCTCCCTAACAACCCCATCCATAAACAAATTAAACAACCATGGAGACATCACACACCCCTGTCGCAAACCAACACTCACTGAGAACCAATCACTTTCCGCTCTTCCTAAAAGTACACATGCCTTACATCCTCGATAAAAACTTTTCACTGCTTCTAACAACTTACCTCCTACACCATATATTCTTAATACCTTCCACAGAGCATCCCTATCAACTCTATCATATGTCATCTCCAGATCTATAAATGCTACATACAAACCCATTTGCTTTTCTCAGTATTTCTCACATACATTCTTCAAAGCAAACACCTGATCCACACATCCTCTACCACTTCTGAAACCACACTGCTCTTCCCAATCTGATGCTCTGTACATGTCTTCACCCTCTCAATCAATACCCTCCCATAGATTTTCCCAGGAATACTCAACAAACTTATACCTCCGTAATTTGAGCACTCACTTTCATCCCCTTTGCCTTTGTACAATGGCACTACGCAAGCATTCCGCCAGTCCTCAGTACCTCACCATGAGTCGTACATACATTAAATAGCCTTACCAACCAGTCAACAATGCAGTCACCCACTTTTTCAATAAACTCCACTGCAATACCATCCAAACCTGCTGCCTTGCCAGCTTTCATCTTCTGCAAAGCTTTTACTACCTCTTCCCTGTTTACCAAATCATTCTCCCTAACCCTCTCACTTTGCACACCACCTTGACCAAAACACCCTGTATCTGCCACTCTATCATCAAACACATTCAACAAACCTTCAAAATACTCACTCCAGCTCCTCACATCACCACTACTTGTTATCACCTCCCCATTAGCCCCCTTCACTGATGTTCCCATTTCTTCTCTTGTCTTACGCACTTTATTTACCTCCTTCCAAAACATCTTTTTATTCTCCCTAAAATTTAATGATACTCTCTCACCCCAACTCTCATTTGCCCTCTTTTTCACCTCTTGCACCTTTCTCTTGACCTCCTGCCTCTTTCTTTTATACACCTCCCACTCATTTGCATTCTTTCCCTGCAAAAATCGTCCAAATGCCTCTCTCTTCCCTTTCACTAATAATCTTACTTCTTCATCCCACCACTCACTACCCTTTCTAATCTGCCCACCTCCCATGCTTCTCATACCACAAGCATCTTTTGCACAAGCCATCACTGCTTCCCTAAATACATCCCATTCCTCCCCCACTCCCCTCATGTTCTTTGTTTACACCTTTTTCCATTCTGTACTCAGTCTCTCCTGGTACTTCCTCACACAAGTCTCCTTCCCAAGCTCACTTACTCACACCACTCTCTACACCACAACATTCTCTCTTCTATTCTGAAAACCTCTACAAATCTTCACCTTCGCCTCCACAAAATAATGATCAGACATCCTCCAGTTGCATCTCTCAGCACATTAACAACCAAAAGTCTTTCTTTTGAGTGCCTATCAATTAACACGTAATCCAATAACGCTCTCTGGCCATCTCTCCTACTTTCATACGTATACTTATGTACATCTCGCTTTTTAAACCAGGTATTCCCAATCACCAGTCCTTTCTTAGCACATAAATCTACAAGCTCTTCACCATTACCATTTACAATACTGAACATCCCATGTACACCATTTATTCCCTCAACTGCCACATTACTCACCTTTGCATTCAAATCACCCATCACTATAACCCGGTCTCGTGCATCAAAGCTACTAACACACTCACTCAGCTGCTCCCAAAACACTTGCCTCTCATGATCTTTCTTCTCATGCCCAGGTGCATATGCACCAATAATCACCCATCTCTCTCCATCCACTTTCAGTTTTACCCATATCAATCTAGAGTTTACTTTCTTACACTCTATCACATACTCCCACCACTCCTGCTTCAGAAGTAGTGCTACTCCTTCTCTTGCTCTTGTCCTCTCACTAACCCCTGACTTTACTCCCAAGATATTCCTAAACCACTCTTCCCCTTTACCCTTGAGCTTCGTTTCACTCAGAGCCAAAACATCCAGGTTCCTTTCCTCAAACATACTCCCTATCTCTCCTTTTTTCTCGTCTTAGTTACATCCACACACATTTAGACATCCCAATCTGAGCCTTCGAGGATTATGAGCACTCCCAGCATGACTACTTCTGTTTCCCATTTAGAAATTTAAAATACAAGGAGGGGAGGGTTTCTAGCCCCCTGCTCCCGTCCCCTTTAGTCGCCTTCTACAACACGTGAGGAATGTATGGGAAGTATTCTTTCTCCCCTATCACCAGGGATAGGGGAGATATGTGTGTGTATATGAGTGGATGGGTCTTTCTTCATCTGTTTCCTGGCGCTACCTCACTGATGTGGGAAATAGCGATACAGTATAATTAATGAATAAATAAATACTGTTATTTATTGTATTTAATCGCTGTTTGCCACATCAGTGAGGTAGCACCAGGAAACAAAGAATGGCCCATCCACTCATATACACAAAAATATACATAAATGCCAATATACATATATATATTCTTTTTCTTTCTTTTAAACTATTCGCCATTTCCCGCGTTAGCGAGGTAGCGTTAAGAACAGAGGACTGGGCCTTTGAGGGAATATCCTCACCTGGCCCCCGTCTCTGTTCCTTCTTTTGGAAAATTAAAAAAAAAAAAAAAACGAGAGCGGAGGATTTCCAGCTCCCCGCTCCCTTCCCTTTTAGTTGCCTTCTACGACACGCAGGGAATATGTGGGAAGTACTCTTTCTTCCCTATCCCCAGGGATAAGATATGTATATATATAGATATATACATATTTATTTCATTTATTTTGCTTTGTCGCTGTCTCCCGCATTTGCGAGGTAGCGCAAGGAAACAGACGAAAGAAATGGCCCATGCATATACACACACGTCCACACACGAAAATATACATACCTATACATCTCAATGTACACATATATATACACACAGAGACACATACATATATACCCATGCACACAATTCACACTGTCTGCCTTTATTCATTCCCATCGCCACTTCGCCACACATGGAATACCATCCCCCTCCCCCCTCATGTGTGCGGGGTTGCGCTAGGAAAAGACAACAAAGGCCTCATTCGTTCACACTCAGTCTCTAGCTGTCATGCAATAATGCCCAAAACCACAGCTCCCTTTCCACATCCAGGCCCCACACAGCTTTCCATGGTTTACCCCAGACGCTTCACATGCCCTGATTCAATCAACTGACAGCACGTCAACTCCGGTATACCACATCGCTCCAATTCACTCTATTCCTTGCCCGCCTTTCACCCTCCTGCATGTTCAGACCCCGATCACTCAAAATCTTTTTCACTGCATCTTTACACCTCCAATTTGGTCTCCCACTTCTCCTAGTTCCCTCCACCTCTGACACATATATCCTCTTGGTCAATCTTTCCTCACTCATTCTCTCCATGCGCCCAAACCATTTCAAAACACCCTCTTCCGCTCTCTCAACCATGCTCCTTTTATTTCCACACATCTCTCTTACCCTTACATTACTTACTCGATCAAACCACCTCACACCACACATTGTCCTCAAACATCTCATTTCCAGCACATCCATCCTCCTGCGCACAACTCTATCCATAGCCCACACCTTGCAACCATACAACGTTGTTGGAACCACTATTCCTTCAAACATACCCATTTTTGCTTTCCGAGATAATATTTTCGACTTCCAAACATTCTTCAAGGCTCCCAGGACTTTCGCCCCCTCCCCCCCCCTATGATTCACTTCCGCTTCCATGGTTCCATCCACTGCCAGATCCACTCCCAGATATCTAAAACACTTTACTTCCTCCAGTTTTTCTCCATTCAAATTTATCTCCCAGTTGACTTGACCCTCAACCCTAGTGTACCTTGCTCTTGTTTACATTTACTCTTAACTCTCCTCTTTCACACACTTTACCAAACTCAGTCACCAGCTTCTGCAGTTTCTCACATGAATCAGCCACCAGCGCTGTATCATCAGCAAACAACAACTGACTCACTTCCCAAGCTCTCTCATCCACAACAGACTGCGTACTTGCCCCTCTTTCCAAAACTCTTGCATTCACCTCCCTAACAACCCCATCCATAAACAAATTAAACAACCATGGAGACATCACACACCCCTGCCGCAAACCTACATTCACTGAGACCCAATCACTTTCCTCTCTTCCTACACGTACACATGCCTTACATCCTCGATAAAAACTTTTCACTGCTTCTAACAACTTGCCTCCCACACCATATATTCTTAGTACCCTCCACAGAGCATCTCTATCAACTCTATCATATGCCTTCTCCAGATCCATAAATGCTACATACAAATCCATTTGCTTTTCTAAGTATTTCTCACATACATTCTTTAAAGCAAACACCTGAGCCACACATCCTCTACCACTTCTGAAACCACACTGCTCTTCCCCAATCTGATGCTCGTTACATGCCTTCACCCTTTCAATCAATACCCTCCCATATAATTTACCAGGAATACTCAACAAACTTATACCTCTGTAATTTGAGCACTCACTCTTATCCCCTTTGCCTTTGTACAATGGCACTATGCAAGCATTCTGCCAATCCTCAGGCACCTCACCATGAATCATACATACATTAAATAACCTTACCAACCAGTCAACAATACAGTCACCCCCTTTTTTAATAAATTCCACTGCAATACCATATATATATATATATATATATATATATATATATATATATATATATATATATATATATATATATATATATTATCCCTGGGGATAGGGGAGAAAGAATACTTCCCACGTATTGCCTGCGTGTCGTAGAAGGCGACTAAAAGGGGAGGGAGCGGGGGGCTGGAAATCCTCCCCTCTCACTTTTTTTTTAATTTTCCAAAAGAGAAGGGGAACAGAGAAGGGGCACAGGTGAGGATATTCCCTCAAGGGCCCAGTCCTCTGTTCTCAACGCTACCTCGCTAATGCGGGAAATGGCAAATAGTATGAAAAAAAAAAAAGATATATATATATATATATATAATTTTCCAAAAGAGGGAACAGAGAAGGGGCCCAGGTGAGGATATTCCCTCAAGGGCCCAGTCCTCTGTTCTCAACGCTACCTCGCTAATGCGGGAAATGGCGAATAGTATGAAAGAAAGAAAAAGATATATATATATATATATATATATATATATATATATATATATATATATATATATATATATATATATATATATATATATATGTTGACTGGTTGGTAAGGTTATTTAATGTATGTATGACTCATGGTGAGGTGCCTGAGGATTGGCGGAATGCGTGCATAGTGCCATTGTACAAAGGCAAAGGGGATAAGAGTGAGTGCTCAAATTACAGAGGTATAAGTTTGTTGAGTATTCCTGGTAAATTATATGGGAGGGTATTGATTGAGAGGGTGAAGGCATGTATAGAGCATCAGATTGGGGAAGAGCAGTGTGGTTTCAGAAGTGGTAGAGGATGTGTGGATCAGGTGTTTGCTTTGAAGAATGTATGTGAGAAATACTTAGAAAAGCAAATGGATTTGTATGTAGCATTTATGGATCTGGAGAAGGCATATGATAGAGTTGATAGAGATGCTCTGTGGAAGGTATTAAGAATATATGGTGTGGGAGGAAAGTTGTTAGAAGCAGTGAAAAGTTTTTATCGAGGATGTAAGGCATGTGTACGTGTAGGAAGAGAGGAAAGTGATTGGTTCTCAGTGAATGTAGGTTTGCGGCAGGGGTGTGTGATGTCTCCATGGTTGTTTAATTTGTTTATGGATGGGGTTGTTAGGGAGGTAAATGCAAGAGTTTTGGAAAGAGGGGCAAGTATGAAGTCTGTTGTGGATGAGAGAGCTTGGGAAGTGAGTCAGTTGTTGTTCGCTGATGATACAGCGCTGGTGGCTGATTCATGTGAGAAACTGCAGAAGCTGGTGACTGAGTTTGGTAAAGTGTGTGGAAGAAGAAAGTTAAGAGTAAATGTGAATAAGAGCAAGGTTATTAGGTACAGTAGGGTTGAGGGTCAAGTCAATTGGGAGGTGAGTTTGAATGGAGAAAAACTGGAGGAAGTGAAGTGTTTTAGATATCTGGGAGTGGATCTGGCAGCGGATGGAACCATGGAAGCGGAAGTGGATCATAGGGTGGGGGAGGGGGCGAAAATCCTGGGGGCTTTGAAGAATGTGTGGAAGTCGAGAACATTATCTCGGAAAGCAAAAATGGGTATGTTTGAAGGAATAGTGGTTCCAACAATGTTGTATGGTTGTGAGGCGTGGGCTATGGATAGAGTTGTGCGCAGGAGGATGGATGTGCTGGAAATGAGATGTTTGAGGACAATGTGTGGTGTGAGGTGGTTTGATCGAGTGAGTAACGTAAGGGTAAGAGAGATGTGTGGAAATAAAAAGAGCGTGGTTGAGAGAGCAGAAGAGGGTGTTTTGAAGTGGTTTGGGCACATGGAGAGGATGAGTGAGGAAAGATTGACCAAGAGGATATATGTGTCGGAGGTGGAGGGAACAAGGAGAAGAGGGAGACCAAATTGGAGGTGGAAAGATGGAGTGAAAAAGATTTTGTGTGATCGGGGCCTGAACATGCAGGAGGGTGAAAGGAGGGCAAGGAATAGAGTGAATTGGAGCGATGTGGTATACCGGGGTTGACGTGCTGTCAGTGGATTGAAGCAGGGCATGTGAAGCGTCTGGGGTAAACTATGGAAAGCTGTGTAGGTATGTATATTTGCGTGTGTGGACGTATGTATATACATGTGTATGGGGGGGGGTTGGGCCATTTCTTTCGTCTGTTTCCTTGCGCTACCTCGCAAACGCGGGAGACAGCGACAAAGTATAATAAAAAAAAAAATATATATATATATATTTTTTTTTTTAAACTATTCGCCATTTCCCGCATTAGCAAGGTAGCGTTAAGAACAGAGGACTGGGCCTTTGAGGGAATACCCTCACCTGGCCCAATTTTCTGTTCCTTCTTTTGGAAAATTATAAAAAAAAACGAGAGGGGAGGATTTCCAGCCCCCCGCTCCCTCCCCTTTTAGTCGCCTTCTACATTTGCGAGGTAGCGCAAGGAAATAGACGAAAGAAATGGCCCAACCTACCCCCATACACATTTATATACTTATGTCCACACACGCAAATATACATACCTACACAGCTTTCCATGGTTTACCCCAGACGCTTCACATGCCCTGATTCAATCCACTGACAGCACGTCAACGCCGGTACACCACATCGATCCAATTCACTCTATTCCTTGCCCTCCTTTCACCCTCCTGTATGTTCAGGCCCCGATCACACAAAATCTTTTTCACTCCATCTTTCCACCTCCAATTTGGTCTCCCACTTCTCCTCGTTCCCTCCACCTCCGACACATATATCCTCTTGGTCAATCTTTCCTCACTCATTCTCTCCATGTGCCCAAACCACTTCAAAACACCCTCTTCTGCTCTCTCAACCACGCTCTTTTTATTTCCACACATCTCTCTTACCCTTACGTTACTCACTCGATCAAACCACCTCACACCACACATTGTCCTCAAACATCTCATTTCCAGCACATCCATCCTCCTGCGCACAACTCTATCCATAGCCCACGCCTCGCAACCATACAACATTGTTGGAACCACTATTCCTTCAAACATACCCATTTTTGCTTTCCGAGATAATGTTCTCGACTTCCACACATTCTTCAAGGCTCCCAGAATTTTCGCCCCCTCCCCCACCCTATGATCCACTTCCGCTTCCATGGTTCCATCCGCTGCCAGATCCACTCCCAGATATCTAAAACACTTCACTTCCTCCAGTTTTTCTCCATTCAAACTCACCTCCCAATTGACTTGACCCTCAACCCTACTGTACCTAATAACCTTGCTCTTATTCACATTTACTCTTAACTTTCTTCTTCCACACACTTTACCAAACTCAGTCACCAGCTTCTGCAGCTTCTCACATGAATCAGCCACCAGCGCTGTATCATCAGCGAACAACAACTGACTCACTTGGGAAGTGAGTCAGTTGTTGTTCGCTGATATATATATATATATATATATATATATATATATATATATATTTCTTATTTTATTTATTTTGCTTTGTCGCTGTCTCCCGCGTTTGCGAGGTAGTGCAAGGAAACAGACAAAAGAAATGGCCCAACCCACCCCCATACACATGTATATACATACACGTCCACACACGCAAATATACATACCTATACATCTCAATGTACACATATATATATACACACACAGACACATACATATACACCCATGCACACAATTCACACTGTCTGCCTTTATTCATTCCCATCGCCACCTCGCCACACATGCAATACCATCCCCCTCCCCCCTCATGCGTGCGAGGTAGCGCTAGGAAAAGACAACAAAGGCCACATTCGTTCACACTCAGTCTCTAGCTGTCATGCAATAATGCCCAAAACCACAGCTCCCTTTCCACATCCAAGCCCCACACAACTTTCCATGGTTTACCCCAGATGCTTCACATGCCCTGATTCAATCCACTGACAGCACGTCAACCCCGGTATACCACATCGATCCAATTCACTCTATTCCTTGCCCGCCTTTCACCCTCCTGCATGTTCAGGCCCCGATCACACAAAATCTTTTTCACTCCATCTTTCCACCTCCAATTTGGTCTCCCACTTCTCCTCGTTCCCTCCACCTCCGACACATATATCCTCTTGGTCAATCTTTCCTCACTCATTCTCTCCATGTGCCCAAACCATTTCAAAACACCCTCTTCTGCTCTCTCAACCACGCTCTTTTTATTTCCACACATCTCTCTTACCCTTACATTACTTACTCGATCAAACCACCTCACACCACACATTGTCCTCAGACATCTCATTTCCAGCACATCCACCCTCCTGCGCACAACTCTATCCATAGCCCACGCCTCGCAACCATACAACATTGCTGGAACCACTATTCCTTCAAACATACCCATTTTTGCTTTCCGAGATAATGTTCTCGACTTTCACACATTCTTCAAGGCTCCCAGGATTTTCGCCCCCTCCCCCACCCTATGATTCACTTCCGCTTCCATGGTTCCATCCGCTGCCAGATCCACTCCCAGATATCTAAAACACTTTTCTTCCAGTCTTTCTCCATTCAAACTTACCTCCCAATTGACTTGACCCTCAACCCTACTGTACCTAATAACCTTGCTCTTATTCACATTCACTCTTAACTTTCTTCTTTCACACACTTTACCAAACTCAGTCACCAGCTTCTGTAGTTTCTCACATGAATCAGCCACCAGCGCTGTATCATCAGCGAACAACAACTGACTCACTTCCCAAGCTTTCTCATCCACAACAGACTTCATACTTGCCCCTCTTTCCAAAACTCTTGCATTCACCTCCCTAACAACCCCATCCATAAACAAATATATATATATATATATATATATATATATATATATATATATATATATACATACACAAACACACAAGAAATAGCACTGCTACCCCTCACTTCAACATGGATGTGCCAAGAAAATAGACAAAAAAGGCCACACTCGTTCACACTCAGTCTCTAGCTGTCATGTGTAATGCACCAAAACCACAGCTTCTTATTCACATACAGGCCCCACAGACCTTTCTATGGTTTACCCCAGACACTCCACATGCCCTGAATCAGTCCATGTGTGTGTGTATACATATATACATATATGTGAGCAAATGTGCCTTTCTTTACTTGTTTCCTGGCACTAACGTGGGAAACGGTGATCAAGTAAAAAAGAATATGTATAGCCTAGATGATGTGTCAATGAATAACATCTATATAAGCCAAACATAAAATCAGCTATATCTGACCATAGCCCAGACATGAGGTTGGGATGAGCATCATGTTCTTAAAGTGCTGGTGAATCAGGTGAAACCTTGTTCCTCAAGTAGTGGTGGGTAAGGCTGGGAGCCATGTTCTCTTTAGATTTGTTCATTCACCTTGATAAAACATACTTTTGTCATTCCCCCTAAAGAGGTCTGGGAAAAGAGAAGAATTCTTGCAAATATGTTTTTTTGCGGAAGATAAAAGCCGGCAAGGCAGCGGGTTTGGATGGTATTGCAGTGGAATATATTAAAAAAGGGGGTGACTGTGTTGCTGACTGGTTGGTGAGGATATTCAATGTATGTATGGCTCATGGTGAAGTGCCTGAGGATTGGCGGAATGCATGCATAGTGCCATTATACAAAGGCAAAGGGGGTAAAGGTGAGTGTTAAAATTACAGAGTTATATGTTTGTTGAGTATTCCTGGAAAATTATATGGGAGGGTATTGACTGAGAGAGTGAAGGCATGTACAGAGCATCAGACTGGGGAAGAGCAGTGTGGTTTCAGAAGTGGTAGAGGATGTGTGGATCAGGTCGAAAAATGTATGTGAGAAATACTTAAAAAACAAATGGATTTGAGTGTAGCATTTGAGGATCTGGAGAAGGCATATGACAGAGTTGACAGAGATGCTCTGTGGAAGGTATTAAGAGTATATGGTGTGGAAGGCAAGGTACTAGAAGCAGTGAAAAGTTTTTATTGAGGATGTAAGGTATGTGTACGTGTAAGAAGAGAGGAAAGTGATTGGTTCTCAGTGAATGTCGGTTTGCGGCAGATGTGCATGATGTCCCCATGGTTGTTTAATTTGTTTATGGATGGAGTTGTTAGGAAGGTGAATGCAAGAGTTTTGGAGAGAGGGGCAAGTATGCAGTCTGTTGTGGATGAGAGGGCTTGGAAAGTGAGTCAGTTGATGTTCGCTGATGACACAGCGCTGGTGGCTGATTCAGGTGAGAAACTGCAGAAGCTGGTGACTGAGTTTGGTAACGTGTGTGAAAGAAGAAAGCTGAGAGTAAATGTGAATAAGAGCAAGGTTATTAGGTACAGTAGGGTTGAGGGATGAGTCAAATTTGTAGGTAAGTTTGAATGGTGAAAAACTGAGGGCAGTGAAGTGTTTTAGATATCTGGGAGTGGATTTGGCAGTGGATGGCACCATGAAAGCGGAAGTGAGTCACAGGTTGGGGGAGGGGGCGAACGTTCCGGGAATGCTAAAAAACGTGTGGAAGGAGAGAACATAATCTCAGAAAGCAAAAATGGGTATGTTTGAAGGAATAGTGGTTCCAACAATGTTATATGGTTGCGAGGCATGGGCTATGGATAGGGCTGTGCGGAAGAGGGTGGATGTGTTGGAGATGAGAAATTTGAGGACAATATGTGGTGTAAGGTTGTTAGATCGAGTAAGTAATGAGAGGGCAAAAAAGATGTGTGGTAATAAAAAGAGTGTGGTTGAGAGAGCAGAAGAGGGTGTAGTGAAATGGGTTGGTCACATACAGAGAATGAGTGAGGAAAGATTGACAAAGAGGATATATGTGTCAAAGGTGGAGAAGTGGGAGACCAAATTGGAGGTGGAATGATGGAGTGAAAAAGATTTTGAGCGATTGGGGCCTGAACATGCAGGAGGGTGAAAGGCGTGCAAGGAAGAGAGTGAACTGGAACGATGTGGTATACCAGGGTCGACGTGCAGTCAATGGATTGAACCAGGGCATGTGAAGCGTCTGGGGTAAACCATGGAAAGTTTTGTAGGGCCTGGATGTGGAAAGGGAGCTGTGGTTTCGGTGCATTTTACATGACAGCTAGAGACTGAGTGTGAACGAATGTGGCCTTTGTTGTCTTTTCCTAGTGCTACCTTGCACCTATGTGGGGGGAGGGGGGGTTGTCATTTCATGTGTGGCGAGGTGACGACAGGAATGAATGAAGGCAGACAGTATGAATTATGTACATGTGTATATATGAATATGTCTATGTATGTATATAAATGTATACATTGAAATGTATAGATATGTATATGTGCGTGTGTGGACGTGTATGTATATACATGTGTATGTGGGTGGGTTGGGCCATTCTTTCGTCTGTTTCCTTGCGCTACCTCCCTAACATGGGAGACAGCGACAAAGTATAATAAATACATAAATCTAATATAAATGTTCTTTTATTATTTCTGTGAGTTATGATGATTTGGCTTCCTCACACTACCACTGTGGATAAAAAACAATTTCATATGTGTGTATATCTTTTTTCATGATTGTTACTTATTCTTAATTATTAGCATGTCGCTTGAGACCTGTTATGTTCATGCATTTCTTTATTGCTAGTTTCTTCTACTTAAAAATCTAATTACATTTACTCATTAATTGTCCCTAAATATAAGTTTGTCACACACATATCATACATTTTACCCATTCTGTTCTTAACAATATATCGAATCATTAAAAAATATAATGAGAATATTAGATGAAACAATACTGACATACATATTTATACTCTACAAGAAGAAATAATACATATCATGAAAACATACTGTTACACCCCCCATAGATCTTTGGCCATGAAATGGCAATCTTCTAAAACTTTGTAACACAGTCTTTGTTAACCTTAAAACCAGTAGCCTCTGCCTCTGTCCTCATCAAACATGTCTTCTTCGTCTTCTTGTTCCAGTAAAATCCAGTCTTGTCACAGATCCATATTCAATCTAGAGTGCAGCCTTTCACCTCTACAATTTTCTGGAATTCACTTTTTGCACACTCTACAACCATACTTGACAGAATCACATTACTCTGGCCAACACATCTGATAAAATCATAAAGCCAGCCCTGGGGAGTAGTAAATTTACTTTCCGTATCTCATGAAAACACATCTGATAGAATTATGAAGCCAGCACTGGCTAGCAGTAAATCTGCTTTCAATGATTGGCCCACCCTCTTTCCTCAACTCCTCTTGAATATCAATGGCTCTATTTCAAAAATTTGCCCAGTCATAGAAACCTGTTACACCTGCAATTCTTGCACCCATTTTCAAGGCATTCTCCATCTTCACATGTCAGTGTCCTGGGATGCAATGCCACTTCCAAATTAGATGGCTGATGTAAGGCTTTCCTGATAAATTTGGTTTTCTTCTTCAAGGTGCAGATGCTGCTCTCATGAACATAACGGCAAGCAACTGCTAAATCCACGATCAAGTTCATTCTTCATCTTGAACTTTTTGTCTAAGTTAAAAGTCTTCCTTACCCCTCTTGGGAGGTTCATGTATAGTAGGAGTATTTGCTGGATGATTAGGCATAATGGTAAATGTCTCAAGTAAGCAGAAGTGCCGAAATATATGTGTGGCAAATGATGAGTCCTCACTCTCTGAATGCTTGCAGAGAACTGAACAGGGGGAAGAGTGGTATTCTGTGGTGGGCAACCATCTGGGCACCATGATGACTCATGTTATAATAAAAAATGAGAGTAATTCAGGTGCTTGCATTAAAACGAGATCATCTTATCATGCTATATTCTGACACTAATGTATTTGTGGAATAAAACTCCCAAAGTAATCCTGTCTGACAAAAGTTCAGAATTCATCAACGAAAGTTCTTGTTGAGACTTGTAAGTTGTATGGAACTTATCCATCTATCTATCTATATCTCTGATGCCTGTTCCCAACTTAAACTTCCTTAAGGGGACTGCCATAGCAATAGAGTCTCCATAACTAGTGAACTCCAGTGCCACTTCTTAGCTTTTAGTAACTCACTCTTAGCAGGCCACTGGCAGAGGGCAACTCTAGCACAGTATTTGCAGAGGCTCTATCTAATGTTCCTACATATCACTTCTAACTAATGTTCCTACCAACTACTTTTACTTAATATTGCTCCCAAATGCTCCAACCTAAATGGTCTTCCCCACTACTTCCATCTACTGCTCCTTCCATTTTGCCAAAAGGCAGAGCTAGCATACAGTGCTCACAACAGGAAAATCTAGAGCAACAAAGAATGAGCTGTGTGAGTTAAGTGTGAGAATGTATGTTTGTGGAGAGAATGCCTGTCGTCCAAGTGTGGATGAGGCAGAAAGAAAGGACAGCTATCTGGGCCAGAGAAGAGTGGAACCTGACAGTCACAGAAGTGCTGGCTCGCTATGCAGCCATCACTAACCCATGCAGGTAGTACTGCTAATGCACCTCCCTTATTGCTAGCTGCTACTTACTACTATAGGATCAAAAAGTATAATATGGTAGCCTACCTTCCTGGGTTAACTGAACAATTAAAATGAATAGTGAACATAATGTCAGATCATAAATAAAGATGAACCCTTCTGGGGACCAAGCTGTACCAATAATTTCCATGACCAGTGTCTCAGTTGAGGATACATCACATACTGAATTATATGGTGAGGATAAGAGATGATCTGTTATGTTCCAAACCCAGACCTGTGAAAAATCTGTGATTACAATGATATTAGGCCAGCTCAGTAACAAAATATCTTTGTGGAGTCCCATGGCGACGTCCCACACTGTCCTATGGTCGAACGAAGTCCCATGGTCATACTCCTTAAGATATCATGAATCATAGTAGATAACTGGTTTGATTAAACGATTTGAATACGATTAATGACGTTCACAAAACCGCAAGGATCTATCAGGTCAAGGTAGGCCAACTAGCAATGGTTAAGGTACAGGAAAGAAGTGAACCCACGCCCAAGCCAGTACGAAATTTTGTAGCCCTATAAGATGGTAAAAAAGCTCCGTGATCACATGTTTAGGCTAAAATATAGGACCAAATAAAGAATCCTCCAAAGAACACACTGAACATTTGAAAATTCTAAACAATACCACTGCCTTTAACCAAGAATGTCTATAAGCCTCTACTTTACAGGTCACTGTTCAGATGCATATGAAAAACACCCTCCATTGCTGCAACTAACTCAACCCTCTAGCTGTTCAAATTTATAGTCCTGGTCATCAAAAGCAATGAAAATTGCCACATAAAAAAACAATGTGACTGTGGTGCTGCTATTCTTTCTAATAAGATGTCAGTTATTAAAAGTATACACTGCCAAGAAAGAAAGTTACATGTTGACAAGGATGCTATGTACTCCTAAAGGAGAAATGTTAATGAAATTTATTTGTCATTCCCAGTACAGATAAGCTGGCCCTCAAGATCTTTATGCTGAAGCTTAGATTGAGTGAAAACCATAATGAGAGGTACTTGTGAACTGGATACAGACAGGCAGTCTACTCAATCTCTCAGAGGAAGTAGTAGCAGTCAAGGATGAAGTCATATTGCAGTTGCACTGAATTGCGGCTATCTATGAGAAGATGCAGTCAGGCATGAAAGTTTGGTCAACTAATCGGGAGAAGTAGTAATGGTCTAAGGTAAAGTAATATTGTAGTTGCAATGACTTGCATGAGAAGTCTTTGACCACATGAAAATGGTTGTACTAAAACTGAAAGACATTTCCAGCTGGGCAGTCACAGTATTTAAAGCCAACACTGCTATCAATTCCAGTATAACACTAGGACTGAAATCTGCACTAAAATGAAAACAGGCAGAGACTCAATTGTTTAGGATTATTAATGACCAGCAAAAGACTAGCAACAACAGAAAATAAAGAGATCTTGCTGACTTTGGAGAAGACATACTGAAAACCTTATTTAGGGTATCTACGATTGTCGATATAAAAGCAATACAATTTAATGTAGAAGTTGTTACTCTGAAGCTAGATACACATTCAAAGCTTCTGCAATCACTATAAAATAAATCCATGAGAACATGATGGTGATTAATGGGATAACCAAGGCCATTAATCACAATAACAATCAATCAAATCACCAATTACATGGCTGAAAAAGAATGAATTATTTACTAGGCATTGCAGCAGTCATAAATGTGTTACTGGACCAAACTAACTATTCTGCATACCAGTTCAACACCTTCCTAATAGACCTACTATGGGCAAATGAGAATAAAGCCACTTCAACCCTCTTACCATTTAATGTTCTAACTAATTAGATAATGCAAAGGAAATTGGAGCTTCAGCCTATATACAATAATGATTAGGAGGATTTTAACTATCCCCTACTGAAAGTCAGAAGTGCTAGAAATAATATTATCAGCAGCATTCCCTCTGATCTGCCTATTCATTATAAAATCTACCATCTCATTCCTTTCCTATCACTTGATAAGAATACTAACCACAACTCTGTTGTAAACAGAGACTTAGTCTTATTCTCAAAAGGACTTTACAACTGAACTACCCACATCTCTACAAGACATCCAAAGATAGAGAATGGCTCTTAATGGCCTTCAAGTTTGCCACGCTTACCTACCAACTCATAACATGGTTATGAAGGACACCTGTGAATAAGCCTTCAGGATCTAAATTTAGCTGAAAATGCAAATCTACCTACAGCACTGAAAGTTTCCCAAAACATAAGCATTTGAAAAATGTTGCTAAGTAAACTTTCTTATCCCAGGAATCTATTACTTTCTCTATTTGCCAAAATGGAGTCTCATAATAAGAACATTAACCAAGACTTTTGTGCCCAAACAAAATGAATCTATTTATACTGTCAAGTAGGAAGTACATAATTTCAGGGTACATAATTTCAATATATCAAAGGTAACAAAACTTATAGGGCAATGGTGTTCCTGAATCAAAATTGGATAATTGCACTGCATTCCTTTAAATTTTCTAACAAGGTTTCATATACCTTCTTTGCAGTGTCAGGACAAGTGCTCATATTATTTGCTATGGTAATTGGAGCCTGTTGTATTGTGAAGGACCATCTTATTCAAACAAACATGACAAAACCTCTCCTTAGAGACAGTCAAAATGCTAAGAGAAGTCAAAATGTGAAGCTGGAGGAACATAAGTAATGGAAACAACCCAAAAAAATCTTTTAGTTTTCTATGTTTTGTTTTACATTTTAATCATTTATAGGCGGAAGACAGCGACAAAGCAAAATATAAATAAAAAAAAATATAGGCTACAGTCGGATTCTCATGCATTCTTTGTCAAGTACGGAACTTTATTTTGCCTTGATATGATTAATGCCACTGGCATTCCTGTTGTGGTTTGGGTTATATTCTTTTTAGTAACCTTAATAAAAATATGGAGTTGAGTAAGAAGCTAACTAAGAGTGAGTTGAAGGTGACACTAATGAAGGACTTCAACATCAGCATGACAACTCTTATGACATCATCAAACAGCAGAAGATTGAGGCATTTAGTAATGCTTCATTGTTTACATATATCAATATTTCCTGTAGGTAAAACATTTAAAAATAGGTAAAATATTGTAAAATACTCCATCCTCACTTAATGCTGGATCACTATATGTGATTTCACTATTATGTGAGGAATCTATTTCTACTAGTCCATCATTTTATCTGGTCAAAATTCACTACTAAGCCACTACTTACAACATCACTGAGCAGCAGAAGATCAAAGCATTTAATAGTACTAATTTCCTGTGTAAAGCATTTTCAAATGGGTAAAATATTGCAAAATACCCCATCCTCACTTTACGTGGGATCACTATATGTAATTTCGCTTTCAAGCAAGGAATCTACTTTTATCAACCACTCTTTAAGGCAGTCAAAATTTGCTATTCTGCAACAATTTACGATATCACCAAGCTGCAGATCAAGCATTTAGTAGGGTTCATTTCCTTACATTAATATTTCCTATATGTAAAACATTCACAAATGAGTAAAATATTGTAAAATACTCCATCCTCATTTCATGTGGGATCACTATATGTAATTTCTTTATAAGCAATTTTGCTATTTTGCAAGGAATCTACTTCTACCAGTCCCTCTTTTATGTAGTCAAAGTTCACCACTATGCGACTATTTGCAACATCAAAAAGCAACAGAAGATCAAGGCATTAAGTAGTGTTTATTAGTTTACATTCATTAATACTTCCTCAATGTAAAACATTTACAAATAGGCAAAATATTGTAAAATACCCAGTCCTTGCTCTTTGCAGGATCACTATGTGCACTTCTGATACTGTGCTAAGAACCTATTCCTACTAGTCCCTCTTTTTATAAGGTCAAAATTCACTAATATGCAGGCATGTCCAGTAGAAAGTTTGCAAAACTTCAGTGAGAGTAGGCAGATGGCATAAGCATGGGTGCATGGGTGGAGCATGCCAAGTTCCCACCAGCAGGTCAGTCTTGTAGTTGCCACCACTGTGTGCAGATCTATGTTACTTGCGCAACTTGGGTATACCTGCTAATGTGATTTTCCGTCAACCTGCTGTGTCTGTGTTTGTTAATGTGGAATTCAAACTTCCAGGAACATCTATCCTGGAACCAAAAGTTATATGAAAAAGAATCACTCTGACCTTAAAAAAAATGCTAAAAATCTTACAACACACTGATGCTGAAGGAGAGTCAGCATGGAAGCAAGTGTACCAAAACATAAATGAAGGTTAGCAAGTAGAGTAAGCATGTGTCCTGGGAAGAGCATGCTACATTCCCACAAGTGGGTCAGTCATGCAGTTAACACCAATGTGTACAGATCTGTGCTACTAAGGTGATAAGGGTATACCTGCTAATGTGATTTTCCTGCGATCTACTGTGTTTGTACTTGTTAATATGGCAACCAAATGTCAAACAACTTGTTTTCCTACCATAAACCCAGAAGTTACCTTAGAAACAAAACAAGAAATGTTGCAAAGCACTGATGATGGTGAAAGCGCATCAGTGCTTTAGCTTCATTATAACCTGTGTGAATCTACAAACTGCAACATAAAGAAGCATGCAGAGAAAAATTTGAAGTGGTGTGGCCCACAGTCTGCCAAGGTAACCACAAAGTTTAGAAATTCATTTTGAGAAGGTGGAGAAAATGCTCATGTTATACACAGACCATGAGATGAAGATAAGAAAAGCAGTCTTAGCCTTCACCTCAGGTCTAAAGCTCTAAAGATTTATGAGCATTTATGCAAAGAGGATAATGTAGCTGAGCCAGAGCCATTTCAAAGCAAGTGAAGAATGATTAGAAAAGTTTACTTGATGTTAGAAGCTATATAACAAGAAGGTAAAAGGAGAATCCACTAGTGCTGTCCAAAACACTACTACAAACATACTGTTTTTCTCTGCATATTTATTGGTATGCTACATTCTATTTCTATTGTGCAAGGTTCTCAGAATATGACTCCTGCATAAAGTGAGGGATGGGTACATTACAATTTCTGAAGTATTAAATACAATGAAAAAATTGAATAACCAGATAATTTTATCTGAAACAGCCTATTTCCCAAGAATTTTGGATAACAGAGGTTTTACTGTACATGACAGCTAGACAGTGGATGGGGGAAAATAAGGCCATTCTTCATCTGTTTCTGGCACTATCTTGCCTATGTGGGAAACAGTAAAACAAGTGCGAAGAAAAGAAAATTTTACAGCATATCATAAGATGAAAACATATATACAGTAATCTTGTGGTGCTATCTTTTTATCACAACTGAGTTCTACCTAATATGCTTGTAATCAATCATGAAATAGTGGTCAGCGCTAAGTCACCTCATCGAAGTGTGCATAATCTTTTAGACATAATTCTAAGTTTCAATTGTTGTCATAATGTATTTTAACTTTGGGTGTTTATCTTCTGTCAATATTGTATGTTCCATTTCAAACTCTAATTACTCCTAATTCTGTGCCTGCCATTCTGCCAATGTGTTGTGTAACCACTAAGTATTCATATAATTTGCTTGCGGTTGACAATTTTATCAAGACTGTTCCTCTCATCCTTGACCTAACTTACACAGTGTATTCTTAACAACCTTAGAAATCTGCCAAGGGATATGCCATAATATCTGACGTTGGAACTTGCAGGCCCTTCTTGTTTGGGGATAAGCTGTGTAGGCATGGCCATGAAAGGTCAGGAAGTGTTAGAAGCAGCTCAGTGAAAGTCAACAGTTTTGACATAAGAGACAGGGAACAAGTGATGGGTGACAATGCAAAGGTAAGCAATGTGGCAACTGAGGGTATAATTGGAAGCATGAGGTATTCAGCATTATGAGTGGAAATATTTCGGTGAACAGCTTGTGGAGATGTGTACTGAAAAAGGACTGGTGAATGAGAATATGTGGTTTAAAAAGAGGGACATACACAAGTATACATATGTGAGTAGGAGAGATGGTCAGCAAGCATTACTGGATTACTATTAATTGATATGCATGTGAGAGACAGACTTTTGAATGTAAATGTGCTGAGAGGGTCAGCTGGTGGGATGTCTGATCACAATCTTGTGAAGGCAAGGTTGAAGTGTTGTATAAGTTGTCAGAAAAGAGGAAACAATTTTGGTGGGATGAGAGTGGTAATATTAAGCGAGCTTGGAAAAGAGACTTGTATTAAGAAGTATCAGGAGAGACTGAGTACATAATGGCAAAAGATGAGAGTAAATGAAGTAAGGGGAGTGGGTGAGGGCTGGGAGGTATTTAAGAAAGTAATGCTAGCATATGCAAGAGATGCATGTGGCATGCAAAATGTGGGAGGTGGGCAGATTAGAAAGGATAGTGAGAGGTGAGATGAAGAAGGAAAGTAGCTAGAAAAAGAGAAAAGGGAGGCATTTGGGCAGTGCTTACAGGAAAGGAATGGATATGACTGGGGAATGTATAAGGGAAAGCATCAGGAGGTCAAGAGGAAGGTGCAGGGGCTGAAAAAGAGGACAAATGAGAGCTGGGGTGAGCGAGTATCAGTCAACTTTACAGAGAATAAAATTTTTTCTGGAATGAGGTAAATAATGTGCAAAAAACAATAGAACAAATTGGAACAATGGTGAAGTGGGCAGGGATATGGAAACAGGTAGTGATGAAGTGAGAAGGAAATTAAGTGAGTATTTTGAAGGACTGCTGAATGTGTTTGATGATAGTGTGGGAGATGTAAGATGTTTGGGTTGGGTTGGTGTGTGAAGGGAGAGAGTCATGAAGAGTGGTTTGGGGAAGAGAGAAGAGGCGCTGAAACCCTTACATAAGAGCAGAAAGTACTACAGTTGAATTTACTAAGAAAGGGAGTGACTGTATTGCCAATTGGTTGATAAGGATTTTCAATGTATGTATGTATGAATCATGGTGAGATGCCTGAGGACTAGCAGAATGCATGTACAATGCCAACGTATGAAGGCACGGAAGATAAAAGAAAGTGTTCAAAATACAGAGGCATAGATTTGTTGAGTATACCCTGTTAAGTTGGGAGGAGGAGGAGGAGGAGGAGGAGGAGGAGGAGGAGGAGGAGGAGGAGGAGGAGGAGGAGGAGGAGGAGGAGGAGGAGGAGGAGGAGGAGGAGGAGGAGGAGGAGGAGGAGGAGGAGGAGGAGGAGGAGGAGGAGGAGGAGGAGGAGGAGGAGGAGGAGGAGGAGGAGGAGGAGGAGGAGGAGGAGGAGGAGGAGGAGGAGGAGGAGGAGGAGGAGGAGGAGGAGGAGGAGGAGGAGGAGGAGGAGGAGGAGGAGGAGGAGGAGGAGGAGGAGGAGGAGGAGGAGGAGGAGGAGGAGGAGGAGGAGGAGGAGGAGGAGGAGGAGGAGGAGGAGGAGGAGGAGGAGGAGGAGGAGGAGGAGGAGGAGGAGGAGGAGGAGGAGGAGGAGGAGGAGGAGGAGGAGGAGGAGGAGGAGGAGGAGGAGGAGGAGGAGGAGGAGGAGGAGGAGGAGGAGGAGGAGGAGGAGGAGGAGGAGGAGGAGGAGGAGGAGGAGGAGGAGGAGGAGGAGGAGGAGGAGGAGGAGGAGGAGGAGGAGGAGGAGGAGGAGGAGGAGGAGGAGGAGGAGGAGGAGGAGGAGGAGGAGGAGGGAAATGAAATGTCTAAGGACAATATGTGGTGTGAGGTGGTTTGATTAAGTAAGTAATGAAAGGGTAAATGAGAGGTATGGTAATGAAAAGTGTGGTTGAGAGGGCTGAAGAGGGTGTGCTGAAATGGTTTGGACATATGGAGAGAACAAGTGAGGAATGATTGAAAAAAAAAAAAAAAAACGATAAATGTGTCATATGTGGAGAACACAGAAACCAAATTGGACATGGCAATGCGAGTGAAAAAGATTTTGGGCATTTGGAGCCTGAAGATGCATGAAGATTAAAGGCGTGCACAGAATAAAGTGAACTGGAACAATGTGGTACACAGAGGTCTGTGCAATGTCAATGGACTGAACTAGGGAATGTGAAGCATCCAGGGTAAACCATGGAAAGGTCTGCGAGGCATGGCTGTGGATAATGAGCAGCAGTTTTGGTGTATTTCACATGGCAGCTGGAGGATGGATGTGAGTGGATGTAACCTTTCTTAATCTGTTTCCTGGCACTACCTTTCTGACGTGGGAATGCAATCAAGTAAAAAAAAATAAAAATAAAACATTGCAATATCATGAAATCCGTTTCCACATAAAAAAGAAGTCAGGGATAATAGGCCAAAAAAGCATGAAATAATACTCAAAACCTTGTGTAAATAATAAACCAAATGATACTCAAAATGTTATTTAAGTAATGTGAATAATATACAAGTTTTGAGGGGCCTGGATGTGGAAAGGGAGCTGTGGTTTCGGTGCATTATACATGACAGCTAGAGTCTGAGTGTGAACGAATGTGGTCTTTATTGGCTTTTCCTAGCGCTACCTTACGTGCATGTGGGGTGTGTGTGTGTGTGTGTGTGTGTGTGTGTGTGTGTGTGTGTGTGTGTGTGTGTGTGTGTGTGTCATTTCATGTGTGGCAGGGTGGCGACGGGAATGAATGAAGGCACCAAGTATGAATTATGTAAATGTAAATGTAAATGTATATATATATATATATATATATATATATATATATATATATATATATATATATATATATATATATATATATATATCTTTTTTCTTTCTTTCATACTATTCGCAATTTCCCACATTAGTGAGGTAGCATTAAGAACAGAGGACTGGTCCTTTGAGGGAATATCCTCACCTGGCCTCCTTCTCTGTTCCTTCTTTTGGAAAATTAAAAAAAAACAAGAGGGGGAGGATTTCCAGCCCCTCACTCCCTTCCTTTTTAGTCGCTTTCTACGACATGCAGGGAATACGTGGGAAATATTCTTTCTCCCCTATCCCCTATATATATGTATACATTGGAATGTATAGGTATGTATATGTGCGTGTGTGGACGTGTATGTATATACATGTGTATGTGGGTGGGTTGGGCCATTCTTTCATCTGTTTCCTTGTGCTACCTCGCCCACGAGGCAGACACTGACAAAGTAGAATAAATACGGATAAAAAATAAATAAATATACATATATATCTATACCCCCTGGGGATAGGGGAGAAAGAATACTTCCCACGTATTCCTGCGTGTCGTAGAAGGCAACTAAAAGGGAAGTGAGTGGGGGGCTGGAAATCCTCCCCTCTCATTTTTTTATTTTAATTTTCCAAAAGAAGGAACAGAGAAGGGGGCCAGGTGAGGGTATTCCCTCAAAGGCCCAGTCCTCTGTTCTTAACGCTACCTCGCTATCGCGGGAAATGGCGAATAGTATGAAAAAAAAAAAAAAATCTATACAATATATGTATACATTTCTTTGGTACTCTTCGATACCCCAATTAACTTTTCCCCTGTATCCCTTCAGAATTTGAAGAAAAAATTGGTTTATGCATTAATTAAGAATTTATGAGAGAGCTTGGGAAGTGAGTCAGTTGTTGTTCGCTGATGATACAGCGCTGGTGGCTGATTCATGTGAGAAACTGCAGAAGCTGGTGACTGAGTTTGGTAAAGTGTGTGGATGAAGAAAGTTAAGAGTAAATGTGAATAAGAGCAAGGTTATTTGGTACAGTAGGGTTGAGGGTCAAGTCAATTGGGAGGTGAGTTTGAATGGAGAAAAACTGGAGGAAGTGAAGTGTTTTAGATATCTGGGAGTGGATCTGGCAGCGGATGGAACCATGGAAGCGGAAGTGGATCATAGGGTGGGGGAGGGGGCGAAAATTCTGGGAGCCTTGAAGAATGTGTGGAAGTCGAGAACATTATCTCGGAAAGCAAAAATGGGTATGTTTGAAGGAATAGTGGTTCCAACAATGTTGTATGGTTGCGAGGCGTGGGCTGTGGATAGAGTTGTGCGCAGGAGGATGGATGTGCTGGAAATGAGATGTTTGAGGACAATGTGTGGTGTGAGGTGGTTTGATCGAGTAAGTAACGTAAGGGTAAGAGAGATGTGTGGAAATAAAAAGAGCGTGGTTGAGAGAGCAGAAGAGGGTGTATTGAAATGGTTCGGGCACATGGAGAGAATGAGTGAGGAAAGATTGACCAAGAGAATATATGTGTCAGAGGTGGAGGGAACGAGGAGAAGAGGGAGACCAAATTGGAGGTGGAAAGATGGAGTGAAAAAGATTTTGTGTGATCGGGGCCTGAACATGCAGGAGGGTGAAAGGAGGGCAAGGAATAGAGTGAATTGGAGCGATGTGGTATACCGGGGTTGACGTGCTGTCAGTGGATTGAATCAAGGCATGTGAAGCGTCCATGGAAAGCTGTGTAGGTATGTATATTTGCGTGTGTGGACGTATGTATATACATGTGTATGGGGGTGGGTTGGGCCATTTCTTTCGTCTGTTTCCTTGCGCTACCTCGCAAACGCGGGAGACAGCGACAAAGCAAAAAAAAAAACAAAAAAAATTAATTAAGAATTTACTAATAAGAAATGCATGGAAAAAATATGAAATAAAATTTACAGTATCATTCACCGAAAAATGACGAATGTTTGGAACTTATATATGGAGACTCACACACCTTACCTACCTGAATTAGAAACTCATCTGTACTACTCATATTTCAATAATTTTTCATAGTATTTAACTTATTTTTAGAGCATGAATTAGTCACAAACCTATTGAAGAGAACTGTGCAGAACATCTTATAAAAAAACACAATTCACCATATCATTCAACTTGAGACAAAACTTTCATACACATGCAATTGTGACTCCAAGTGCAAAGAAAGTTTTTTCTCCACCTTTTATAAGTATGTAAATAACTATTACTTGACACATTTGTTAACATACTGAAGAACACTGAGTAGGAAATATATTAATAAAAAACAATTTACCACATCACACACTGAGTAAAAGTTGTGCATATATGATGACCGCCTGCTTCCCTAACCTACAAACATTCTGCACTGTAAATTACTGCCCACAGGTGTTTGCTTTGAAGAATGTATGTGAGAAATACTTAGAAAAGCAAATGGATTTGTATGTAGCATTTATGGATCTGGAGAAGGCATATGATAGAGTTGATAGAGATGCTCTGTGGAAGGTATTAAGAATATATGGTGTGGGAGGAAAGTTGTTAGAAGCAGTGAAAAGTTTTTATCGAGGATGTAAGGCATGTGTACGTGTAGGAAGAGAGGAAAGTGATTGGTTCTCAGTGAATGTAGGTTTGCGGCAGGGGTGTGCGATGTCTCCATGGTTGTTTAATTTGTTTCTGGAAGGGGTTGTTAGGGAGGTAAATGCAAGAGTTTTGGAAAGAGGGGCAAGTATGAAGTCTGTTGGGGATGAGAGAGCTTGGGAAGTGAGTCAGTTGTTGTTCGCTGATGATACAGCGCTGGTGGCTGATTCATGTGAGAAACTGCAGAAGCTGGTGACTGAGTTTGGAAAAGTGTGTGGAAGAAGAAAGTTAAGAGTAAATGTGAATAAGAGCAAGGTTATTAGGTACAGTAGGGTTGAGGGTCAAGTCAATTGGGAGGTGAGTTTGAATGGAGAAAAACTGGAGGAAGTGAAGTGTTTTAGATATCTGGGAGTGGATCTGGCAGCAGATGGAACCATGGAAGCGGAAGTGGATCATAGGGTGGGGGAGGGGGCGAAAATCCTGGGGGCCTTGAAAAATGTGTGGAAGTCGAGAACATTATCTCGGAAAGCAAAAATGGGTATGTTTGAAGGAATAGTGGTTCCAACAATGTTGTATGGTTGCGAGGCGTGGGCTATGGATAGAGTTGTGCGCAGGAGGATGGATGTGCTGGAAATGAGATGTTTGAGGACAATGTGTGGTGTGAGGTGGTTTGATCGAGTGAGTAACGTAAGGGTAAGAGAGATGTGTGGAAATAAAAAGAGCGTGGTTGAGAGAGCAGAAGAGGGTGTTTTGAAGTGGTTTGGGCACATGGAGAGGATGAGTGAGGAAAGATTGACCAAGAGGATATATGTGTCGGAGGTGGAGGGAACAAGGAGAAGAGGGAGACCAAATTGGAGGTGGAAAGATGGAGTGAAAAAGATTTTGTGTGATCGGGGCCTGAACATGCAGGAGGGTGAAAGGAGGGCAAGGAATAGAGTGAATTGGAGCGATGTGGTATACCGGGGTTGACGTGCTGTCAGTGGATTGAAGCAAGGCATGTGAAGCGTCTGGGGTAAACCATGGAAAGCTGTGTAGGTATGTATATTTGCGTGTGTGAACGTATGTATATACATGTGTATGGGGGGGGTTGGGCCATTTCTTTCGTCTGTTTCCTTGCGCTACCTCGCAAACGCGGGAGACAGCGACAAAGTATAATAATATTAAAAAAATAATTTCTGTTACAGTATTTTTCATATCACTGTGCTTTAAGCAATTCATTTTTAGTGTATGAATTAGTCAAAACCTACAAGACAAAAGAGTTGAAATATCAAAAAAATATGCTTTACAGCCTTACAAGGAGTTAGACTCAAAGCCAAAAATACACAAAATAATTCTCAAAACTTTATGTAAACAATGAAAGTATTATACAGTTCTGTACAAAATTACACATTTAAAGTCACTTTTAAGAATGAAAATAATCTATGGTACAGTACATACAGAAAACAACAGACAAGTATTATATCTACCCCCTATTCTTGAACAGACTCATTACCTGACCCAGATTCTGCAGACATCAGCAGCCTGCAGTGTGACAAAAACCTGAAAAATGCCAAAATATGCCAAAAAGTACCAGAAAAACAGAGTGTATGCCATCCAAAATTTCTAAGTTTTGTTTAAATGAGCTAGCAGAACAATATATGCTATAAATAATGGAAAGAATAAAAATGAAAAGAAAGATCATTTTGCCTTGGTACTCTCACTAGATCAGTCACCCAAACACTGATACGAATGTTAACACTTTTCTGTTACAGCACTACTCCTTAGGCAGTTGCTTTACAGTGCAAAGGGGCTGCCATGCTGTGTATTATAGCCCAGGTTAAGTTGCTAAGCTGCCTTTCATAGCCTATCCACTCTCTTTGCACAACACGTGATGTTTAACAATCACACTTCCCCACATCAATGAGAACATGTAATAAATTTGATAAGAAATGTACATATACTGAGAAGAAAAATCATATACAAAAAACATTTGTATATGTTCTGTAGCAGTTAGCATTCCTGACCATGATGCATTCACGAGCCGCCCATGGTCAAGCGCACAATTTGAATCCTCGTTATGGCAGTCAGTCCACAGTCACAACAGCTATTCATCCACCTCTAGGGATTGGTTGATAAAATGGGTCCCTGGTCAAGTGCAGTTTGAATCCTGGTTGCGGCAGTCAGTCCACAGTCAAACCAGCTGTTCATCCACCCCTAAAGGCTGGATGATAAAATGGGTACCTGGCTCAGGATAGGGTACACTTATTCATATTATTTATTATTCTTGATGGCGATTTCCCGCATCTGTGAAGTAGTATCAGGAAACAGACAAAGAATAGCCTATCCACTCATATACACATATTTATTTATTTTCTTTATTTTGCTTTGTTGCTGTCTCCTGCATTAGTGAGGTAGCGCAAGGAAACAGACGAAAGAATGGCCCAACCCACCCACATACACATGTATATACATACACGTCCACACACGCAAATATACATACCCATACATCTCAATCTATACATATATATACACACACAGACATATACATATATACACATGTACATAATTCATACTGGCTGCCTTTATTTATTCCCATCACAACCTCGCCACACATGGAATAACAACCCCCTCCCCCCTCATGTGTGCAAGGTAGCACTAGGAAATGACAACAAAGGCCACATTCATTCACATTCAGTCTCTAGCTGTCATGTAATAATGCACCGAAACCACACCTCCCTTTCCACATCCAGGCCCCACACAACTTTCCATGGTTTACCCCAGACGCTTCACATGCTTTGATTCAATCCATTGACAGCATGTTGACCCCGGTATACCACATCGTTCCAATTCAGTCTATTCCTTGCACGCCTCTCACCCTCCTGCATGTTCAGGCCCCGATCACTCAAAATCTTTTTCACTCCATCTTTCCACCTCCAATTTGGTCTCCCACTTCTTGTTCCCTCCACCTCTGACACATATATCCTCTTGGTCAATCTTTCCTCACTCATTCTCTCCATGTGCTCAAACCATTTCAAAACACCCTCTTCTGCTCTCTCAACCACACTCTTTTTATTTCCACACATCTCTCTTACCCTTACATAACTTACTCGATCAAACCACCTCACACTACATATTGTCCTCAAACATCTCATTTCCAGCACATCCATCCTCCTTTGCACAACTCTATCCATAGCCCACGCCTTGCAACCATACAACATTGTTGGATCCACTATTCCTTCAAACATACACATTTTTGCTTTCCGAGATAATGTTCTCAACTTCCAAACATTCTTCAAGGTTCCCAGAATTTTCGCCCCCTCCCCCACCCTATGATTCACTTCTGCTTCCACGGTTCCATCCGCTGCCAGATCCACTCCCAAAACACTTTACTTCCTCCAGTTTTTCTCCATTCAAACTTATCTCCCAATTGACTTGACCCTCAACCCTACTGTACCTAATAACCTTGTTCTTATTCACATTTACTCTTAACTTTCTTCTTTCACACCCTTTACCAAACTCAGTCACCACATATACACATATATATACACATATATACACATAAATGCCCATACATGCACATATACATACATATACATACACATCCCTGGGGATAAGGGAGAAAGAACACTTCCCACGCATTCCCCAAGTGTCGTAGAAGGCGACTAAAGGGGATAGGAGCAGGGGGCTAGAAACACTCCCCTCCTTGTATTTCAACTTTCTAAAAAGGGAAACAGAAGAAGGAGTCAAGTGGAGAGTGCTCATCCTCCTTGAAGGCTCAGACTGGGGGTGTGTAAATGTGTGTGGATGTAACCAAGATGAGAAAAAAGGAGAGATAGGTAGTATATTTGAGGAAAGGACCCCGGATGTTTTGGCTCTGAGTGACACAAAGCTCAAGGGTAAAGGAGAAGAGTGGTTTGGGAAGGTCTTGGGAGTAAAGTCAGGGGTTGGTGATAGGATAAGAGCAAAGGAAGGAGAAGCACTACTCCTAAAACAGGAGTTGTGGGAGTACATGATAGAGCATAAGAATGTAAACTCTAGATTGATATGGGTAAAACTGAAAGTGGATGAAGAGAGATGGGTGATTATTGATGCACAAGAATGGGTTATAGTGATGGGTGATGTGAATGCAAAGGTGAGTAATGTGGCAGGTGAGGGTATAATTGGTGTACATGGGAAGTTCAGTGTTGTAAATGGACATGGTGGAGCTTCTAGACTTGTGTGCTGAAAAAGGACTGTTGATTGGTTTAAAAAGAGAGATATACATAAGTATACGTATGTAAGTAGGAGAGATGGCCAGAGAGCGTTATTGGATTATATGTTAATTGATAGGCGCATGAAAGAGAGACTCTTGGAGGTTAATGTGCTGAGAGGGGCAACTGGAGGGATGTTTGATCATCATCTTGTGGAGGCAAAGGTGAAGATATGTAGAGGTTATCAGAAAAGAAGAGAGAATGGTGTGGTGAAGAGAGTGGTGAGAGTAAATGAGCTTGGAAAGGAGACTTGTGTAAGGAAGTTCAAGGAGAGATTGAGTGAACAGAAAAGATTGAGAGCAAATGACATAAGGGGAGTGGGGGGAGAAACAGGATGTATTTAGGGAGGCAGTGATGGCTTGAGCAAAAGATGCCGGTGGCATGAAAAAGGTGGGAGGTGGGCAGATTAGAAAGAGTAGTGAGTGTTGGGATGAAGAAGCTTGTTAGTGAACGGGAAATACTGCAAATGACTGGGAGATGTATAAAAGAAAGAGGCAAGAGGCCAAAAGAAAAGTGCAAGAGGTGAAAAAGAGGGCAAATGAGAGTAGGGGTGATAGAGTATCATTAAATTTTGTACAAAGGCAAAGGGGATAAGAATGAGTGCTCAAATTACAGAGGTATAAGTTTGTTGAGTATTCCTGGTAAATCATATGGGAGGGTATTGATTGAGAGGGTGAAGGCATGTACAGAGCATCAGATTGGGCAAGAGCAGTGTGGTTTCAGAAGTGGTAGAGGATGTGTGGATCAGGTGTTTGCTTTGAAGAATGTATGTGAGAAATACTTAGAAAAGCAAATGGATTTGTATGTAGCATTTATGGATCTGGAGAAGGCATATGATAGAGTTGATAGAGATGCTCTGTGGAAGGTATTAAAAATATATGGTGTGGGAGGCAAGTTGTTAGAAACAGTGAAAAGTTTTTATCGAGGATGTAAGGCATGTGTACGTGTAGGAAGAGAGGAAAGTGATTGGGTCTCAGTGAATGTAGGTTTGCGGCAGGGGTGTGTGATGTCTCCATGGTTGTTTAATTTGTTTATAGATGGGGTTGTTAGGGAGGTGAATGCAAGAGTTTTGGAAAGAGGGGCAAGTATGAAGTCTGTTGTGGATGAGAGACCTTGGGAAGTGAGTCAGTTGTTGTTCGCTGATGATACAGCGCTGGTGGCTGATATTCATGTGAGAAACTGCAGAAGCTGGTGACTGAGTTTGGTAAAGTGTGTGAAAGAAGAAAGTTAAGAGTAAATGTGAATAAGAGCAAGGTTATTAGGTACAGTAGGGTTGAGGGTCAAGTCAATTGGGAGGTAAGTTTGAATGGAGAAAAACTGGAGGAAGTAAAGTGTTTTAGATATCTGGGAGTGGATCTGGCAGCAGATGGAACCATGGATGCGGAAGTGAATCATAGGGTGGGGGAGGGGGCGAAAATCCTGGGAGCCTTGAAGAATGTATGGAAGTCGAGAACATTATCTCAGAAAGCAAAAATGGGTATGTTTGAAGAAATAGTGGTGCCAACAATGTTGTATGGTTGCGAGGCGTGGGCTATGGAGAGAGTTGTGTGCAGGAGGGTGGATGCGCTGGAAATGAGATGTCTGAGGACAATGTGTGGTGTGAGGTGGTTTGATCGAGTAAGTAATGTAAGGGTAAAAGAGATGTGTGGAAATAAAAAGAGCGTGGTTGAGAGAGCAGAAGAGGGTGTTTTGAAATGGTTTGAGCACATGGAGAGAATGAGTGAGGAAAGATTGACCAAGAGGATATATGTGTCGGAGGTGGAGGGAACGAGGAGAAGTGGGAGACCAAATTGGAGGTGGAAAGATGGAGAGAAAAAGATTTTGAGTGATCAGGGCCTGAACATGCAGGAGGGTGAAAGGCGGGAAAGGAATAGAGTGAATTGGATCGATGTGGTATACCGGGGTTGACGTGCTGTCAGTGGATTGAATCAGGGCATGTGAAGCGTCTGGGGTAAACCATGGAAAGTTGTGTGGGGCCTGGATGTGGAAAGGGAGCTGTGGTTTCGGGCATGACAGCTAGAGACTGAGTGTGAACGAATGGGTCCTTTGTTGTCTTTTCCTAGCACTAACTCGCACACATGAGGGGTGAGGGGGATGGTATTCCATGTGTGGCGAGGTGGCGATGGGAATGAATAAAGGCAGACAGTGTCAACTGTGTGCATGGGTATATATGTATGTGTCTGTGTGTGTATATATATGTGTACATTGAGATGTATAGGTATGTATATTTGCGTGTGTGGACGTGTATGTATATATATGTGTATGGGGGTGGGTTGGGCCATTTCTTTCGTCTGTTTCCTTGCGCTACCTCGCAAACGCGGGAAACAGCGACAAAGCAAAATAAATAAAAAATAAAAAAGATGTTTTGGAAAGGAGGTAAATAAAGGGCATAAGACACCTTCCACCTTTCTCATGCCACAAGTAAGTTTTGCACATGCCATCACTGCTTCCCTAAATACATCCCATTCCTCACCCACTGCCCTCATGTCATTTGCTCTCACCTTTTTACTATTTTACACTCAATCTCTCCCAGTGCTTCCTCACATAAAATTCCTTTCCAAGCTCACTTAATCTCACCACTCTCTTCTCCCCAACTTTTTCTCTTCTCTTTTGAAAACCTCTACAAATCTTCACCTTTGCCTCCAGAGGACAGTGATCAGGAATCCCACTAGCTGCCCCTCTCATCACATTAATATCCAAAAGTCTCTCCTGTACACCCCTATCAATTAATACATTATCTAATAATGCCCTTTCACCATCTCTCCTACTCACACATGTAAACTTTTGTATATCTCCCTTTTTAAAACCAGGTATTTCCAATCAGTGATCTTTTTTCAGCACTCAAATCCACAAGCTCTTCACTATTTCCATTCACACCAATATACACCAATTAAAACCCTCTACAGCCACATTACTCACCATTGCATTTAAACCAACCATCACTAATAACTGGTTCCATGCATCAGAGCTACTGACACACTCATGCAGCTGCCCCCAAAACACTAGAATCTCATGATCTTTCTTCTCATGACCAGGTGCATAAGCATCAATAATCACCCATCTCCATCCATCCACTTTCAGTTTTATCCACATCAATCTTGAATTTACTTTCTTACACTCTATTACACACTCCCACAGCTCCTACTTCAGGAGTATTGCTACTCCTTCCTTAGCTCTTGTCCTCTCACCAACCCCCTGACTTTACTCCCAAGACTTTTCCAAACCATTCTTCCCCTCTACCCTTAAGCTTTGTTTCACTCAGAGCAAGAACATCCAGGTTTCCTTCCTCAAACATACTACCTATCTCTCCTTTCTTCTCATCTTAGTTACATCCACACACATTCAGACGCCCCATCCTGAGCCTTCAAGGAGGATGAGCACTCACCGTTTGACACATTATTCTGTTTCCTCTTTTAGAAATTGAAAAAATATATAGAGACTGAGTGTGAATGAATGTGGCCTTTTTTGTCAGTTTTCCTAGTGCTACCTCACTGAAGAAGAGGATAGCAATGCTGTTTCCCTGTGGGATGGGGCAGCGACAGGAATGGATGAAGGCAAGCAAGTATGAATAGGTATATGTGTGCATACACATTATGTCTGTGTATGTGTACATATACCTATGAGTATGTTGTATGTACGTATATGTGCATGTATGGACATTTATGTATATATATGTGAATAAGAGTGGATGGGCCATCTTTATCTATTTCCTGGTGCTACCTCGCTGATGTGGGAAACAGTAATTAAGTATAATAATGATAATATATATATTTTTTTCATACATATTTGCCATTTCTCACATTAGTAAGGTGGTATTAAGAACAAAGGACTGTGTCTGAGGGAAAGTCCTCAGTTGGCCCCCTTTTCTGTTCCTTCTTTTGGAAAAATTAAAACTGGAGGGGAGGATTTGTAGCCCACCGCTCCCTCCCTTTCAGTCGCCTTCTACAACACACAGGAAATATTTGGGAAGTATTCCTTGCGTGTTATGAAAGGCAACTGAAGGAGAGGGAGAGGGGGCTGGATATCCTTCCGTCTCGTTTTTGATTTTCCAAAAGAGGGAACACAGAAGGGGGACAAGTGAGGATATTACCTCTATGGCTCAGTCGTCTGTTATCAACGCTAGCTCGCTAACGTGGGAAATTGAGAATGTATGGAAGAATATGTGTATATCTTATTCATTTATCATGCTTAATCGTCATCTCCCACATTTGTGAGGCAGCGCAAGGAAACAGATGAGGAATGGCCCAACACACCCACACACACATGTACATACATAAACACCCACACCTGCACATATACATACATTCTTTTTTATACTATTTTGCTTTGTCGCTGTCTCCCGCGTTAGTGAGGTAGCGTAAGGAAACAGACGAAAGAATGGCCCAACCCACCCACATACACATGTATATACATACACGTCCACACACGCAAATATACATACCTATACATCTCAATGTACACATATATATACACACACAGACATATACATATATACACATGTACATAATTCATACTGTCTGCCTTTATTTATTTCCATTGCCACCTCGCCACACATGGAATAACATCCCCCTCCCCCCTCATGTGTGCGAGGTACCGCTAGGAAAAGACAACAAAGGCCCCATTCGTTCACACTCAGTCTCTAGCTGTCATGTAATAATGCACTGAAACCACAGCTCCCTTTCCACATCCAGGCCCCACACAACTTTCCATGGTTTACCCCAGACGCTTCACATGCCCTGGTTCAATCCATTGACAGCACGTCGACCCCGGTATACCACATCGTTCCAATTCACTCTATTCCTTGCACGCCTCTCACCCTCCTGCATGTTCAGGCCCCGATCACTCAAAATCTTTTTCACTCCATCTTTCCACCTCCAATTTGGTCTCCCACTTCTCCTCGTTCCCTCCACCTCTGACACATATATCCTCTTGGTCAATCTTTCCTCACTCATTCTCTCCATGTGACCAAACCATTTCAAAACACCCTCTTCTGCTCTCTCAACCACACACTTTTTATTTCCACACATCTCTCTTACCCTTACATTATTTACTCAATCAAACCACCTCACACCACATATTGTCCTCAGACATCTCATTTCCAGCACATCCACCCTCCTGCACACAACTCTATCCATAGCCCACACCTCGCAACCATACAACATTGTTGGAACCACTATTCCTTCAAACATACCCATTTTTGCTTTCCGAGATAATGTTCTCAACTTCCAAACATTCTTCAAGGCTCCCAGGATTTTCGCCCCCTCCCCCACCTATGATTCACTTACGCTTCCATGGTTCCATCCGCTGCCAAATCCACTCCCATATATCTAAAACACTTTACTTCCTCCTGTTTTTCTCCATTCAAACTTACCTCCCAATTGACTTGACCCTCAACCCTACTGTACCTAATAACCTTGCTCTTATTCACATTCACTCTTACTTTTCTTCTTTCACACACTTTACCAAACACAGTCACCAGCTTCTGCAATTTCTCACATGAATCAGCCACCAGCGCTGTACCATCAGCAAACAACAATTGACTCACTTCCCAAGCTCTCTCATCCACAACACTCTGCATGCTTGCCCCTCTTTCCAAAACTCTTGCATTCACCTCCTTAACAACACCATCCATAAACAAATTAAACAACCATGGAGACATCACACACCCCTGCCGCAAACCTACATTCACTGAGAACCAATCACTTTCCTCTCTTCCTACACGTTCACATGCCTTACATCCTCGATAAAAACTTTTCACTGCTTCTAACAACTTGCCTCCCACACCATATATTCTTAAAACCTTCCACAGAACATCTCTATTATATGCCTTCTCCAGATCCATAAATGCTACATACAAATCCATTTGCTTTTCTAAGTATTTCTCACATACATTCTTCAAAGCAAACACCTGATCCACACATCCTCTACCACTTCTGAAACCACACTGCTCTTCCCCAATCTGATGCATTCTGCCAATCCTCATACATACATATACATATATAAACATATACATATACAGACATGTACATATTCATACTTGCTGCATTCATCCTTTCCCATCGGCACCCCGCCACACACGAAATAACATCCACCCCCCAACCCTCCTTCAGTGAGGTAGTGCCAGGAAAGACAACAAAGGCCACATTCGTTCACACTCAGTCTCTAGCTGTCATGTGTAATGCACCAAAACCGCAGCTCCCTTTCCACATCGAGGCCCCACAAAACTTTCTATGGTTTACCCCAGATGCTTCACATGCCCTGGTTCAATCCATTGACAGCACGTCGACCCCGGTATACCATATCGTTCCAATTCACTCTATTCCTTGCACGCCTCTCACCCTCCTGCATGTTCAGGCCCCGATCACTCAAAATCTTTTTCTCTCCATCTTTCCACCTCCAATTTGGTCTCCCACTTCTCCTCATTCCCTTCGCCTCTGACTCATATATCCTCTTTCTCAATCATTCTTCATGCATTCTCTCCATGTGACCAAACCATTTCAATACACCCTCTTCTGCTCTCTCAACCACACTCTTTTTATTACCACACATCTCTCTTACCCTTTTATTACTTACTCGATCAAACCACCTCACACCACATATTGTCCTCAAACATCTCATTTATGACACATCCACCCTCCTCTGCATAACCCTATCTATAGCCCATGCCTTGCAACCAAATAACATTGTTGGAACCACTATTCCCTCAAACATACCAATTTTTGCTTTTCAAGATAAAGTTCTTGCCTTCCAAACATTCTTCAATGCTCCCAGAATATTCGCCCCCTACCCCACCTTATGATTCACTTCTGCTTCCATGGTTCCATCTGCTGCCAAATCCACTCCCAGATATCAAACTTACCTCCTAATTGACTAGTCCCTCAACCCTACTGTACCTAATAATTTTACTATTATTCACATTTACTCTCAGCTTTCTTCTTTCACACACTTTACCAAACTCATTCAACCAGCTTCTGCAGTTTCTCACCTGAATCAGCCACCAGCGCTTTATCATCAGGGAACAACAACTAACTCACTTCCCAAGCCCTCTTATCTACAACAGACTGCATACTTGCCCCCTCTCCAAAACTTTTGCATTCACCTCCCTAACAACCCCATCCATAAACAGATTAAACAACCATGGAGACATCATGCACCCCTGCCGTAAACCGACATTCACTGAGAACCAATCACTTTCCTCTCTTCCTACTCATACATATGCCTTATATCCTTGATAAAAACTTTTCACTGCTTCAAGCAACTTACCTCCCACACCATATACTCTTAATACCTTCCACAGAGCATCTCCATCAACTCTATAATATGCCTTCTCCAGATCCACAAATGCTACATACAAATCCATTTGTTTTTCAAAGTATTTCTCACATGCATTCTTCAAAGCAAACACGTGAAGTGTTTTAGATATCTGGGAGTGGATTTGGCAGCGGATGGAACCGTAGAAGCGGAAGTGAATCATAGGGTGGGGGAGGGGGCTAAAGTTCTAGGAGCGTTGAAGAATGTGTAGAAGTCGAGAACGTTATCTTGGAAAGCAAAAATGGGTATGTTTGAAGGAATAGTGGTTCCAACAATGTTATGTGGTTGCGAGGCGTGGGCTATAGATAGAGTTGTGCAGAGGAGGGTGGACGTGCTGGAAATGAGATGTTTGAGGTCAATATGTGGTGTGAGGTGGTTTGATTGAGTAAGTAATAATAGGGTAAGAGAGATGTGTGGTAATAAAAAGAGTGTGGTTGAGAGAGCAGAAGAGGGTGTTTTGAAACAGTCTGGTCACATGGAGAGAATGAGTGAGGAAAGATTGACAAAGAGGATATATGTGTCAAAGGTGGAGGGAACAAGAAGTGGGAGACCCAACTGGAGGTGGAAAGATGGAGAGAAAAAGATTTTGAGTGATCGGGGCCTGATCATGCAGGAGGGTGAAAGGCGTGCAAGGAATAGAGTGAATTGGAACGATGTGGTATATCAGGGTCGATGTGCTGTCAATGGATTGAACAAGGGCATGTGAAGCATCTGGGGTAAACCATGGAAAGCTCTGTGGGGCCTGGATGTGGAAAGGGAGCTGTGGTTTTCGGTGCATTATTACATGACAGCTATAGACTGAGTGGGAACGAATGTGGCCTTTGTTGTCTTTTCCTAGCACTACCTCACGCACATGCGGGGGGGAGGGGGTTGTTTTTTCATGTGTGGCAGGGTGGCGATGGGAATGAATAAAGGTAGACAGTATGAATTATGTACATGTGTATATATGTATATGTCTGTGTGTATATACAGGTATATGTTGAGATGTATAGGTACGTATATTTGCGTGTGTGGATGTGCATGTATATACATGTGTATGTGGGTGGGTTGGGCAATTCTTTCATCTGTTTCCTTGCGCTACCTCGCTAACACGGGAGACAGAAACAAAGCAAAATAAATAAATATCTTAGGAATAATATAGTATCATGGAATAAGCCAATACATACATAAATAGATAAAAACTGGATGAAAACGAAGGCAAGAGGTGTTACTTACGCTATACTGCATCACAGATGGCTGTAGGAGGAGGGGAGGAGTAGCGCAGGAGAACCCAGGGTGGGTATTGTATCAGGCACGCCTGGGACGAGGCTAGTGGGACTCTGCGATCACTTTTGTTTTACGCTAAATTTATCATTTATGCATTTATTTACAAATGCTATGTGCATCTATTCACATGTCAGAAATGCCACATCACCCAATTTCACCATACAATTACAATGCAAAAGGGCCCAACATTACGTGACGTTGCCCACATACTATTGTAGAAACATGAGGTAACAGCTAATACTGGTGCTGACAGTGGATGGGTGAGAAAGGGGAGCTGTTTACAGGAATGGATAAACAGAGGTCATGACAGTAGATGACAATGATGCCACATTACCAAAATTGAAAAAAAAATACAATGCATAATAGCCCAACTTTATATAATGTTGCCTAGTTTCTAACATATGAATATTAGGTAAATGTCGCCCACCTTTAATGGGTTAAGGGAGTTCCAGATCGGAACAGGCAACAGAAGTATAGACAGCTAGATAGATACAAAGACTTTAAAAGTTGTGTAATAGCTGCCCGGAATAAAATGTATTACTACAGGTTGAACCTCTTTCATCTGGCAAACTGGGGACCTGGACATTACTAGACCACAGAAATTGACCCCTAAGTAAACCCCCTATATAAACATATTCCCGACCGCTATTCTTGCCATCTCATTCCACATACATATTGCTGTGTTATCAAAGGTAGATCAAGGCTTAAGATACGAAAAAATACAATCATTATATCTTTCAAAGTTTTTATTGTTACATCAGTTTACATCAGAAGTATCCCCAGATGGAGACTCCTCAATATCTTGGGCTAGGGTTTCTTGTGGCAGATGATGCCAATACAGGGCAGATTGTTTAGCATTATACAGTTGTTCCAGGGTTAAGGTTTCTGCTGCCACTAACATTGCAAATTCATCCACAAACTGTCACAGCTTTGTGAGTAGTTAATGTAACGAATGATCATAGGGTTGGTAGCTGGCCTTGGGTACCTATTGTTACTATTGTTGTTTTATTGCTATTGTCAAAGCAGCCAGCCTACAATGCATCAGTCTCAGCCAAAACATGGGTCACATACATTGTGAGAAAGTATGTGGTCTTAGAATTATCTTTAACACTTGAAGAAGGTGTTAAAAGATTTTTCAGTTGGTGGAAGTAGCTTACACTGACTGCCTTAATGACCCTGGCAGTTGATAGGCCAAAAACCCAAACAAACAACCAACCAACCCAGCTAGGCAGCCGGCTCATACACTCTCTCGCCCTGTATGTATTGCTGTTGGCTGCTTAGTAGAGAATTGGAATTTTTATCAATTCTTTTAATACGACCTTACACTAAAAGCTTCTAAGCCATCACTATGCTTTCCTCCGTAGACACTATGTGCTGAAATTCCATGTTTCCACTTAAAGTTGTGTAACCATCCTTGCAAATACTCACAGTCATCATCTAGCTTTAGTTCTCTAAAAAAAGTTTTGACCTGCTCAATAAGCATCTCCTAAGAAATGCTTAAACCTTCATTATATTGGAGCTTAAGGCACTTTACAAATGCACTGTCTAATTCTGTGCTCCTAGCACCTTTCACAGTTTTCCAAAACTTTAAACTTTTCTGGCTTTCATTTTCAAGAAAAAGCTGAATATAAGAAATTAACAGGACTTAATTAGCCTGGCTGCAGAGTAAACAGATTTTGGCGCCTTAGCACTGCCAACAGTGCCACCCTGGTGGAAGATCCGCAAATTAATGGCAGCAGATTCAAAACATGCCATACCATATGAGTTGCCGAACCACAGAGCATCGGATTAGAGAGGGAAATCTTGTATCTATCTATTCACCTATACCTGTGAAAGCCATTCCCTCAGGGAACTCCCATTAAGGGGGGTGACCATGGCAAAAGAGTCTCTACTTATCCCTGTCCTTACATGCTTTCCTTGCATATGCTATTCCAAGCATTCATCCATCATTTTTCTACCTTCAGTATTTTTCCATCTATTTCCCCATGTAAAATGTGGTCTTCGTCTCACCCTCACCCCTTTAGTTGTGCTATAATCTCTCCTTGTAAAATCCCAGTCTTGCATCCTTTCCACATGCCCAAACCACTTTAAAGTATTATGTTTCACCCACTCTGCCACTCCAAAATTCATTCCCTTTGCATTCCCTGCCATATCGCATCTTTCAGACACCCTCTCATTACTTTTTTCATTCCATTTAGTCATACCACATGCTCCTGTCAAATATCTCATTTCTACAACCTGGCATCTTCATCTTTTTGACTCATTCCATGTCCATGTTTTGGCTGCATAGGTCAGGGTAGGGGGGACTATACTGTCCCTTATCCTATCTTCACTTCCATACTTTATAAGGGTACATTATTCTATTAAGGGACCCAAAGACACTTATACTCTGTACTGCTCTCTCCCTTATCTTTCCTTCCTTATCACCAAACTAACCCAAGACATCTACTAAATACTTAAATCAAAACAGTTTAAAGCACTTTCTCATTTTAACTCTATACAGTTTTGCATAATCTATACTTTCACTCTGTTTCCTTGCAAGCACCATTACTTTACTCTACTTACACTTACACCCAAGATAAGACACACAAACTTCTGCAACTCCTCTTCACTCTCAGTAAACAACACAGCATCATCCACAAACAGGTTTGCCACTAGCCACCATACTGCACTGTCATACTCCATTTCTGCACCCCCTTTCTACTTTCATCTCTATTATCACTCCTTCCATATACATATATGGCCAGAGAGCATTATTGGATTACGTGTTAACTGATAGGAACGTGAAAGAGAGACTTTTGGATGTTACATGTGCTGAGAGGGGCAACTGCAGGGATGTCTGATCATTATCTTGTGGAGGTGAAGGTGAAGATTTGTAAAGGTTTTCAGAAAAGAAGAGAGAATGTTGGGGCGAAGAGAGTGGTGGGAGTAAACGAGCTTGGAAAGAAGACTTGCGAGAGGAATTACCAGGTGAAATTGAGTGTAGAATGGAAAAACGTGAAAGCAAAAGACGTAAGGGGAGGGGGGGAGGAATGGGATGTATCTAGGGAAGCAGTCATGGCTTGCGCAAAAGATGCTTGTGGCATGAGAAAGGTGTGAGGTGGGCAGATTAGAAAGGGTAGTGAGTGGTGGGATGAAGAAGTAAGATTGTTAGTGAAAGAGAAGAGAGAGGTGGCTGGATGATTTTTGCAGGGAAGTAGTGCGAATGACAGGGAGATATAAAATAAAAAAAAAAAAGAGGCAGGAGGTTAAGAGAAAGGTGCAAGAGGTGAAAAAGAGGGCAAATGAGCGTTGGGGTGAGAGAGTATCATTAAATTCTAGGGAGAATAAAAAGATATTTTGGAAGGAGGATAATGGAGTGTGTAAGACAAGAGAACAAATGGGAACATCGGTGAAGGGGAATAATGGGGAGGTAATAACAAGTAGTGGTGAAGTGAGATGGAGTGAGTATTTTGAAGGTTTGTTGAGTGTGTTTGATGATAAGAGTTACAGATACAGGGTGTTTTGGGTGAGGTGGTGTGCGAAGTGACAGGGTCAGGGAGAATGGTTTGGTAAACAGAGAAGAAGCAGTGAAAGCTTTGCGAAAGATGAAAGCTGGCAAGGCGGCGGGTTTGCATGGTATTGCAGTAGAATCTATTAAAAAGGGGGGGTGACTCTGTTGTTGACTGACTGGTGAGGATATTCAGTGTATGTATGGTTCATGGTAAAGTGCCTGAGGACTAGCAGAATGCATGCATAGTGCCATTGTATAAAGGCAAAGGGGATAAAGGCAAGTGTTCAAATTACAAAGGTATAAGTTTGTTAAGTATTCCTGGGAAATTATATGGGAGGGTAATGATTGAGAGGGTATAGGCATGTACAGAGCATCAGACTGGGGAAGAGCAGTGTGGTTTCAGAAGTGGTAGAGGATGTGTGGATCACATGTTTGCTTTGAAGAATGTATGTGAGAAGCAGATGGATTTGTATGTATCATTTATGGATCTGGAGAAGGCATATGATAGAGTGGATAGAGATGCTTTGTGGAAGGTATAAAGAGTATATGGTGTGGGAGGTAAGTTGTTAGAAGCAGTGAAAAGTTTTTATCATGGATGTAAGGAAAGTGGTTGATTCTCAGTGAATGTTGGTTTGTGGCAGGGGTGCATGATGTCTCCATGGCTGTTCAATTTGTTTATGCATGGGGTGGTTAGGGAGGTGAAGGCAAGAGAGAGGGGCAAATATGCAGTCTGTTCTGGATTAGAGGGCTTGGGAAGTGTCAGTTGTAGTTCACTGATGATACAGCACTGGAGGCTGATTCAGCTGAGAAACTGCAGAAGTTGGTGACTGAGTTTGGTGCATTGTGTGAAAAACGAAAGTTGAGAATAATGTGAATAAAAGCAAGGTTATTAAGTTTAGTAGGGTTGAGGGACAAGTCAACTGGGAGGTTAGTTTGAATAAGGAAAAACTGGAGGAAGTGAAGTGTTTTAGATATCTGAGAGTGGATTCAGTAGCGAATGGAACCATGGAGGCGAAAGTGAGTCACAGGGTGGGGAAGGGGGCAAAGGTTCTGGGAGCATTGAAGAATGTGTGGAAGGTGAGAACACTATCTAAGAGAGCAAAAATAGGTATGCTTGAAGGAATAGTGGTTCCAATAATGTTATATGGGCAATATATAGGGTTGTGCGGAGGAGGGTGGATGTGTTGGAAATGGAATGTTTGAGGACAATATGTGGTGTGAGGTGGTTTGATCGATTAAGTAATGAAAGGGTAAGAGAGACGTGTGATAATAAAAAGAGTGTGGTGGTGAGAGCAGAAGAGGGTGTATTGAAATGGTTTGGTCACATGGACAGAGTGAGTGAGGAAAGATTGACAAAGAGGATATATGTGTCAGAGGTGGAGGGAACGAGGTGGAAGGATGGAGTAAAAAGATTCTGAGCCTGAACATGCTGGAGGATGAAAAGCGTGCAAGGAATAGAGTGAATTGGAACGATGTGGTATACCAGGGTTGACATACTGTCAATGAATTGAACCTGGGCATGTGAAGAGTCTGGGGTAAACCATGGAAAGTTTCGTGGGGACTCGATGTGGAAAGGGAGCTATGGTTTTGGTGCATTACACATGACAGTTAGAGACTGAGTGAGAACAAATGTGGCCTTTGTTGTCTTTTCCTAGTGCTAACTCGTATGTGCAAAGGGGGAGGGGGTTGCCATTTCATGTGTGGCGGGGTGGCGATGGGAATGGATGAAGGCAGCAAGTATGGACATGTACATGTGTATATATGTATATGTCTATGTATGTATATGTATGTAATAAACTTGATTTCATCTACCCTGTGAGATCCTGTCCAAGTCTGAGTTTACTGAGGAAGTTGTATTGACACGAGATGCAGATCGAGCAAGAGAAGAAGGAGCAAAATTGAAGGACATGGGGGAATGCAGTGTTGAGTAGACAGGGTATGAGTGCATTTTGTTACTTGTGGAAGAAAGGAAATCATTTATAAAAAGGAGAAAACGTATCAATGATAGGACAAAACCTTGAAGGTCACTGCTGCTGCTGAAGAAAGGGAGAGAGGCTGATCCATCAACAACCACAGAGATAGATTGGCCAGAGAGTAAGCTTAATATGAAGGAGCAAAGTGAAGGAGGGAAGCCAAAAGATGGGAGCTTAAAGATGAGACCCTGATGCCACACCATGGCAAAATCTTTGGATATAAGAGCAACTAAATAGGATTCCCCAAAATCTTTCAGGGATGATGACCAAACATTAGTAAGACAGGAAAGAATATCACCTGTGGATCTTGCCTTATGGAAGCCACACTGGTGGTAAGAAAGAAAACTGAGATTCAAGATGTCTGAGGATGTGGAAGCTAAGGAAGGAAATAGTAAATGTCAAAGCAACAGGAAAATAGCTAGAAGGGTTAGAGATGTTACCAATCTTAGGGATGGAGTGTATGAATGCATGCTTCCGAGAAGAAGGGAAAGTTTTGGTTTTTAAATAGAAATGGGACAGACAAGCAAGCACAGGTGCAAAGTCAGAGGCACACCTTTTCTGCAACAATAGGATACAACCACAAGCTTCATATCTCTCCCATGTTATGTTAAGACTTTTATCATTTGTTACTTGCATTATTATTCTTTTATGATGTTCTTTCATTTCATATGTGAGAAATAATTCATTATCTTATAATTTATCTATCTAATAAATACATTGGTGTCTGGGAGTCTGATCTGGTGAGAGCATTAAGCAAAATAGTAGTTTTTTCTTTACTTTCATAAAAAAATTCTACCATCTCATCTCAAAAAAACTGTAATTTGGATGGAATGCAGTGAATTATTCTGGTACATTTTGGCTAATCCCATAATGTCAACCAAGTGCTGAGGTGCCGGACCCATGCTCAAGTTTGCCCAATTTTCTGACCCTTTCGAACATTATCATAAAACTTGATCGCCATTTCCTGCATCAGGAAACAGACGAAGAATGACCTATCCACTTATATACACATAATCATCATCATCATTATTATTATTATTTTTTTTTTTTTGCTTTGTCGCTGTCTCCCGCGTTTGCGAGGTAGCACAAGGAAACGGACGAAAGAAATGGCCCAACCCACCCCCAAACACATGTATATACATACGTCCACACACGCAAATATACATACCTACACAGCTTTCCATGGTTTATCCCAGATGCTTCACATGCCCTGATTCAATCCACTGATTATTATTATTATTATTATTATTATTTATCCCTGGGGATAGGGGATTAAGAATACTTCCCACGTATTCCCTGCGTGTCATAGAAGGCGACTAAAAGGGGAGGGAGCGGGGGGCTGGAAATCCTCCCCTCTCATTTTTTTTTTTAATTTTCCAAAAGAAGGAACAGAGGGGGCCAGGTGAGGATATTCCAAAAAAGGCCCAGTCCTCTGTTCTTAACGCTACCTCGCTAACACGGGAAATGGCAAATAGTTTAAAAGAAAAAAGAAAGAATTATTATTATTATTATTATTATTATTATTATTATTATTATTATTATCATTATTTTTATTATACTTGATTGCCATTTCCCCCATCAGTGAGGTAGCACCAGGAAGCAGATGAAGAAAGACCCATCCACTCATATACACACACATATATATACATACATACCCATAAACATACATATGCATAAATAAACATTCATCCATTCCTGGCTCTACCCTATCTGACAAGAAACTGCATCGCTAACCCGTGTCAATGAGGTAGCAACAGGAAAAGACAAAAAAGGCCACATTTGTTCACACTCAGCTTCTAGCTGTCTCGTGTAATGCACTGAAACTACAGCTCCCTATCCACATCCAGGCCCCACAGACCTTTCCATGGTTTACTCCAGGAATTTCATATGCCCTGGTTCAGTCCATTAACAGCATGTCGACCCCAGTATACCACATACTTCCAATTCACTCTATTCTTTGCATGCCTCTCCCCCTCCTGCATGTTCAGGCCCTGATCGCTCAAAATCTATTCACTCCATCCTTCTACCTTCAATTTGGTCTTCCACTTCTACTTCTTCCCTCCATTTCTAACACATATATCCTCTTTGTCAACCTTTTCTAACTCATTCTCTACATATATCCAAACCATTTCAACACACCATCTTCTGCTTTCTCAACCACACTCTTTTTGTTACCAAACATCGCTCTTACCCTTTCATTACTTTCTCGATCAAACCACCTCACACTACATTATGTCCTCAAACATTTCATTCCCAACACATCTACCCTCCTCCTTACAACCCTTTCTATAGCCCATGCCTAGCAACCATATAATATTGTCGAAACTACTATTCCTTCAAACATACCATTTTCGCACTCTGAAATAACTTTCTTTACATACATACTTCATCACTCCCAGAACCTTTGCCCCACCTTATGACTCACTTCCATTTCCATGGTTCCATTCACGGCTAAGCCAACTCCCAGATCTCTAAAACACTCGACTCACTCAATTTTTTCTCAATTCAAACTCACATCCCAACTAACCTGTCCCTAAACCCTGCTGAGCCAAACACCCTTGATATTATCCTCATTAACTCTCAACCTTCAACTTTCACACACTTTTTCGAAACTAAGTCACCACCTCCTGCAGTTTCTCACTTTAACTAGCCAACAGTGCAGTAGCATCGGTGAACAACAACTAATTCTCTTCCCAGGCCCTTTTATTCCCATCAAACAGCAAAATTACCCCTCTCTCCAAAACTTTTGCATTTACCTCCATAACCACCCATTTCACAACCACAAGGACATCACACACCCCTGCCTCAGATGTCCTTCACTCTGTTTTCCTGGTGCTACCTTGCTGAAGCAGGGGTAGTGATGCTGTTTCCTGTGGGGCGGGGAAGTGCCAGGAAATGATGAAAGCAAGCAACTATGAATATGTAAATGCAAACATATGCATATGTCTCTGTGTGTATGTATAGGTATGTATATGTTGATATGTATATGAGCATATATGGGCATTTACGTGTGTATGTGTGTATATATATATATATATATATATATATATATATATATATATATATATATATATATATATATATACCCTGGGGATAGGGGAGAAAGAATACTTCCCACGTATTCCCTGCGTGTCGTAGAAGGCGACTAAAAGGGAAGGGAGCGGAGGGCTGGAAATCCTCCCCTCTCGTTTTTTTTTTTTTTTTTTTCCTAAAGAAGGAACAGAGAAGAGGTCCAGGTGAGGATATTCCCTCAAAGGCCCAGTCCTCTGTTCTTAACGCTACCTCGCTATCGCGGGAAATAGCGAATAGTTTAGAAAAAAATATATATATATATATATATATATATATATATATATATATATATATATATATATATATATATATATATACACATGTATATACATACGTCCACACACGCAAATATACATACCTACACAGCTTTCCATGGTTTACCCCAGACGCTTCACATGCCTTGATTCAATCCACTGACAGCACGTCAACCCCGGTATACCACATCGATCCAATTCACTCTATTCCTTGCCCTCCTTTCACCCTCCTGCATGTTCAGGCCCCGATCACACAAAATCTTTTTCACTCCATCTTTCCACCTCCAATTTGGTCTCCCTCTTCTCCTCGTTCCCTCCACCTCCGACACATATATCCTCTTGGTCAATCTCTCCTCACTCATTCTCTCCATGTGCCCAAACCACTTCAAAACACCCTCTTCTGCTCTCTCAACCACGCTCTTTTTATTTCCACACATCTCTCTTACCCTTACGTTACTTACTCGATCAAACCACCTCACACCACACATTGTCCTCAAACATCTCATTTCCAGCACATCCACCCTCCTGCGCACAACTCTATCCATAGCCCACGCCTCGCAACCATACAACATTGTTGGAACCACTATTCCTTCAAACATACCCATTTTTGCTTTCCGAGATAATGTTCTCGACTTCCACACATTCTTCAAGGCCCCCAGAATTTTCGCCCCCTCCCCCACCCTATGATCCACTTCCGCTTCCATGGTTCCATCCGCTGACAGATCCACTCCCAGATATCTAAAACACTTCACTTCCTCCAGTTTTTCTCCATTCAAACTCACCTCCCAATTGACTTGACCCTCAACCCTACTGTACCTAATAACCTTGCTCTTATTCACATTTACTCTTAACTTTCTTCATCCACACACTTTACCAAACTCAGTCACCAGCTTCAGCAGTTTCTCACATGAATCAGCCACCAGCGCTGTATCATCAGCGAACAACAACTGACTCACTTCCCAAGCTCTCTCATCCCCAACAGACTTCATATATACATGAAAAGGTGAGAACAATGGAAGTAAGGGGAGTGAGGGAGGAATGGGATGTATTTAGGGAATCAGTGATGGATTGCACAAAAGATGCTTGTGGCATGAGAAGAGTGGGAGGTGGGTTGATTAGAAAGGGTAGTGAGTGGTGGGATGAAGAAGTAAGAGTATTAGTGAAAGAGAAGAGAGAGGCATTTGGACGATTTTTGCAAGGAAAAAATGCAATTGAGTGGAAGATGTATAAAAGAAAGGGACAGGAGGTCAAGAGAAAGGTGCAAGAGGTGAAAAAAAGGGCAAATGAGAGTTGGGGTGAGAGAGTATCATTAAATTTTAGGGAGAATAAAAAGATGTTCTGGAAGGAGGTAAATAAAGTGCGTAAGACAAGGGAGCACATGGGTACTTCAGTGAAGGGCGCAAATGGGGAGGTGATAACAAGTAGTGGTGATGTGAGAAGGAGATGGAGTGAGTATTTTGAAGGTTTGTTGAATGTGTTTGATGATAGAGTGGCAGATATAGGGTGTTTTGGTCGAGGTGGTGTGCAAAGTGAGAGGGTTAGGGAAAATGATTTGGTAAACAGAGAAGAGGTAGTGAAAGCTTTGCGGAAGATGAAAGCCGGCAAGGCAGCAGGTTTGGATGGTATTGCAGTGGAATTTATTAAAAAAGGGGGTGACTGTATTGTTGACTGGTTGGTAAGGTTATTTAATGTATGTATGACTCATGGTGAGGTGCCTGAGGATTGGCGGAATGCGTGCATAGTGCCATTGTACAAAGGCAAAGGGGATAAGAGTGAGTGCTCAAATTACAGAGGTATAAGTTTGTTGAGTATTCCTGGTAAATTATATGGGAGGGTATTGATTGAGAGGGTGAAGGCATGTACAGAGCATCAGATTGGGGAAGAGCAGTGTGGTTTCAGAAGTGGTAGAGGATGTGTGGATCAGGTGTTTGCTTTGAAGAATGTATGTGAGAAATACTTAGAAAAGCAAATGGATTTGTATGTAGCATTTATGGATCTGGAGAAGGCATATGATAGAGTTGATAGAGATGCTCTGTGGAAGGTATTAAGAATATATGGTGTGGGAGGAAAGTTGTTAGAAGCAGTGAAAAGTTTTTATCGAGGATGTAAGGCATGTGTACATGTAGGAAGAGAGGAAAGTGATTGGTTCTCAGTGAATGTAGGTTTGCGGCAGGGGTGTGTGATGTCTCCATGGTTGTTTAATTTGTTTATGGATGGGGTTGTTAGGGAGGTAAATGCAAGACTTTTGGAAAGAGGGGCAAGTATGAAGTCTGTTGGGGATGAGAGAGCTTGGGAAGTGAGTCAGTTGTTGTTCGCTGATGATACAGCGCTGGTGGCGGATTCATGTGAGAAACTGCAGAAGCTGGTGACTGAGTTTGGTAAAGTGTGTGGAAGAAGAAAGTTAAGATTAAATGTGAATAAGAGCAAGGTTATTAGGTACAGTAGGGTTGAGGGTCAAGTCAATTGGGAGGTGAGTTTGAATGGAGAAAAACTGGAGGAAGTGAAGTGTTTTAGATATCTGGGAGTGGATCTGGCAGCGGATGGAACCATGGAAGCGGAAGTGGATCATAGGGTGGGGGAGGGGGTGAAAATTCTGGGGGCCTTGAAGAATGTGTGGAAGTCGAGAACATTATCTCGGAAAGCAAAAATGGGTATGTTTGAAGGAATAGTGGTTCCAACAATGTTGTATGGTTGCGAGGCGTGGGCTATGGATAGAGTTGTGCGCAGGAGGTTGGATGTGCTGGAAATGAGATGTTTGAGGACAATGTGTGGTGTGAGGTGGTTTGATCGAGTGAGTAATGTAAGGGTAAGAGAGATGTGTGGAAATAAAAAGAGCGTGGTTGAGAGAGCAGAAGAGGGTGTTTTGAAGTGGTTTGGGCACATGGAGAGAATGAGTGAGGAAAGATTGACCAAGAGGATATATGTGTCGGAGGTGGAGGGAACGAGGAGAAGAGGGAGACCAAATTGGAGGTGGAAAGATGGAGTGAAAAAGATTTTGTGTGATCGGGGCCTGAACATGCAGGAGGGTGAAAGGAGGGCAAGGAATAGGGTGAATTGGAGCGATGTGGTATACCGGGGTTGACGTGCTGTCAGTGGATTGAATCAAGGCATGTGAAGCGTCTGGGGTAAACCTTGGAAAGCTGTGTAGGTGTGTATATTTGCATGTGTGGACATATGTATATACATGTGTATTGGGGGGGTTGGGCCATTTCTTTCGTCTGTTTCCTTGCGCTACCTCGCAAACGCGGGGGACAGCGACAAAGTATAATAAATAAATAAATAAATAAATAAATAAATAAATAAATATATATATATATATATATATATATATATATATATATATATATATATATATATATATATATATTTTTTTTTTTTTCTTTTTTTTTTTCTTTTCATACTATTCGCCGTTTCCCGCGATAGCGAGGTAGCGTTAAGAACAGAGGATTGGGCCTTTTTTGGAATATCCTCACCTGGCCCCCTCTGTTCCTTCTTTTGGAAAATTAAAAAAAAAAAAAAAGAGAGGGGAGGATTTCCAGCCCCCCGCTCCCTCCCCTTTTAGTCGCCTTCTACGACACGCAGGGAATACGTGGGAAGTATTCTTAATCCCCTATCCCCAGGGATAATATATATATATATATTTTTTTTTTTTTTTATACTTTGTCGCTGTCTCCCGCGTTTGCGAGGTAGCGATATATATATATATATATATATATATATATATATATATATATATATATATATATATATATATATAGATGATAGAGTGGCAGATATAGGGTGTTTTGGTCGAGGTGGTGTGCAAAGTGAGAGGGTTAGGGAAAATGATTTGGTAAACAGAGAAGAGGTAGTAAAAGCTTTGCGGAAGATGAAAGCCGGCAAGGCAGCAGGTTTGGATGGTATTGCAGTGGAATTTATTAAAAAAGGGGGTGACTGTATTATTGACTGCTTAGTAAGGTTATTTAATGTATGTATGACTCATGGTGAGGTGCCTGAGGATTGGCGGAATGCGTGCATAGTGCCATTGTACAAAGGCATGTATGACTCATGGTGAGGTGCCTGAGGATTGGCGGAATGCGTGCATAGTGCCATTGTACAAAGGCAAAGGGGATAAGAGTGAGTGCTCAAATTACAGAGGTATAAGTTTGTTGAGTATTCCTGGTAAATTATATGGGAGGGTATTGATTGAGAGAGTGAAGGCATGTACAGAGCATCAGACTGGGGAAGAGCAGTGTGGTTTCAGAAGTGGTAGAGGATGTGTGGATCAGGTGTTTGCTTTGAAGAATGTATGTGAGAAATACTTAGAAAAGCAAATGGATTTGTATGTAGCATTTATGGGTCTGGAGAAGGCATATGATAGAGTTGATAGAGATGCTCTGTGGAAGGTATTAAGAATATATGGTGTGGGAGGCAAGTTGTTAGAAGCAGTGAAAAGTTTTTATCAAGGATGTAAGGCATGTGTACGTGTAGGAAGAGAGGAAAGTGATTGGTTCTCAGTGAATGTAGGTTTGCGGCAGGGGTGTGTGATGTCTCCATGGTTGTTTAATTTGTTTATGGATGGGGTTGTTAGAGAGGTGAATGCAAGAGTTTTAGAAAGAGTGGCAAGTATGAAGTCTGTTGGGGATGAGATTGCTTGGGAAGTGAGTCAGTTGTTGTTCGCTGATGATACAGCACTGGTGGCTGAATTATATATATATATATATATATATATATATATATATATATATATATATATATATATATATATATATAAATATATATATATATATATATATATATATATATATATATATATATATATATATATTATTATTTTTTTTTATTATACTTTGTCGGTCTCCCGCGTTTGCGAGGTAGCGCAAGGAAACAGACAAAAGAAATGGCCCAACCCACCCCCATACACATGTATATACATACGTCCACACACGCAAATATACATACCTATACAGCTTTCCATGGTTTACCCCAGACGCTTCACATGCCCTGATTCAATCCACTGACAGCACGTCAACCCCGGTATACCACATCGATCCATTTCACTCTATTCCTTGCCCTCCTTTCACCCTCCTGCATGTTCAGGCCCCGATCACACAAAATCTTTTTCACTCCATCTTTCCACCTCCAATTTGGTCTCCCACTTCTCCTCGTTCCCTCCACCTCCGACACATATATCCTCTTGGTCAATCTTTCCTCACTCATTCTCTCCATGTGCCCAAACCATTTCAAAACACCCTCTTCTGCTCTCTCAACCACGCTCTTTTTATTTCCACACATCTCTCTTACCCTTACGTTACTTACTCGATCAAACCACCTCACACCATACACTGTCCTCAAACATCTCATTTCCAGCACATCCATCCTCCTGCGCACAACTCTATCCATAGCCCACGCCTCGCAACCATACAACATTGTTGGAACCACTATTCCTTCAAACATACCCATTTTTGCTTTCCGAGATAATGTTCTCGACTTCCACACATTCTTCAAGGCCCCCAGAATTTTCGCCCCCTCCCCCACCCTATGATCCACTTCCGCTTCCATGGTTCCATCCGCTGCCAGATCCACTCCCAGATATCTAAAACACTTCACTTCCTCCAGTTTTTCTCCATTCAAACTCACCTCCCAATTGACTTGACCCTCAACCCTACTGTACCTAATAACCTTGCTCTTATTCACATTTACTCTTAACTTTCTTCTTTCACACACTTTACCAAACTCAGTCACCAGCTTCAGCAGTTTCTCACATGAATCAGCCACCAGCGCTGTATCATCAGCGAACAACAACTGACTCACTTCCCAAGCTCTCTCATCCCCAACAGACTTCATATAAACATGAAAAGGTGAGAACCATTGGAAGTAAGGGGAGTGGGGGAGAAATGGGATGTTTTAGGGAATCAGTGATGGATTGCACAAAAGATGCGTGTGGCATGAGAAAAGTGGGAGGTGGGTTGATTAGAAAGTGTAGTGAGTGGTGGGATGAAGAAGTAAGAGTATAGTGAAATGAGAAGAAGAGGGCATTGGACGATTTTTGCAGGGAAAAAATGCAATTGGAGTGGAAGATGTATTAAACGAAAAGAGACAGGAGGTCAAGAGAAAGGTGCAAGACGTGCAAAAAAGGGCAAATGAGAGTTGGGGTGAGGAGGGAGGGTTAAACAAATTTCTTTAAAAATTTTAGGGGAATAAAAAATGTTTCGGAAGGAGGTAAAAAAAGTGCGTAAGACAAGGAGCACATGGGTACTTCAGTGAAGGCCGCAACTGGAGGTGACAACAATATTGGTGATGTGAGAATGAGATTGGAAGTGCGTAATTTGAAGGTTTTTGAATGGGTTATTGATGATAGAGTTGGCAATATAGGGTTGATTTGGTCCGAGGTTGGTGTGCAAGTGAGAGGGTTAGGGAATATGATTTGTAAACAAAGAAGATGTAGTGAAAGCTTTGCGGAAGATGAAAGCCGGCATGGCAGCAGTGTTGGATGGTATTGCAGTGCAATTTATAAAAAAGGGGGTGACTGTAATGTTGATGGTTGGTAAGGTTATTTATTGTATTAAACTCATGGTGAGGTGCCTGAGGATTGGCGGAATGCGTGCAAAGCTGCCACTTTACAAAGGCAAAGGGGATAAAGTGAGTGCCCCCAATTACAGAGGTATAAGTTGTTGATTATTCCTGGTAAACTTATTATGGGAGGGTATTGATTGAGAGGTGAAGCATGTACAGAGCATCAGTTTGGGGGAAAAGAGCAGTGGGGTTTTTCAGAAGTGGGTAGAGTGATGTGTGGATCAGTGTTTGTTTTTGAAGAATGTATGTTGAGAAATTCTTAGAAAAGCAAATGGATTTGTATGTAGCATTTAATGGATCTGAGAAGGGCATATGAAGAGTTGAATATAGATGCTCTGGGGGAAGGTATAAGAATATATGGTGGGGAGGAAAGTTGTTAGAAGCAGTGAAAAGTTTTTATCAGAGGTGTAAGGCCATGTGGGTCCATTAGGAAGAGAGAAAGTGCTTGGTTCTCCAGTGAATGTAGGTTTGCGGCAGGGGTGTGTCAGATGTCTCCATGGTTGTTTAATTTGTTTATGGATGGGGTTTTTAGGGAGTAATATGCTGACTTATGAAAGAGGGGCAAGTAAGAAGTCTGTTGGGGATTAGAACGCCTTGGAAGTGAGTCAGTTGTTGTTCGTGATGATAACGCTGGTGGCGGATTCAGTGGATAAACTGCAGAAGCTGGTGACTGAGTTTGGTAAAGTGTGTGGAAGAAGAGAAAGTTAGATTAAATGTGAATAAGAGCAAGGTTATTAGATACAGTAGGGTTGAGGGTTCAAGTCAATTGGGAGTGAGTTTGGAATGCGAAAAACTGGAGGAAGTTGAAGTGTTTTAGATACTGGGAGTGGATCTGGCAGCGGATGAACCATGGAAGCGGAGTGATCATAGGGTGGGGGGGGGGGTGAAAATTCCTGGGGCCTTGAAGAAATGTGTGAATTCGAGAACATTATCCTCGGAAAGCAAAAATGGTATGTTTGAAGGAATAGTGGTTCCAACAATGTTTGTATGGATGCGGAGGGCGTGGGCCACTATGATAGAGTTTGTCGCAGGAGGATAATGTGCTGGAAAATGAAGATGTTTGAGGACAATGGGTGGTGTGAGGTGGTTTGATCGAGTGAGTAACGTAAGGGTAAGAGAGATTGTTGAAAATAAAAAAAAGCGTGGTATGAGAGAGCAGAAGAGGGTGTTTTGAAGTGTTTTGGGACATGAGAGGGATGAGTGAGGAAGATTGACCAAGAGGATATATGTGTCGGAGGTGGAGGGAACGAGGAGAAGAGGGAGAGCCAAAATTGGGAGGTGGACAGATGGAGTGAAAGATGAAGATTTTGTGTGATCGGGGGTCCTGAACATGCAGGAGGTGAAAGGAGGGCAAGGAATAGGGTGAATTGGGAGCCGAAGTGGTATACCGGGGTTGACGTGCCGTTCAGTGGATGGATGTAAGTGCGAATGCATGTTAAGCGTCTGGGGGTAAACCTTGAAAGCGTGTAGGTGTTAGGCGTTGCATGTTGTGACAATATGAGATAGAGGACGCCGTGTAGTGGGGTTGGGGTTGGGGGGGGGGGGGGGGGGGGGGGGGGGGGGGGGGGGGGGGGGTGTGGGGGGACCAGTAGACGTGGTTGTAGCGGCTCGGGGAGTGGAGCTTGTTTCCTTGGGGCGGCGTACCAGGGGGGGGGGGGGGGGGTGCGGGGGGTGCGGGCGGGCGCGGCGCGGTGCGTTGGGTTCTCGGGGAGCGACGGAGAGGAGTATCAGGGAGCAATAGCAGGAGCGAGTCATCTTAGATAAGTCTCGCTGGTAGTATAGGTATATCGGAATCGGAGTCTGGGTGCGTATGATCGGGGGGTAGAGGGGGCGGGAAAGGGTTTAGTGGATATAGAATATTTTATAGTGGTATGATAGAGGGGTTCATTTGGATTTCAGTATATGTTCTCTCTGGGCGTTATTGTATCGCAGTACGTGATTTGGCGTCTCTTCTACACGCGCGGAGGCGAGGGTGATGACGTCGTCTGATAGAGGGGAGGTGGGGCGACGCACACAAATCAGTATATCTGATCACCGTATGATTTCGTTAGAGAGACATAGGATGTCAATCGGGGCATTCTCTACTGAGAGTGCGCGCGCGAGGCGCAGTTGTTCACTAGCGAATACACAGGGCTGACAATCAGACTGACAATAAGACTAGTTATCAATAGGATGTACTTAGAAAGATAGAGAGTTATTGGAGCACTGGGTTCACAATACTCCCGCCGCTCTCCGTCTTCACACTTGTAGCAGTACTATGGCTCATCTCTACGTCTCATTGATAGTACAACTCCTTTATGTGATGACGTTACTGTCGTATTACGGCCGGCTCTTAGCCCAGAGTTAATCTAGAGAGGAGCATAATGATTACAGGAACATAGAACAAAACATATATTATTAGTATATTATACATCCTAAAATGAGAGATTTAGGTCATCACACCTAGCTCCATTTCAGCTCCATACGAAGTATAACAGCACTTAGAGATACTTTGAGCGAGACAACAGAATGAGTCTCTTACTTATTTCTTCTATTTTTTTTTTCAGACTGTATGCTCACGTGTCTACCGCACGGTCATGTGTTAAGCGATGGTCACCAATAATACGACATATATATATATAGCTCACCTATTCCTCATCATCGAGTACCTACCTGACTATTACAATCTACTTTACCATATAGTATATATGATATAGATGAGGAGTACAGGACCCAGACGCTTCAGCAGATATAGGCCCATCTCTCAGAGTTTGCACTTTGAGACGAGATACAGTAGGCTAGAGACTTAGCCACACTAAGTGAGTGCAGAGCGTTACCGAAAATCGTACTCCATTAGAGAGCGGCGCTCATAACAGTTCAAACGTCGCGTACAGTCAGACAGCTGTTCGACTCGCGATGCACACAGCCCAGTCACAGGCTCAGCATGTTCTGTAGATGGTTATATCCCGTCTAGTCGACCTACGTTCTCCACACACAAACAGGGTGCGCACTGCAGTCTAGACTCTCTGCTTCATACAGTGTTATTTACTCTCATATCGTATTGTCCATAGGCGATCTCATGCGTTGCTCAGGTGCATGCGTAAGGAGTCGCGCGTAATGTCGGGACACAGAATCGACATTATTCAAGTACAAACAGCGCATCCGTATCATGCCTCTATCCGTGTGCACGGTGAGCCTGTGGCAATATGCGTGGTTTATGAATCACACGCTGACATAGTGCATGGTACAAAGCCTCCACGCTCTACTCGGTGGTACCTGTTCATTCACGACAGGGGTTGTAAGTTCAAGTTAAAAATCATGACTGCGATGTCCTACTAAGTCACCACTATAGTTGTAGCTCATCAAAAATACTCTGCATGTTCAATCACATATAATCGCAGGCTAGCGTTGGCTATGCGACTCGAGGAGCGACAGTGACAACCTAGAAGAGAACATGTTACAGGAGCATCAGGGGACTGGGGGGAAGGGAGCAGGGTGGTTCAGAAGTGGTATGGATGTGGTTGGGGGATGCAGTTGTTTAGGTGCTTTGGGAAGGGTGTGAGTGGATGGAACGGGGTGGGTGGGCAAGGAGTGGACTTATAGCAGGAGTCGAGGCGGACTGGAGTGTTGTAAGGTGAGAGATTTAGTGTAGAGGCGGTGGTGTGGAGAGGTCAGATGCGGGATAGAGAGTGGGGCTGGGATGGAGTGAGGGGAAGAGTGCTCAGGGTGGGGAATGTGGGCAGTGTAGGAGCAGAGAGTTAGGGGGGTGGTGGAGTAGATATAGGGTGATGGGAAGAAGTCGCGGAGAGTAAGATAGTGATGGAGGTGAGACGAGCGGTGTAGGGTGTCAGTGGGTGTTGAGGGGACGGGGTAGGGGTGGGCATTGAGTGGTAGGTGTAGTTGAGAGGTATTGTAGATCACTGTGATCAGGATATCAAGAGATGTGTAGTAGCGATGGGTGGGAATTACAGAAGTGGGGAAGGGAGTCAATGCGGGGGACGACAGCGTGGTGAGAAATTAGTGAAGGGAGCTATAGCGTGGAAATGCTGTCTTAGGGAGGTGAGTGGGGGTTACGTGCGCCTGGGGGGTGGTATATAGATGTATATACAGGAATTCATGTATATGATGGCGTGAGGTGAGTTGTCTGAGTGAGAATAGGAAATGCGGCTATGAGTACAAGAGCTGGTGTGGTTGAGAGAGCTTGGGAAGTGAGTCAGTTGTTGTTCGCTGATGATACAGCGCTGGTGGCGGATTCATGTGAGAAACTGCAGAAGCTGGTGACTGAGTTTGGTAAAGTGTGTGGAAGAAGAAAGTTAAGATTAAATGTGAATAAGAGCAAGGTTATTAGGTACAGTAGGGTTGAGGGTCAAGTCAATTGGGAGGTGAGTTTGAATGGAGAAAAACTGGAGGAAGTGAAGTGTTTTAGATATCTGGGAGTGGATCTGGCAGCGGATGGAACCATGGAAGCGGAAGTGGATCATAGGGTGGGGGAGGGGGTGAAAATTCTGGGGGCCTTGAAGAATGTGTGGAAGTCGAGAACATTATCTCGGAAAGCAAAAATGGGTATGTTTGAAGGAATAGTGGTTCCAACAATGTTGTATGGTTGCGAGGCGTGGGCTATGGATAGAGTTGTGCGCAGGAGGATGGATGTGCTGGAAATGAGATGTTTGAGGACAATGTGTGGTGTGAGGTGGTTTGATCGAGTGAGTAACGTAAGGGTAAGAGAGATGTGTGGAAATAAAAAGAGCGTGGTTGAGAGAGCAGAAGAGGGTGTTTTGAAGTGGTTTGGGCACATGGAGAGGATGAGTGAGGAAAGATTGACCAAGAGGATATATGTGTCGGAGGTGGAGGGAACGAGGAGAAGAGGGAGACCAAATTGGAGGTGGAAAGATGGAGTGAAAAAGATTTTGTGTGATCGGGGCCTGAACATGCAGGAGGGTGAAAGGAGGGCAAGGAATAGGGTGAATTGGAGCGATGTGGTATACCGGGGTTGACGTGCTGTCAGTGGATTGAATCAAGGCATGTGAAGCGTCTGGGGTAAACCTTGGAAAGCTGTGTAGGTGTGTATATTTGCATGTGTGGACATATGTATATACATGTGTATTGGGGGGGTTGGGCCATTTCTTTCGTCTGTTTCCTTGCGCTACCTCGCAAACGCGGGGGACAGCGACAAAGTATAATAAATAAATAAATAAATAAATAAATAAATAAATAAATATATATATATATATATATATATATATATATATATATATATATATATATATATATATATATATATATATTTTTTTTTTTTTTTTTTTTTTCTTTTTTTTTTCATACTATTCGCCGTTTCCCGCGATAGCGAGGTAGCGTTAAGAACAGAGGATTGGGCCTTTTTTGGAATATCCTCACCTGGCCCCCTCTGTTCCTTCTTTTGGAAAATTAAAAAAAAAAAAAAAGAGAGGGGAGGATTTCCAGCCCCCCGCTCCCTCCCCTTTTAGTCGCCTTCTACGACATGCAGGGAATACGTGGGAAGTATTCTTAATCCCCTATCCCCAGGGATAATATATATATATATATATATATATATATATATATATATATATATATATATATATATATATTTTATTTTATTTTTTTTTTTTTATACTTTGTCGCTGTCTCCCGCGTTTGCGAGGTAGCGATATATATATATATATATATATATATATATATATATATATATATATATATATAGATGATAGAGTGGCAGATATAGGGTGTTTTGGTCGAGGTGGTGTGCAAAGTGAGAGGGTTAGGGAAAATGATTTGGTAAACAGAGAAGAGGTAGTAAAAGCTTTGCGGAAGATGAAAGCCGGCAAGGCAGCAGGTTTGGATGGTATTGCAGTGGAATTTATTAAAAAAGGGGGTGACTGTATTATTGACTGCTTAGTAAGGTTATTTAATGTATGTATGACTCATGGTGAGGTGCCTGAGGATTGGCGGAATGCGTGCATAGTGCCATTGTACAAAGGCATGTATGACTCATGGTGAGGTGCCTGAGGATTGGCGGAATGCGTGCATAGTGCCATTGTACAAAGGCAAAGGGGATAAGAGTGAGTGCTCAAATTACAGAGGTATAAGTTTGTTGAGTATTCCTGGTAAATTATATGGGAGGGTATTGATTGAGAGAGTGAAGGCATGTACAGAGCATCAGACTGGGGAAGAGCAGTGTGGTTTCAGAAGTGGTAGAGGATGTGTGGATCAGGTGTTTGCTTTGAAGAATGTATGTGAGAAATACTTAGAAAAGCAAATGGATTTGTATGTAGCATTTATGGGTCTGGAGAAGGCATATGATAGAGTTGATAGAGATGCTCTGTGGAAGGTATTAAGAATATATGGTGTGGGAGGCAAGTTGTTAGAAGCAGTGAAAAGTTTTTATCAAGGATGTAAGGCATGTGTACGTGTAGGAAGAGAGGAAAGTGATTGGTTCTCAGTGAATGTAGGTTTGCGGCAGGGGTGTGTGATGTCTCCATGGTTGTTTAATTTGTTTATGGATGGGGTTGTTAGAGAGGTGAATGCAAGAGTTTTGGAAAGAGTGGCAAGTATGAAGTCTGTTGGGGATGAGATTGCTTGGGAAGTGAGTCAGTTGTTGTTCGCTGATGATACAGCACTGGTGGCTGAATTATATATATATATATATATATATATATATATATATATATATATATATATATATATATATATATATATATATATAAATATATATATATATATATATATATATATATATATATATATATATATATATATATATATATATATTATTATTTTTTTTTATTATACTTTGTCGGTCTCCCGCGTTTGCGAGGTAGCGCAAGGAAACAGATGAAAGAAATGGCCCAACCCACCCCCATACACATGTATATACATACGTCCACACACGCAAATATACATACCTATACAGCTTTCCATGGTTTACCCCAGACGCTTCACATGCCCTGATTCAATCCACTGACAGCACGTCAACCCCGGTATACCACATCGATCCATTTCACTCTATTCCTTGCCCTCCTTTCACCCTCCTGCATGTTCAGGCCCCGATCACACAAAATCTTTTTCACTCCATCTTTCCACCTCCAATTTGGTCTCCCACTTCTCCTCGTTCCCTCCACCTCCGACACATATATCCTCTTGGTCAATCTTTCCTCACTCATTCTCTCCATGTGCCCAAACCATTTCAAAACACCCTCTTCTGCTCTCTCAACCACGCTCTTTTTATTTCCACACATCTCTCTTACCCTTACGTTACTTACTCGATCAAACCACCTCACACCACACATTGTCCTCAAACATCTCATTTCCAGCACATCCATCCTCCTGCGCACAACTCTATCCATAGCCCACGCCTCGCAACCATACAACATTGTTGGAACCACTATTCCTTCAAACATACCCATTTTTGCTTTCCGAGATAATGTTCTCGACTTCCACACATTCTTCAAGGCCCCCAGAATTTTCGCCCCCTCCCCCACCCTATGATCCACTTCCGCTTCCATGGTTCCATCCGCTGCCAGATCCACTCCCAGATATCTAAAACACTTCACTTCCTCCAGTTTTTCTCCATTCAAACTCACCTCCCAATTGACTTGACCCTCAACCCTACTGTACCTAATAACCTTGCTCTTATTCACATTTACTCTTAACTTTCTTCTTTCACACACTTTACCAAACTCAGTCACCAGCTTCTGCAGTTTCTCACATGAATCAGCCACCAGCGCTGTATCATCAGCGAACAACAACTGACTCACTTCCCAAGCTCTCTCATCCCCAACAGACTTCATACTTGCCCCTCTTTCCAAAATTCTTGCATTCACCTCCCTAACAACCCCATCCATAAACAAATTAAACAACCATGGAGACATAATATAAATATATTATCCCTGGGGATAGGGGAGAAAGAATACTTCCCACGCATTCCTCACGGGTTGTAGAAGGCGACTAAAGGGGACGGGAGCAGGGGGCTAGAAACCCTCCCCTCCTTGTATTTCTTTAACTTTCTAAAATGGGAAACAGAAGAAGGAGTCACGCGGGGAGTGTTCATCCTCCTCAAAGGCTTAGATTGGGGTGTCTAAATGCGTGTGGATGTAATCAAGATGAGAAAAAAGGAGTGATACGTAGTATGTTTGAGGAAAGGAACCTGGATGTTTTGGCTCTGAGTGAAAAGAAGCTCAAGTGTAAAGGGGATGAGTGGTTTGGGAATGTCTTGGGAGTAAAGTCAAGGGTTAGTGAAAGGACAAGAGCAAGGGACGGAGTAGCACTACTCCTCAAACAGGAGTGGTGGGAGTATGTGATAGAGTGTAAGAAAGTAAACTCTAGGTTGATATGGGTAAAACTGAAAGTGGATGGAGAGAGATGGGTGATTATTTGTGCATATGCACCTGGGCATGAGAAGAAAGATCATGAGAGGCAAGTGTTTTTGGAGCAGCTGAATGAGTGTGTTAGTGGTTTCAATGCACAAGACCGGGTTATAGTGATGGGTGATTTGAATGCAAAGGTGAGTAATGTGGCAGTTGAGGGAATAATTGGTATACATGGGGTGTTCAGTGTTGTAAATGGAAATGGTGAAGAGCATGTAGAATTATGCACTGAAAAAGGACTGGTGATTGGGAATACCTGGTTTGAAAAGAGAGATATACACAAGTATACATATGTAAGTAGGAGAGATGACCAGAGAGTGTTATTAGATTACGTGTTAATTGATAGGCACGCGAAAGAGAGACTATTGGATATTAATGTGCTGAGAGGTGCAACGGAGGATGTCTGATCATTATATTGTGGAGGCGAAGGTGAAGATTTGTAGAGGTTTTCAGAAAAGAAAAGAGAATGTTGGGGTGAAGAGAGAGGTGAGAGTAAGTAAGCTTGGGAAGGAGATTTGTGTGAGGAAGTACCAGGAGAGACTGAGTACAGAATGGAAAAAGGTGAGAACAAAGGACGTAAGGGGAGTGGGGGAGGAAAGGGATGTATCTAGGGAAGCAGTGATGGCTTGCGCAAAAGATGCTTTTGGCATGAGAAGCGTGGGAGGTGGGTTAATTAGAAAGTGTAGTGAGTGGTGGGATGAAGAAATAAGATTATCAGTGAAAGAGAAGAGAGAGGCATTTGGACGATTTTTGCAAGGAAATAATGCATATGACTGGGAGATGTATAAAAGAAAGAGGCAGGAGGTTGACAAAAAGGTGCAAGAGGTGAAAAAGAGGGCAAATAATAGTTGGGGTGAGAGAGTATCATTAAATCTTAGGGAGAATAAAAAGATGTTTTGGAAGGAGGTAAATAAAGTGTGTAAGACAAGGGAACAAATGGGAGCTTCAGTGAAGGGGGCTAATGGGGAGGTGATAACAAGTAGTGGTGATGTTAGAAGGAGCTGGAGTGAGTATTTTGAAGGTTTGTTGAATGTGTTTGATGATAGAGTGGTAGATATAGGGTGTTTTGGTCAAGGTGGTGTGCAAAGTGAGAGGGTTAGGGAAAATGATTTGGTAAACAGAGAAGAGGTAGTAAAAGCTTTGCGGAAGATGAAAGCCGGCAAGGCAGTGGGTTTGGATGGTATTGCAGTGGAATTTATTAAAAAAGGGGGTGACTGTACTGTTGACTGGTTGGTAAGGTTATTTAGTGTATGTATGATTCATGGTGAGGTGCCTAATCATTGGCAGAATGCTTGCATAGTGCCATTGTACAAAGGCAAAGGGGACAAAGGCAAGTGTTCAAATTACAGAGGTATAAGTTTGTTGAGTATTCCTGGTAAATCATATGGGAGGGTATTGATTGAGAGGGTGAAGGCATGTACAGAGCATCAGATTGGGTAAGAGCAGTGTGGTTTCAGAAGTGGTAGAGGATGTGTGGATCAGGTGTTTGCTTTGAAGAATGTATGTGAGAAATACTTAGAAAAGCAAATGGATTTGTATGTAGCATTTATGGATCTGGAGAAGGCATATGATAGAGTTGATAGAGATGCTCTGTGGAAGGTATTAAGAATACATGGTGTGGGAGGCAAGGTGTTAGAAGCAGTGAAAAGTTTTTATCGAGGATGTAAGGCATGTTTACAAGTAGGAAGAGAGGAAAGTGATTGGTTTTCAGTGAATATAGGTTTGTGGCAGGGGTGTGTGTTGTCTCCATGGTTGTTTAATTTGTTTATGGATGGGGTTGTTAGGGAGGTGGGAGGTGAATGCAAGGGTTTTAGAAAGAGGGGCAAGTATGCAGTCTGTTGTGGATGAGAGAGCTTGGGAAGTGAGCCAGTTGTTGTTCGCTGATGATACAGTGCTAGTGGCTGATTCATGTGAGAAACTGCAGAAGCTGGTGACTGAGTTTGGTAAAGTGTGTGAAAGAAGAAAGCTGAGAGTAAATGTGAATAAGAGCAAGGTTATTAGGTACAGTAGGGTTGAGGGTCAAGTTAAGTGGGAGGTAAGTTTGAATGGAGAAAAACTGGAGAAAGTGAAGTGCTTTAGATATCTGGGAGTGGATTTGGCAGCGGATGGAACCATGGAAGTCGAAGTGAATCATACGGTGGGGGAGGGGGCGAAAATTCTGGGAGCCTTGAAGAATGTGTGAAAGTCGAGAATATTATCTCGGAAAGCAAAAATGGGTATGTTTGAAGGAATAGTGGTTCCAACAATGTTGTATGGTTGTGAGGCGTGGGTTATGGATAGAGTTGTGCGCAGGAGGATGGATGTGCTGGAAATGAGATGTTTGAGGACAATGTGTGGTGTGAGGTGGTTTGATCGAGTAAGTAACATAAGGGTAAGAGAGATGTGTGGAAATAAAAAGAGCGTGGTTGAGAGAGCAGAAGAGGGTGTTTTGAAATGGTTTGGTCACATGGAGAGAATGAGTGAGGAAAGATTGACCAAGAGGATATATGTGTCGGAGGTGGAGGGAACGAGGAGAAGTGGGAGACCAAGTTGGAGGTGGAAAGATGGAGTGAAAAAGATTTTGTGTGATCGGGGCCTGAACATGCAGGAGGGTGAAAGGAGGGCAAGGAATAGAGTGAATTGGAGCGATGTGGTATACCGGGGTTGACGTGCTGTCAGTGGATTGAATCAGGGCATGTGAAGCGTCTGGGGTAAACCATGGAAAGCTGTGTAGGTATGTATATTTGCGTGTGTGGACGTATGTATATACATGTGTATGGGGGTGGGTTGGGCCATTTCTTTCGTCTGTTTCCTTGCGCTACCTTGCAAACGCGGGAGACGACGACAAAAAAAAAAAAAAATTCTATCACATACTCCCACAACTCCTGTTTCAGGAGAAGTGCTACTCCTTCCTTTGCTCTTGTGCTCTCATCAACTCCTGACTTTACTCCCAAGACATTCCCAAACCACTTTTCTCCTTTACTCTTGAGCTTTGTTTCACTCAGAGCGAAAACACCCAGGTTCCTTTCCTCAAACGTACAACCTACCTCTCCTTCCTTCTCATCTTGGTTACATCCACACACATCAGACACCCCAAGCTGAGCCTTCGAGGAGGATGAGCACTCCCTGCTTGACTCCTTTTTGTGTTTCCCTTTTTAGAAATTCAAATACAAGGAGGGGTTTCCAGCCCCATGCTCCTTTCCCCTTTAATCACCTTTATGGCATTGATGGGATTGCCTTGATTATGCCTCACTTGCCCATGCTGGCTCAGCTGATAAAAAAGTACAAGAGTGTGTGGCATGCAGAAGGTGGGAATTGGGCAGGTGATAAAGGATAGGGAGTGGTAGGGTGAAATAAGGTTGTCAGTGAAAGAGAGAAGAGAGGTGAATGGGTGGTATTTATAAGGAAAACAAATTCGAATAATTAGGATATGTTTAAGAGAATGTGGCAGGTCAAGAGGAAGGTGCAAGGGTTGAAAGAGAGGAAAATAAGAGGCGGGGTCAGCAAGTATCAATAAACAGAATAAGATATTTTGGAAGGATGTTAATAGTGTGAGAAAAACAAGAGAAGAAATGGGACTACCAATGGATGAAGCAAATAGGGAAGTGGTAGCAGTAAGTGATAAGGTGAAAAGATAGAGTGAGCATTTTGGAGGGCTGTTCAATATATTTCATGTTAGGGTGACAGATGTGGGGCGTTTGGGTCAGGAAGGTATGTAAAGTGGAAATCAAGGAAAGTGGTTGGTTTTAGGAGAAGAGGTAAAGAAAGCCTTTCATAAGATGAATGTGGCAAGGCATCTGGAGAAAACAGTGCTACAGCTGAATTCTTTCAGAAAATGGTTGACTGTGCTGTTGAATGGTTAATTATGATTTCCAGTGTATATATGAATCATTGTGATGTGCCTGAGGATTGGCGGAAAGCACATATAGTGCCGCTAAGTAAATGCAAGGAGAATAAAGGTGAGTGTTCAAACTATGAGGTATAAGTTTGTTGAGCGTACCTGGCAAGTTGTATAGGAGAGTGGTGACTGAGAGGGTTTAGGCATATACAGACTATATGATTGGGGAGGAACAATGTGGTTTCAAGAGTGGTAGAGGATGTGTGCATCAGGTGTTGGCTTTAAAGAATGTGTATGAAAAATTCTTAGATAAGCAGAAAGATCTGTATGACATTTATGGATCTGGAGTTGATAGAAATATTTGTGGAAAGGCTTACAAATATAAGATGTGTGAGGAAAGCTGCTAGAAACAGAGAAGTTTCATTAAGAGTGTAAGGGATGTGTGTGAGTAGGTAAAAAGGAGAATGAGTGGTTCAAAGTGAAGTCACCGTGGCTGTTCAATTTGTTTATGGATGGGGTGGTCAGGGAGGTAAATGCAAGGGTTTTGGAGGTAGGGGATAGTATGCAGTCTATAGAGAGTACTTGGGGGCCTGGGAAGTAAGTGGTTGTTTGCTAATGAAATAGCACTAGGGGCAGATTCAAGTGAGAATAAGCAAAAGCTGGTGTATGAGTTTGGGAGTGTGTGTAAAAGGAGAAAGTTAAGAGTAAATATGAACAAAAGCAAGGTTATTAGGTTTAACAATACAGAGAGATAGGTTAGATGGGGTGTGAGTTTGAGTGGAAAAAATCTGGATGAAGTGGAGTGTTTTTTATACCTGGAAGCGTACATGGCAGCAAATGGAACCATGGAAGTGGAGTGAAGGGTGACAGGGAAAAGGTTATGGGCACACTGAAGAATGCTTGGAAAGAGAAATCATTAGCTGGGATGGCAAAAATGGGTATGTTTGAGGGGATAGTTGTCCAAGTAATGATGTTTGGATAAATGACATGGGTTATAGGTGAGAATGTGTGGAGGAGGTTGAATGCACTGAAATTGAAATGTTTGAGGACAATACATGGTGTAAGGTGGTTTGGTTGTGTAAGTAATAAAAAGGGAGGATAGAAGTGTGATAGTGAGAAGAGTGTGGTTAACAGAGCTGAGGAGCATGTACTGAAATGGTTTGGAAGGAATGAGTGTGGAGAAGTTGACAAAGAGGATACATATTTCAGAGGATGAGGGGACAAGGAGAAGGGGGAACCAAAATGGAGAAGAAATGATGGAGAGAAAAATATTTCTAGCGCATAAGGCGCATCCTGCAGTCTTGGTCCTGGTGCAGTCCTTGATGGGTTCGAGCCCCAGGGTGGTCCGATGGTCCGATGTTACACATGTAATTATTGAGGGCTGACCCAGGAGGTGGTGGAGTCTTGGCTGAAGTCAAGAAACGGGTTGGATATGATGACCTTCCGTCCACCGTCGAGGACCACGTCACCCTTAGTCGCCTGCTGACATCGCAAGAGGGAGGGAGGAAGCCGTCATGACAGCACTCAAACGTCTTGCCTCAAGGAGGGTGGTAACTCCTTCACGTCAACCAGCTGGTGGACTTCGTGAAGACCCTACCACCGCAGACCGACCCTCCACACCATCAGTTGGTTGTGGTAGTAAACTTCTTCACAGGACGCATCACGACAAGGCGACCCTCACATCGTGTAAAAGTTACCAGGAGAAATGAGACGGATCTCTAGGACGTGAGTCAGAGGATTCATCTCGTCCCCATCACATCATTCAGAGCGATACCATTTTGCATCAGCCTTCACTCCTGCCTGCAGTAGCATGCTTTCCGACATGTTTCATGAGCTTCTCTTCGCCAACGGAACTACCTTGGCCCACCAGTGATGCAACTACGTTTGTGAATCAAGAACCATTGCAACACAAACCTCGCCAGGTGGTAGAGTGTCCCGCAGTGTATCGAGAAAGACTTCCCCAGAACTTTTTTAAAGGGGAAGTAAATGTTTATAGTTGTGTTACTGGAGTGATAGTTTTCATACATGGTGCTTTGACAAGAAAATAGTGAAATTGGAAAAAATGTAGCTTAGACATTGAAGCTTAATGATACAGTGGTTAAATTGATAAGAACTACTATTGACGTTTGTGTAAATAAATTATACATTTCCTTTTTCCATAGCCAGAGGTTGAACCATTATGTGACATTCATTTTTTTCATTTCATTTCAAGCTAGAAGTTTCAGTTTTCTAAATTGTTTCTTACATTTTTCATATGTATATATATGTATGTGTGTGTGTGTATATGTGCGTATGTATGTGTATGTGTGTGTATGTGTATATATATATATATTTTTTTTTTTTTTTGCTTTGTCGCTGTCTCCCGCGTTTGCGAGGTAGCGCAAGGAAACAGACGAAAGAAATGGCCCAACCCACCCCCATACACATGTATATACATACGTCCACACACACAAATATACATACCTACACAGCTTTCCATGGTTTACCCCAGACGCTTCACATGCCTTGATTCAATCCACTGACAGCACGTCAACCCCAGTATACCACATCGCTCCAATTCACTCTATTCCTTGCCCTCCTTTCACCCTCCTGCATGTTCAGGCCCCGATCACACAAAATCTTTTTCACTCCATCTTTCCACCTCCAATTTGGTCTCCCTCTTCTCCTCGTTCCCTCCACCTCCGACACATATATCCTCTTGGTCAATCTTTCCTCACTCATTCTCTCCATGTGACCAAACCATTTCAAAACACCCTCTTCTGCTCTCTCAACCACGCTCTTTTTATTTCCACACATCTCTCTTACCCTTACGTTACTTACTCGATCAAACCACCTCACACCACACATTGTCCTCAAACATCTCATTTCCAGCACATCCATCCTCCTGCGCACAACTCTATCCATAGTCCACGCCTCGCAACCATACAACATTGTTGGAACCACTATTCCTTCAAACATACCCATTTTTGCTTTCCGAGATAATGTTCTCGACTTCCACACATTCTTCAAGGCTCCCAGAATTTTCGCCCCCTCCCCCACCCTATGATCCACTTCCGCTTCCATGTTTCCATCCGCTGCCAGATCCACTCCCAGATATCTAAAACACTTCACTTCCTCCAGTTTTTCTCCATTCAAACTCACCTCCCAATTGACTTGACCCTCAACCCTACTGTACCTAATAACCTTGCTCTTATTCACATTTACTCTTAACTTTCTTCTTCCACACACTTTACCAAACTCAGTCACCAGCTTCTGCAGTTTCTCACATGAATCAGCCACCAGCGCTGTATCATCAGCGAACAACAACTGACTCACTTCCCAAGCTCTCTCATCCCCAACAGACTTCATCCTTGCCCCTCTTTCCAAAACTCTTGCATTCACCTCCCTGACAACCCCATCCATAAACAAATTAAACAACCATGGAGACATCACACACCCCTGCCAGCAAACCTACATTCACTGAGAACCAATCACTTTCCTCTCTTCCTACACGTACACATGCCTTACATCCTCGATAAAAACTTTTCACTGCTTCTAACAACTTTCCTCCCACACCATATATTCTTAATACCTTCCACAGAGCATCTCTATCAACTCTATCATATGCCTTCTCCAGATCCATAAATGCTACGTACAAATCCATTTGCTTTTCTAAGTATAATATATATATATTATCCCTGGGGATAGGGGTGAAAGAATACTTCCCACCCATTCCTCGCGTGTCGTAGAAAGCGACTAGAGGGAACGGGAGCGGGGGGCCAGAAATCCTCCCCTCCTTGTATTTTTTTAACTTTCTAAAATGGGAAACAGAAGAAGGAGTCACGCGGGGAGTGCTCATCCTCCTTGAAGGCTCAGATTGGGGTGCCTAAATGTGTGTGGATGTAACCAAGATGTGAAAAAAGGAGAGATAGGTAGTATGTTTGAGGAAAGGAACCTGGATGTTTTGGCTCTGAGTGAAACGAAGCTCAAGGGTAAAGGGGAAGAGTGGTTTGGGAATGTCTTGGGAGTAAAGTCAGGGGTTAGTGAGAGGACAAGAGCAAGGGAAGGAGTAGCAGTACTCCTGAAACAGGAGTTGTGGGAGTATGTGATAGAATGTAAGAAAGTAAATTCTCGATTAATATGGGTAAAACTGAAAGTTGATGGAGAGAGATGGGTGATTATTGGTGCATATGCACCTGGGCATGAGAAGAAAGATCATGAGAGGCAAGTGTTTTGGGAGCAGCTGAATGAGTGTTAGTGGTTTTGATGCACGAGACCGGGTTATAGTGATGGGTGATTTGAATGCAAAGGTGAGTAATGTGGCAGTTGAGGGAATAATTGGTATACATGGGGTGTTCAGTGTTGTAAATGGAAATGGTGAAGAGCTTATAGATTTATATGCTGAAAAAGGGCTGATGTTTGGGAATACCTGGTTTAAAAAGCGAGATATACATAAGTATACTTATGTCAGTAGGAGAGATGGCCAGAGAGCGTTATTGGATTACGTGTTAATTGACAGGCGCGCGAAAGAGAGACTTTTGGATGTCAATCTGCTGAAAGGTGCAACTGGAGGGATGTCTGATCATTATCTTGTGGAGGCTAAGGTGAAGATTTGTATGGGTTTTCAGAAAAGAAGAGTGAATGTTGGGGTGAAGAGAGTGGTGAGAGTAAATGAGCTTGGGAAGGAGACTTGTGTGAGGAAGTACCAGGAGAGACTGAGTACAGAATGGAAAAAGGTGAGAACAATGGAAGTAAGGGGAGTGGGGGAGGAATGGGATGTATTTAGGGAATCAGTGATGGATTGCGCAAAAGATGCTTGTGGCATGAGAAGAGTGGGAGGTGGGTTGATTAGAAAGGGTAGTGAGTGGTGGGATGAAGAAGTAAGAGTATTAGTGAAAGAGAAGAGAGAGGCATTTGGACAATTTTTGCAGGGAAAAAATGCAATTGAGTGGGAGATGTATAAAAGAAAGAGACAGGAGGTCAAGAGAAAGGTGCAAGAGGTGAAAAAAAAGGGCAAATGAGAGTTGGGGTGAGAGAGTATCATTAAATTTTAGGGAGAATAAAAAGATGTTCTGGAAGGAGGTAAATAAAGTGCATAAGACAAGGGAGCAAATGGGAACTTCAGTGAGGGGCGCAAATGGGGAGGTGATAACAAGTAGTGGTGATGTAAGAAGGAAATGGAGTGAGTATTTTGAAGGTTTGCTGAATGTGTTTGATGACAGAGTGGCAGATATAGGGTGTTTTGGTAGAGGTGGTGTGCAAAGTGAGAGGGTTAGGGAAAATGATTTGGTAAATAGAGAAGAGGTAGTAAAAGCTTTGCGGAAGATGAAAGCCGGCAAGGCAGCAGGTTTGGATGGTATTGCAGTGGAATTTATTAAAAAAGGGGGTGACTGTATTGTTGACTGGTTGGTAAGGTTATTCAATGTATGTATGACTCATGGTGAGGTGCCTGAGGATTGGCGGAATGCGTGCATAGTGCCATTGTACAAAGGCAAAGGGGATAAGAGTGAGTGCTCAAATTACAGAGGTATAAGTTTGTTGAGTATTCCTGGTAAATTATATGTTAGTGGTTCCAACAATGTTGTATGGTTGAGAGGCGTGGGCTATGGATAGAGTTGTGCGCAGGAGGATGGATGTGCTGGAAATGAGATGTTTGAGGACAATGTGTGGTGTGAGGTGGTTTGATAGAGTAAGTAACGTAAGGGTAAGAGAGATGTGTGGAAATAAAAAGAGCGTGGTTGAGAGAGCAGAAGAGGGTGTTTTGAAATGGTTTGGTCATATGGAGAGAATGAGTGAGGAAAGATTGACCAAGAGGATATATGTGTCGGAGGTGGAGGGAACGAGGAGAAGAGGGAGACCAAATTGGAGGTGGAAAGATGGAGTGAAAAAGATTTTGTGTGATCAGGGCCTGAACATGCAGGAGGGTGAAAGGAGGGCAAGGAATAGAGTGAATTGGAGCGATGTGGTATACCGGGGTTGACGTGCTGTCAGTGGATTGAATCGGGGCATGTGAAGCGTCTGGGGTAAACCATGGAAAGATGTGTAGGTATGTATATTTGCGTGTGTGGACGTATGTATATACATGTGTATGGGGGTGGGTTGGGCCATTTCTTTCGTCTGTTTCCTTGCGCTACCTCGCAAACGCGGGAGACAGAAAAAAAAAAAAAAAAAATTGATTGCGAGGGTGAAGGCATGTACAGAGCATCAGATTGGGGAAGAGCAGTGTGGTTTCAGAAGTGGTAGAGGATGTGTGGATCAGGTGTTTGCTTTGAAGAATGTATGTGAGAAATACTTAGAAAAGCAAATGGATTTGTATGTAGCATTTATGGATCTGGAGAAGGCAAATGATAGAGTTGATAGAGATGCTCTGTGGAAGGTATTAAGAATATATGGTGTGGGAGGCAAGTTGTTAGAAGCAGTGAAAAGTTTTTATCGAGGATGTAAGGCATGTGTACGTGTAGGAAGAGAGGAAAGTGATTGGTTCTCAGTAAATGTAGGTTTGCGGCAGGGGTGTCTGATGTCTCCATGGTTGTTTAATTTGTTTATGGATGGGGTTGTTAGAGAGGTGAATGCAAGAGTTTTGGAAAGAGGGGCAAGTATGAAGTCTGTTGGGGATGAGAGAGCTTGGGAATTGAGTCAGTTGTTGTTCGCTGATGATACAGCGCTGGTGGCTGATTCATGTGAGAAACTGCAGAAGCTGGTGACTGAGTTTGGTAAAGTGTGTGAAAGAAGAAAGTTAAGAGTAAATGTGAATAAGAGCAAGGTTATTAGGTACAGTAGGGTTGAGGGTCAAGTCAATTGGGAGGTGAGTTTGAATGGAGAAAAACTGGAGGAAGTGAAGTGTTTTAGATATCTGGGAGTGGATCTGGCAGCAGATGGAACCATGGAAGCGGAAGTGGATCATAGGGTGGGGGAGGGGGTGAAAATTCTGGGAGCCTTGAAGAATGTGTGGAAGTCGAGAACATTATCTCGGAAAGCAAAAATGGGTATGTTTGAAGGAATAGTGGTTCCAACAATGTTGTATGGTTGCGAGGCGTGGGCTATGGATAGAGTTGTGCGCAGGAGGTTGGATGTGCTGGAAATGAGATGTATGAGGACAATGTGTGGTGTGAGGTGGTTTGATCGAGTAAGTAACGTAAGGGTAAGAGAGATGTGTGGAAATAAAAAGAGCGTGGTTGAGAGAGCAGAAGAGGGTGTTTTGAAATGGTTTGGGCACATGGAGAGAATGAGTGAGGAAAGATTGACCAAGAGGATATATGTGTCGGAGGTGGAGGGAACGAGGAGAAGAGGGAGACCAAATTGGAGGTGGAAAGATGGAGTGAAAAAGATTTTGTGTGATCGGGGCCTGAACATGCAGGAGGGTGAAAGGAGGGCAAGGAATAGAGTGAATTGGAGCAATGTGGTATACCGGGGTTGACGTGCTGTCAGCGGATTGAATCAGGGCATGTGAGGCGTCTGGGGTAAACCATGGAAAGCTGTGTAGGTATGTATATTTGCGTGTGTGGACGTATGTATATACATGTGTATGGGGGTGGGTTGGGCCATTTCTTTCGTCTGTTTCCTTGCGCTACCTCGCAAACGCGGGAGACAGCGACAAAGCAAAAAAAAAAAAAAAAAAAGGGGGGGGGCCTAAACATACACAACGGTGAAAGGCTTGCACAGGATAGAGTGAATGAAAGCAAAGTGGTACACCAGCAACAACATGCTGTCAATAGACTGAACCAAGGCATGTGAAGCAGCCATGGGGAACTACAGAAAGGTCAGTGGGGCCTGGTTATGGATAGGTGGCTATGGTTTTGTTGCATTACACATGACAGCTAAATAATGGTTGATAACAAATGAGGCTATTTCTTTGTCTATTCCAAGCACTACTTGTTAATTCAGAAAATGGCAAATAAGTATAATAGAAATGGAAAGCAAACATGAATACAATATCTGACAGCATCATTCATTAACAATATACAAAGAATCAAATACAAAATTATGAGTAATACTATAGCTTTCTAACCTTTGAAAAACAGGCTCCCATATGAACCTTGGGAGTTGGTGGAAGGCCATTTGACTGTGGTCTTGGAGGGGTGTTGTGTCTTCGTTTATCTTTTCTCCGAGGTGGAACAGGAGGAGTCCCACTACCGTCCTCTTCCCCACCACTACCTCCTTGTCCATTTTCCTTAGATCCTATCAATTAATATAGTCTTAAAATCTAATCATATGTTTCATATAAGCATGAATATTCTCTTTATTATCCAAAAAAAGGGGCATCCAATGAAAATCTAACATTCACATGATAAAAATCTTATAGTACTGGGATAACATGACTCCTATTTTCAGGTAAAGTTATCTATATCTGACACCTGTTCCAAGAGGGACTCCCTCAAAGGGGTAGGCCACGGCAACTGAGTCTCGATAACTAAAGAACTCCAGTGCCACTTCTTAGCCCTTAATGCCTCACCCTTAACAGGCTAATGGCAGAGGGCAACTCTAGTGCAGAGTTTGCAGAGGCTCCTACCTAATGTTCCTAATGACTACTTCAACCTGTTTCTATCTATTGCTCCTGCCTAAATGTCCCTTGTTACTACTTCTATCTACTGCTCCTACCATTTTGCCAAAAGGCAGGGCTAGTGCATATTGCTCACTGCAGGAAAATCTAGTTACAAAGAATAAGCTGTGAGTGTTAAGTATTACATATGATAAGGAGAGATTGTATGTTTGTGGACAGAATGTCAGTAGTTCACATGTTAGTGAGGCAGAAAGAAGACAGCTACCTGGGTTAGAAGAGTGCAACTTGACAATCACTTAAGTGCTGGCTCACTAAGCAAATGTCACTAAACCTCCCAATACCCAGGGGGGTAGTACTGGTACTTTACCTCCCTGGTCATTGGCTGCCTACCAACTATGTTCTGTTATAATCCTATAAGACTCCATGAATTATGTAAAATGCATACACACAAACATGCATATGAACATATTCAGGGCTGTATTATCAGCAGTACAGTCTCTTCAAAGTTCTCATTCCAAAGGAGTTTACATTTACCTTCTATTGCAAGTAGTGCAGCTTGGGCTGCAAGAGCCTTCAAAAACGTCCTGGCTAACACCAGGACTCTTTCATAGAATCTTGTTCTCAGGCAAATATTAATATAAATGCACGAGTGTGCATACGTGTTTATTTCCATCTTTTTCGATACATGCTCACCATTTCCAACATGAGCGAGGTAGCATCAAGAACAGATGACAGAGCCTTAGAGGGAAAAATCTTCACTTGACTCCTTGCTCTGTTCTTTCTTTTGGAAAGCAAGACAGGAGGGGAGGATTTCCAGCCACCTATTCCCACCCATCTTGGTCGCCTTCAACAATACACAAGGAATATGCGGACAGTATTTATTCTATCTTATCCCCAGGGATAATGTGCGTTTATATATAGCTTTATCACAAAACCCATTCTAAGGGGCTTTTGAATCTTCAAGGCTACACTCCACATAAGAGCAGGGAAATAATGGCCTCCTTTGAACAAAAAGGTTTTTGACAAGACTATACTCCTCTCCATCCAATGACAAAGATACTGCCTTGATGACAGTAACTTCTCAGTTGTGGTGTAACTACATGATGGAGGAGTCTAGCAACACTTGAGTAAAAATAAAAATGCTTATTATACTCTCCTGCCAAAATATCCCTTCTATGTGGCTCCCAGAGCTGGCTACATCAATCAGATGGGATCACGGGCCAAGAAGCCTGGTGTTCTTGTGTGTATGTCTGTGAGAAGTGTGTGCAGGACAACTATACAGTAAGTGTTCACTGTCTTAGGTACAAAAGTTACATCTTGGGTATATGGTTTCTATGATGTGATGAATAACAATCTTTGCAATACTGGGGAGAGGCAAAATGTCTAGAACACGGACAAGAAAGCATAACTCGAACATTTCACTTCACATACCTCCCTGACCTAACCAAGCAAACCTTTCAAAAGCCTTCAACAATACTTCAAAATGCTCATTCTGTCTCCTAGTCACCTCATCATTACCTGTTACCACATCCCCATTTGCCCCCTTCACTGATGTTGCCATTTGTTTTCTTGTTTTTCACACACTATTAACCTCCTTCCAAAAAATCACCACAATCCATCAGCATCACCACCAACATCATCACATCATCATCACCACAATCCATCAGCATTACCACCATCACCACATCATCACTACCATCATCATTGCCACAATCCATCAGCATCACTACCATCATCATCACTACAATCCATCTGCATCACCACCATCACCACATCACCACCATCATCACCACGATACATCAGCATCACCACCATCATCACATCATCATCATCATCAGCATCACCACATCATCATCAGCATCACCACCAACATCACCACATCATCATCACCATCATCATCAGCATCACCACCATCATCATCACCACAATCCATCAGCATCACCATCACCACCACCACATCATCAGCATCACCACCAACATCACCACATCATCATCAGCATCACTACCATCACCATCACCACAATCCATCAGCATCACCATCACCACCACCACATCATCAGCATCACCACCAACATCACCACATCATCATCAGCATCACTACTAACATCACCACATCATCATCAGCATTACCACCAACATCATCACCACAATCCATCAGCATTACCACCATCACCACATCATCATCACCAACAACATGACTACATCATCATCTGTATCATCACAACCCATCTGCATCACAAACACCATCACCACCACATCAGCATCTCCAATATCACTACAACCCATCAGCATCACCAACATCATTTTTCAACAACTATAATCATGGTTGCCAGGAGGAGGAGGGTGCACATGATATATATCTGACAGGTATAATTATATGGAAAGGAGGAAGGACTACAAAGAAGAAATGGAATTTACATTTACATATTTCTAATGATTTTCTTCGAAATAAAGTGTACTCTTACACCATCATCACCAACACTACCATGATGAGGGTGTATGTGATATGAATGATGCACACAAATACTTTTCATAAGAGACTGAATGAATGGAACAATGACAGAGCACATGGAAAATGCTAATGGCATACATAAATTCAAAACGTTATATAATAACTGAGCATATTCATAAGATGAAGCTCTACAAATGTAAAACTCCTTCACCCAACAAAAGAAATAGGTAATTACAGATCTACATAACAAGAGCAGGGAAGGACTCAAGGACTTCTAAAAAAGACATGGAACTGACAATGCTTTCTTTCTGAATTTTGTGTATAGTGTGGAAGATAATGTAGAGGAATGGAAGATGTTGGAGTGGTGTGGAAAAAGTAAGTAAGACAACAGAGAAAAGTGCCACAGAATATGAGAAATTCTGTGAAGAGTATGAGATTGGAAGACTCAGAAATGTGCAACAATGATTAGAAAAGTTCTGTGTAAAGGGTGTTTTTTTTCTGTCTTACGGAAAGTTTATGGATAGGTGGAAATCTCTCCTAGATAGAAGAGATATGCACCAATCATTCCATCTAACGGGGAGATCCCTGAACACCCTGAATGATCAAACACTACCACTTTAGATAATTCCAGTTATACTAAGTATCACAAATGATATTCACTAAAATGAGTATCACATATGGCACAAAATACTTGACATTCACTGCACTGAGTGTCACACATGACACACAAAACTTGCTATTCACTACAGTGAGGAAAACACACGACACCTAGTACTTGACATCCAATACCCTGAATATCACACATGACACATAATACACTGTATATCTATTACTAAACTGTCCTAGTTTCACCCCCAAAATGACACATATATACAGCATCACCACACTTCTTAGCAAGTGGTAATGCCTGGGGGACAGAGTCAAATTCCTGAGCAGTGCAGGAACACCAAAGGGGATCCTGAGGAAGGAAGAGATAGTAAGATATGTGTCTTGGCCACACAAAACAGTCAAGGAAAATTACAGAGTAGTTGGTTGGATTCCACCCTGAATGGCAGGGCTCTGGTTTCTTTACATTACACATAACTTCTACAACCAGATATGTGCAAATTATCATTTGTTCCTAATACTAACCTGTTAAAATGGGAAAAGTAATTAGATGTAGAAAGTGTGCACTCACCCTCACGCCTACGATCATGTTGACTATCACTCTGTGCACGAGCACGAGCTGTAGCTGATGTCAGGGTTAATGTAGCAGTCTGATCAGTTAGTTCCTCTCCCTCTTCATGATGGGTCTCTGCACTAGAATGTCTTCTTGCATGTCCTCGTTCTCTACCTGGCGATGACTGGCTGTACCTGCTGAAGTACAAGTTAGCCTTCTGAGGGAGTGCAAATTCATAAAATCAACAAGACCTCAGAGCATAACAAATGTACCCAAAATGTGAATATGATTTTCTTACATTCAAACGTGGTTTAAACACAATTTTTTCCACATATGTACTTAGTCTGCACTTCCCAACATCTTTAAGTAAAGTACAGGTCATGGTTGGTAGAGAACAACTGATCAGGGAGGTACTACTACCTGAGTGTTGGGAGGGTTAGTAATGGTGGCAAATGGACGAAGCACTACATTGGCTGTAAAGATCCCCATATTAACCCAAACATTTGTCTTTCTGCCTCATATACATATGGGTTGCTAGAAGTCAGTCTACAAACACATTCTCTTTCCATCTGTCTCATAACACTCAACAACATGTAACTCACTCTAATCTTTATTCTTAACTCTAAAGTTTCCAATGGTAAATTCCTTGTCTACCAGTAAACCCTCACTGCAGATATGAAAAGTTCATGAAATGGGGTCCCACATACACAGAATTCTCTCCTGAATACATTTCAATTAAGAAATTACTAAAACTTGTACTTTCCACTGCAGCTTACATCTAAAATCTCATTTCAAACATAGTATGATATAGAGAATTCATTCTACACTTACATGATTAGGAAATGTACAAGAAAGAGTGACAGAAGGTAAAGAAGGTGCAGGGTTTGAAAAAGAAGGCAAATGAGAGCTGGGGTGAGTAAGCGTCAGTAAACTTCAAATAGAATAAAAAGACGTTTTGGAAGGAGGTTAATAAGCATGTAAAAAAGAGAACAAATGGAAACACAATTGAAGTGGCAAATGGATGGTGGTTACAACTACTACTGAAGAGAGGGAGAGATGGAGTGAATATTCAGAAGGATTTTTTAATGTACTTGATGATAGGGAGGTAAATGTAGGGTGTTTGGGTCAGGATGGTATGCAAAGTGAGATTATCACAGAGATTGGTTTGGTGAATTAGTATTACTCCAGTCAAGAAACTGGTCATAATTCTTAACATGATTAAATAAAACATTTAATTCTTGTCCTGTTCTTACACAATATCTAAGTTGCTGAAGTCTAACATAAAGATCCTTACCAGTCTGCCAAACATAAAACATATTAAAATTTTTTACAAGGCATTCTGTAAACATAGCCCATTGACTTCTTTGGTGAGTTTTTTATGAAGATGTTCTTTATAGTATTGTTGCTTCTGAAGGCTACATTTACAGTGAAGGATTTAAGTAACCTGGGAAGTTATATAAAATCATCACTAAATGGGAGAACTAAAAGATTCTTGGTATCAAAGGAAGGCTTGGGTATAACTCTACAAAATGAATTCTTTGCCAACTTAAGGGACTTATCAATGAAAGATCTAGGATACTCTAACTTGGATCCATTAGAATATATCTTATCAAACTCATCATCAATAAATTTCAGACTGAATATATGTAATGCCCTTAGGAACACCAAGTGGAACGATAATCTAACTCTGTCATGTTGAACTGAGTAATAATGGATATATGATCATACGTTATCCCTGAGGATAGGGGAGAAAGAATACTTCCCACATATTCCCTGTGTGTTGCAGAAAGCGACAAAAAGGGGAGGGAGTGGGGGGCTGGAAATCCTCCCCTCTCGTTTTTTTGAATTTTCCAAAAGAGGGAAGAGAAAGGGGGGCCAGGTGAGGATATTCCCTCAAAGGCCCAGTCCACTGTTCTTAACGCTAATGCGGGAAATGGTGAATAGTATGAAAGAAAGAAAAGAAAGATGATCATACATTGGTAGGTTTTATGTATATACTAAATTTAAACATGTTTCTATCCCTATGGATCATGCAATCTAAAAATGGTAACATACAATCATTTTCCACTTCTACAGTAAAGTTGATAGAAGGTACTAAAGTGATAAGTAGAGGGAGAAATGTTGGTAAATTTTCGTTTGTTGGCCAAACACAAAGAACATCATCCACACACCTAAACCAAGATGATTTAGAGGGTAAAATATCCCTTAGTAATTTTGTTTCAAAGAATTCCAAGTAAAGATTAATCAATACTAATAAAAGAAGGTTACTCATTGCTATACCAAATTTCTGAACTTTATATTCTCCATTAAACTGAAATACACAGTCTTCTACACACTGTTTTATCAATTCAACAAAGATAGAATTTGAAACGGGTCAATCAACATCATCAAAGACATTGTTTCAATACACACTATTCCTTGCATGCCTCTCACCCTCCTGTATGTTCAGGCCCTCATTGCTCAAAATCTTTTCCACATCCAATTTGTTCTCTTGCTTCTCCTTCTTCCCTCCACCTCTGACACACATATCCTCTCTGTCAATCTTTCCTCATTCATTCTCTCCATATGTCCAAACCATTTCAACACACCCTCTTCTGCTTTCTCAACCATGCTCTTTTTATTTCCACATATCTCTCTTATCCTCTCATTACTTATTCGATCAAACCATCTCACACCACATTCTCTCCTAAAACATTTCATTTCCAACACATCCACCCTCCTCTGTACAACCCTATCTATAGCCCATGCCTCACAACCATATAACATTGTTGGAACTACTATTCCTTCAAATATACCCATTTTTGCTCTCTGAGATATCGGTCTCTCATTCCGCACATACTTCACTGTTCCCAGAACCTTCGCCCCCACCCTCACCCTGTGACTCACTTCCGCATCCATGGTTCCATTCGCTGCTAAGTCCACTTCCAGATATCTAAAACACTTCACATCCTCCGATTTTTCTCCAATCAAACTTACCTCCCAATTTACTTGTCCCTCAACCTTACTGAATCTAATAACCTTGCTCTTAGTCACATTTACTCTCAACTTTCTCCTTTCACATACTCTTCTGAACTCAGTCACCAACTTCAGTGGTTTCTCACATGAATCAGCCACTATAGCTGTATCATCGGCAAACAACAACTGACTCACTTCCCGTGTCCTCATCCACAACAGACTGCATACGTGCCCCTTTCTCCAAAACTCTTGCATTTACCTCCCTAAGCACTCCATCCATAATCAAATTAAACAACCATGAGGACATCACACACCCCGGCTGTAGACTGAAATTCACTGGGAACCAATCACTCTCCTCTCTTCCTGTTCGCACACACCCCTTACATCCTTGGTAAAATCTTTTCAATGCTTCTAGCATCCTGACTCCTACACCATATACTCTAAAAATCTTCCACAAGCATCTCTATCAACCCTATCATATGCCCTCTCCAGATCCATAAATGCTACATACAACCCTTAGAAAGGTTAGTGAGTGGTGGGGTGAAGTAAGATTGTTAGTGAACTAGAAGAGACAGGCGTTTGGATGATTTTTCCAGGGAAGTAGTGCAAATGACTAGGAGATGTATAAAAGAAAGCGGCAGGAGGTCGAGAAAGGTGCAAGACATGAAAAAGAGGGCAAATGAGAGTTGGAGTGAGTGAGTATCATTAAATTTTAGGGAGAATAAAAAGATATTTTGGAAGAAGGTAAATAAAGTGCGTATGACAAGAGAACAAATGGGAACATCGGCAAAGGGGCAAATGGGGAGGTAATAACAAGTAGTGATGAAGAGAGAAGATGGAGAGAGTATTTTGAAGGTTTCTTGAATGCGTTTGATGACAGAGAGGCAGAGATAGGGTGTTTTGGTTAGGGTGGTGTGCCAAGTGAGATGGTCAGGGAGAATGTTTTGGTAAAAGAAAAGAGGTAGTGAAAGCTTTGCAGAAGATGAAAGCCGGCAAGGTGGCGGCTTTGGATGGTATTGCAGTGAAATTCATTAAAAAAGGGGAGTGACTGTGTTGCTGATTCGTTGGGTAAGGATATTCAATGTATGTATGGATCGTGGTGAAGTGCCTGAGGATTAGCAGAATGCATGCATAGTGCCATTGTACAAAAGCAAAGGGGATAAAGGTGAGTGTTCAAATTACATAGGTATGAGTTTGAGTATTCCTGGAAAATTATATGGGAGGGTACTGATTGAGAGGGTAAAGGCATGGACAGAGCATCAGATTGGGCAGGAGCAGTATGGTTTCAGAAGTGGTACAGGATGTGTGGATCAAGTGTTTGTTTTGAAGAATGTATGTGAGAAATACTTAGAAAAACATAGATTTGTATGTAGCATTTATGGATCTGGAGAAGGTTATGATTGGATTGATAGAGATGCTTTGTGGAAGGTTTGAAGAGTATATGGCGTGGGAGGTAAGTTGCCAGAAGCAATGAAAAGTTTTTACTAAGGATGTAAGGCATGTGTACGAGTAGGAAGAGAGGAAAGTGATTGGTTCCCAGTGAATGTTGGTTTACAGCAGGGGTGCTTGATGTCTCCATGGTTGTTAATTTGTTTATGGATAGGGTAGTTAGGGAGGTGAAGGCAAGAGTTTTGGAGAGAAAGGCAAGTATGCAGTCTGTTGTCGATGAGAGGGCTTGGGAAGCGAGTCAGTTGTTGTATGCTGATGATACAGCACTGGAGGCTGATTCGGGTAAGAAACTGCAGAAGTTGGTGAACTGATTGTGGTAGTGTGTGAAAGAAGAGAGTTGAGAGTAAATGTGAATATGAGCAAGGTTATTACATTCAGGAGGATTGAGAGACAAGTTAATTGGGAGGTAAATTTGAACGGAGAAAAACTGGAGGATGTGAAGTGTTTTAGATAATTGGGAGAAGACTTAGCAGAAGATGGAACCATGGAAGCAAAAGTGAGTCACAGGGTGGGGGTGGGGGCAAAAAGTTCTGGGAGCATTGGAGAATGAGTGGAAGGCAAGAATATTATCTCAGAGAGCAAAAATAAGTGTGTTTGAAGGAATAATGGTTCCAACAATGTTACGTGGTTGTGAGGCATGGGCTATAGATAGGTTTGTGCGGAGGAGGGTGGATTTGTTGGAAATTAAATGTTTGAGGACAGTATGTGGTATGAGGTGTTTTGATTGAGTAGGTAATGAAACAGTAAGAGAGATAGATGTGTGGTACTAAAAAGTGTGGTTGAGAGAGAAGGTGTGTTGAAATGGTTTGGTCACATGGAGAGAATGAGAGGAAAGATTGACAAAGAGGATATATGTGTCAGAGGTAGAGGGAGTGAGGAGAAGCAGGAGACCAGATTTTGAGCAATCAGGGCCTGAAAATAGACAAGGGTGAAAGGCGTGCAAGGAACAGAGTGAACTGGAATGATATGGTATATGGGGGTCGACATGCTGTCAATGGATTAAACCAAGGCATGTGAAGCATCTGGGGTAAACCATGGAAAGGTCTGTAAGGTCTGGATGTGGAAAGGGAGCTGGGGTTTCTGTGCATTACACATGACAGCAATCAACTGAGTGTGAACGAATGTGGTCTTTTATTGTCTTTTCCTGGCGCTACCTCACTGGAAGCGGGGGAGGGTGGGATGATGCTATTTCATGTGTGGTGGGGTGGTGATGGGAATGAATGAAGGCAGCAAGAATGAATATGCATATGTCAATATATGTATATGTCTGTGTATGTATGAATACGTTGAAATGTATATGTATGTATATGTGCATGTGTGGGCATTTATGTAAATACATGTGTAAGTGGGTAGGCTGGGCCATTCCTCATCTGTTTCCTTGTGCTACCTCGCTAACACGAGCAACGGCAATTAAGTATAATGAAGAGAAAAAATATATATATGTTATATCCATGGGGATAGGAGAAAGAGGACTTCCCACGTATTCCCTGCATGTCATAGGAGGCAACTAAAATAGGATGGAGCAAAGGGCTGGAAATACTCCCCTCCAGTTTTTACTTTTCCAAAAGAGGGAACAGAGAAGGGGGCCAAGTGAGGATTTTTCTTCTAAGGCTAAGTTCTCAGTTCTTAACCATACCTCGCTAATGTGAAAAGTGGTGAATATGTAAGAAAAAAAAAGAACATATATATATATATTTGTTTATGGATGGGGTTGTTAGGGAGATAAATGCAAGAGTTTTGGAAAGAGGGGCAAGTATGAAGTCTGTTGGGGATGAGAGAGCTTGGGAAGTGAGTCAGTTGTTGTTTGCTGATGATACAGCCCTGGTGGCTGATTCATGTGAGAAACTGCAGAAGCTGGTGACTGAGTTTGGTAAAGTGTGTGAAAGAAGAAAGTTAAGAGTAAATGTGAATAAGAGCAAGGTTATTAGGTACAGTAGGGTTGAGGGTCAGGTCAATTGGGAGGTAAGTTTGAATGGAGAAAAACTGGAGGAAGTGAAGTGTTTTAGATATCTGGGAGTGGATCTGGCAGCGGATGGAACCATGGAAGCGGAAGTGGATCATAGGGTGGGGGAGGGGGCGAAAATCCTGGGAGCCTTGAAGAATGTGTGGAAGTCGAAATCATTTTCTCGGAAAGCAAAAATGGGTATGTTTGAAGGAATAGTGGTTCCAACAATGTTGTATGGTTGCGAGGCGTGGGCTATGGATAGAGTTGTGCGCAGGAGGATGGATGTGCTGGAAATGAGATGTTTGAGGACAATGTGTGGTGTGAGGTGGTTTGATCGAGTAAGTAACGTAAGGGTAAGAGAAATAAAAAGAGCGTGGTTGAGAGAGAAGAGGGTGTTTTGAAATGGTTTGGGCACATGGAGAGAATGAGTGAGGAAAGATTGACCAAGAGGATATATGTGTCGGAGGTGGAGGGAACGAGGAGAAGTGGGAGACCAAATTGGAGGTGGAAAGATGGAGTGAAAAAGATTTTGTGTGATCGGGGCCTGAACATGCAGGAGGGTGAAAGGAGGGCAAGGAATAGAGTGAACTGGATTGATGTGGTATAACGGGGTTGACGTGCTGTCAGTGGATTGAATCAGGGCATGTGAAGCGTCTGGGGTAAACCATGGAAAGCTGTGTAGGTATGTATATTTGCGTGTGTGGACGTATGTATATACATGTGTATGGGGGTGGGTTGGGCCATTTCTTTCGTCTGTTTCCTTGCGCTACCTTGCAAACGCGGGAGACAGCGGAAAAAAAAAATATATATATATATATATATATATATATATATATATATATATATATATATATATATATATATATATTTTATCCCTGGGGATAGGGGAGAAAGAATACTTCCCACGTATTCCCTGCATGTCGTAGAAGGCGACTAAAAGGGGAGGGAGCGGGGGGCTGGAAATCCTCCCCTCTCAATTTTTTTTTTTAATTTTCCAAAAGAAGGAACAGAGAAGGGGGCCAGGTGAGGATATTCCCTCAGTGGCCCAGTTCTCTGTTCTTAACGCTACCTCGCTAACGCGGGAAATGGCGAATAGTTTGCTTTGAAGAATGTATGTGAGAAATACTTAGAAAAGCAAATGGATTTGTATGTAGCATTTATGGATCTGGAGAAGGCATATGATAGAGTTGATAGAGATGCTCTGTGGAAGGTATTAAGAATATATGGTGTGGGAGAAAAGTTGTTAGAAGCAGTGAAAAGTTTTTATCGAGGATGTAAGGCATGTGTATGTGTAGGAAGAGAGGAAAGTGACTGGTTCTCAGTGAATGTTGGTTTGTGGCAGGGGTGTGTGATGTCTCCATGGTTTGTTTAATTTGTTTATGGACGGGGTTGTTAGGGAGGTGAATGCAAGAGTTTTGGAAAGAGGGGCAAGTATGAAGTCTGTTGTGGATGAGAGAGCTTGGGAAGTGAGTCAGTTGTTGTTCGCTGATGATACAGCGCTGGTGGCTGATTCATGTGAGAAACTGCAGAAGCTGGTGACTGAGTTTGGTAAAGTGTGTGGAAGAAGAAAGTTAAGAGTAAATGTGAATAAGAGCAAGGTTATTAGGTACAGTAGGGTTGAGGGTCAAGTCAATTGGGAGGTGAGTTTGAATGGAGAAAAATTGGAGGAAGTGAAGTGTTTTAGATATCTGGGAGTGGATCTGGCAGCGGATGGAACCATGGAAGCGGAAGTGGATCATAGGGTGGGGGAGGGGGCGAAAATTCTGGGGGCCTTGAAGAATGTGTGGAAGTCGAGAACATTATCTCGGAAAGCAAAAATGGGTATGTTTGAAGGAATAGTGGTTCCAACAATGTTGTATGGTTGCGAGGCGTGGGCTATGGATAGAGTTGTGCGCAGGAGGATGGATGTGCTGGAAATGAGATGTTTGAGGACAATGTGTGGTGTGAGGTGGTTTGATCGAGTGAGTAACGTAAGGGTAAGAGAGATGTGTGGAAATAAAAAGAGCATGGTTGAGAGAGCAGAAGAGGGTGTTTTGAAGTGGTTTGGGCACATGGAGAGAATGAGTGAGGAAAGATTGACCAAGAGGATATATGTGTCGGAGGTGGAGGGAACGAGGAGAAGAGGGAGACCAAATTGGAGGTGGAAAGATGGAGTGAAAAAGATTTTGTGTGATCGGGGCCTGAACATGCAGGAGGGTGAAAGGAGGGCAAGGAATAGAGCGAATTGGAGCGATGTGGTATACCGGGGTTGACGTGCTGTCAGTGGATTAAATCAAGGCATGTGAAGCGTCTGGGGTAAACCATGGAAAGCTGTGTAGGTATGTATGTTTGCGTGTGTGGACGTATGTATATACATGTGGATGGGGGGGGGGTTGGGCCATTTCTTTCGTCTGTTTCCTTGCACTACCTCGCAAACGCGGGAGACAGCGACAAAGTATAATAATATATAAAATAAAATATAAATAAGTCTGTTGAGTACATATGGAAAGTTGTGACTGTGACAGTGGTGGCAAGCAGAGCGCATCAGAGAGTAGAGTGGCAAAGGATGTGTGAACCAAGGGTATGCTTTGAAAAATGTGAGAAAAAGAGAAACAGAATTATCAGCACATGGCACTTATGGATCTGGATAGGGTTGATAGGGATGGTTTGTGGAAAGTCTTTAAGAATATATGAAGAATATATGGTATGGAAGGAAAGCTACCAGAAGCAGCAAGGAAGTTTCATTACGAGAATAATACATGTGTGCTAGTAGAAATGTAATATACACCTTAGCCCAGCCCAATAGCAATACATAAGGGAATTGTAAGGGTCCGCAGTTTTAATGACTTGTGTTACGCTTGAGGGAGGATGAGGCCTAAGAGTGGAGACCACCCTAAATGTTATGCAACATTCTTCATGAAGGTTACACACTGTCTACACCATTCACAAAGAATTGTGCTGCATTTTTCACTTATCACCAAACTTGATGATTTTCTAAACAGAACAAGTGTACAGCATTCCAGCTGCCATATGGCCTCTTGACATACACGATGAACTAATTTTTCAAAGCTCACTCAAACCTTAAGTTTGCTGACTAACCATAACCAGTCACAGATAATATTTCATGCTCTTACACCAACCCTCTTTTAAAAACCCTATCACAGGCTGTCATCGGGCAGTCTCTCAGACAGTCTTAAGCAGGTCTCCACCTATGGCTGACATCTCCCCTCCAGCTTCCCAAGAACAAAAGTTATGTGTACTCCATACTCAACTGTTGAAACATGATTTATTTTTGAAAAAGGAATATTTCCTTTACATGTTTCGGTGATGACTACAAGTAATTATAGGAAGAGAAGAGGATGAGTGGTTCCAGATGAAGGTGAATCAGGAGTAGGGGTGTGTGATGGCACCATGGCTGTTTAATTAGTTTATACATGGAAGTGGTGAGGGAAGTAAATGGAGGGGTCTTTGAAAGAGATGCAATTATACAGTCTACAGGGAGTGAGGGGATGTGGAAATTGAATCAGATTCTGCTGGCTGATGATAAAGAACTGGTGGCAGATTCAAGTGAGACACTGTAGAAGCTGGTGTCTGACTTAGGGAGAGTGCATGGAAGAAAGTTGAGAGTAAATGTGAATACAAGAAAGGTTATCAGGCTTAACAGCACAAAGAAACATGTTTATTGGGGTTTGAGTTTGAATGAAGAAAAACTGGAGGAAGAAAAATGTTTCAGATACCCAGAAGTGGACATGGCAGTAAATGGAACCACAGCAGTAAATGAGGGTCATAGGGTGGGTTGTGGGGGCAAATGTTCTGAAAGCACTGAGGAATGTATGGAAAGAGAGATCATTATCTAAGAGGGCATAAATGAGTATGTCTGAAAGTCTAGTACTCCTAACAATGTTGCAAAAACAAGGGGCATGGGCTTTGGATGAAAATGTATTGAAGAGAATGGATATGTTGGAAATAAAATATCTAAGGACAGTATACAGTGTGAGAAAAGTTGATCAAGTGAGAAAAGACCAAGAGAACTATGTGATAATAAGAGAAGTGTGGCTGAGAGAGCTGAAGACAGTGTGATAAAATGGTGTGAACATATGGAGAGAATGAGGGAGGAGAGGTAGACAAAGAGGATTTGAGAGTCAGCAGTGGAGGGGTCAAGAAGGGGGAGACCAAATTAGAGAAAAATGGTTGAAGTAAAAAATATTTTGAGTTAGTGGGGTATGAGCATGTAGGAAGGTGAAATCCATGCAGAGGATAATGTGAACTAGAAGGATGTGGTGTACAGGCAGTGAAGTGCTGTGAATGGACTGAACCAAGGCACATGAAGCAGCTGAGAGGAACAACAAAAAGGGCTGTGGTATTGGTCCATTACACATGACAGCTAAAGAATGAATGTGCACAAATGAGACCTCTTTTTTCATCTGTTCCATGCAATACTATGTTAAAGTGGTTAAAAGCATACATATATGAAAGAAAGAAAGTAAGATTATTATAAGATACATGATTGAGTAAAAAAGTAAAATTAATAACTTTTTATTACTAAAGCAAAATATTTCATACATCAAAAATATGATCTATCTTTCAGATCTACTGCAGCTGAGATGGGTTATGCATAAACATACTTTTATCCTAATGCTCACCTGTTTTAAGTGTAAAATTTTGCCTGATGAGATGTTGCCATGCAGTATGTCCCAGTATTTGAATTCTTGTTCTGCGATATATTTATCAGCACTGGTATCTCTCAAGCATTCTGACTGATATTTACAATGTCTCACATACATTCTTTTCTATGCACACATTACCAAGACTAAATGATAGTTCTATTAAACTGTCAATAATGTTTTACAAGAAAAAACAAATCAAATCAAATATATTTATTAAAAAAAAAGTAAAACAAACATACCTGTTGTGATTGGCCTCATCCAGTGCGTGACTAGCATGACTGAGGGAAGTTTCATCCATACCCACTGGAAGAGTTGCTCTGAGGAAAATCATATAAGTAAGTACTAGATGCATCCTACTTTATCTTACTTAATGCAGACTGTGCAATCAAATTCATCTCCAATCCACTTAAACTTTACATTTCCTTAATATTACACAGCTGCAAATTTCTTACAACCTAAAACTGCATATGATCATATTCACTTATTTACCTATTTATTTATTTATTTACTTTGCTTTGTCGCTGTCTTCCACGTTAGCAAGGTAGCGCAAGGAAACAGACGAAAGAATGGCCCAACCCACCCACATACACATGTATATACATACACGTCCACACACGCAAATATACATACCTATACATCTCAACGTATACATATATATACACACAGACATATACATATATACACATGTACATAATTCATACTGTCTGCCTTTATTCATTCCAATCGCCACCCCACCATACATGAAATAACAACTCCTTCCCCCCACATGTGCGTGAGGTAGCACTAGGAAAAGAAAACAAAGGCCACATTTGTTCACACTGAGTCTCTAGCTGTCATGTATAATCCACTGAAAACACAGCTCCCTTTCCACATCCAGGCCTCACAAAACTTTCCATGGTTTACCCAACACACGCCCTGGTTCAATTCCTTGACAGCACATCGACCCCGGTATACCACATCGTTCCAACTCACTCTATTCCTTGCAAGCCTTTCACCCTCCAGCATGTTCAGGCCCCGATCACTCAAAATCTTTTTCACTCCATCTTTCCACCTCCAATTTGGTCTCCCACTTCTCCTCATTCCCTCCGCCTCTGACACATATATCCTCTTTGTCAAACTTTCCTCACTTATTCTCTCCATGTGACCAAACCATTTCAAAAAACCTTCTTCTCCTCTCTCAACCACACTCTTTTTATTACCACACATTTCCCTTACCCTATTATTACTTACTCGATCAAACCACCTCACACCACATATTTTCCTTAAGCATCTCATTTCCAACACATCCACCCTCCTGCGCACAACTCTATCTATTGCTCACGCCTCGCAACCATATAACATTGCTGGAACCACTATTCCTTCAAACATACCCATTTTTGCTTTCCGAGATAATGTTCTTACCTTCCACACATTCTTCAACGCTCCCAGAACTTTCGCCCCCTCCCCAACCCTATGATTCACTTCTGCTTCTATGGTTCCATCCGCTGCCAGATACACTCCCAGATATCTAAAACACTTCACTTACTCCAGTTTTTCTTCATTCAAACTTACCTCCCAATTAACTTGACCCTCAACCCTAATGTACCTAATAACCTTGCTCATATTCACATTTACTATCAGCTTTCTTCTTTCACACACTTTACCAAACTCAGTCACCAGCTTCTGTAGTTTCTTACACAAATCACCCACCAGTGCTGTATAATCAGCGAACAACAACTGACTCACTTCCCAAGCTCTCTCATCCACAACAGACTGCATACTTGCTCATCTTTCCAAAACTCTTGCATTCACCTCCAACAACCCCATCCATAAACAAATTAAACAACCATGGAGACATCACACACCCCTGCCGCAAACCTACATTCACTTAGAACCAATCACTTTCCTCTCTTCTTACACGTACACATGCCTTACATCCTCGATAAAAACTCTTCATTGCTTCTAACAACTTGCCCCCCCACACCAAATATTCTTAATACCTTCCACAAAGCATCTCTATCAACTCTATCATATGCCTTTTCCAGATCCATAAATGCTACAAACAAATCCATTTGCTTTTCTAAGTATCTCTCACATACATTCTTCAAAGCAAACACCTGATCCACACATCCTCTACCACTTCTGAAACCACACTGCTCTTCCCCAATCTGATGCTCTGTACATTCTTTCACCCTCTCAATCAATACCCTCCAATATAATTTCCCAGGAATACTCAACAAACTTATACCTCTGTAATTTGAGCACTCACTTTTATCCCCTTTGCCTTCGTACAATGGCACTACGCAAGCATTCCACCAATCCTCAGGCACCTCACCATGAGCCATACATACATTAAACAACCTTACCAACCAGTCAACAATACAGTCACCCCCTTTTTTAATAAATTCCACTGCAATACCATCCAAACCCGCTGCCTTGCCAGCTTTCATCTTCTGCAAAGCTTTTACTACCTCTTCTCTGTTTACCAAATCATTCTCCCTAACCCTCTCACTTTGCACACCACCTCAGCCAAAACAATCTATATCTGCCACCCTATCATCAAACACATTCAACAAACCTTCAAAATACTCACTCCATCTCCTTTTCACATCACCACTACTTGTTATCACCTCCCCATTAGCCCCCTTCACTGAAGTTCCCATTTGTTCCCTTGTCTTATGCACTTTATTTACCTCCTTCCAAAACATCTTTTTATTCTCCCTAAAATTTAATGACACTCTCTCACCCTAACTCTCATTTGCCCTCTTTTTCATCCCATTCCTCCCCAACTCCCCTTACGTCCTTTGTTCTCACTTTTTTCCATTCTGTACTCAGTCTCACCTAGGTACTTCCTCACACAAGTCTCCTTCCCAAGTTCACTTACTCTCACCGCTCTTTTCACTCCAACATTCTCTCTTCTTTTCTGAAAACCTCTACAAATCTTCACCTTTGCCTCCACAAGATAATGATCAGACATCCCTCCAGTTGCACCTCTCAGCACATTAACATCCATAAGTCTCTCTTTTACCCGCCTATTAATTAACACGTAATCCAATAACGCTCTCTGGCCATCTCTCCTACTTACATACGTATACTTATGTATCTTTCTTTCAAACTATTCGCCATTTCCCGCATTAGCGAGGTAGCGTTAAGAACAGAGAACTGGGTCTTTGAGGGAATATCCTCACCTGGCCCCCTTCTCTGTTCCTTCTTTTGGAAAATTAAAAAAAATAATGAGAGGGGAGGATTTCCAGCCCCCCGCTCCCTCCCCTTTTAGTCGCCTTCTACGACACGCAGGGAATACGTGTGAAGTATATCTCTCTTTTTAAACTAGGTATTCCGAATCACCAGTCCTTTTTCATCACACAAATCTAAAAGCTCTTCACCATTTCCATTTACAACACTGAACACCCCATGTACACCAATTATTCCCTCAACTGCCACATTACTCACCTTTGCATTCAAATCACCCTTCACTATAACTCGGTCTCAAGCATCAAAACTACTAACACACTCACTCAGCTACTCCCAAAACACTTGCCTCTCATGATCTTTCTTCTCATGCCCAGGTGCATATGCACCAATAATCACCCATCTCTCTCCATCAACTTAACTTTCAGTTTTACCCATATCAATCTCGAGTTTACTTTCTCACACTCTATCATATACTCCTACCACTCCTGTTTCAGGAGTAGTGCTACTCCCTCCCTCGCTCTTGTCCTCTCACTAACCCCTGACTTTACTCCCAAGACATTCCCAAACCACTCTTCCCCTTCACCCTTGAGCTTCGTTTCACTCAGAGCCAAAACTTCCAGGTTCCTTTCCTCAAACATACTACCTATCCCTCCTTTTTTCTCATCTTGGTTACATCCACACACATTTAGACGCCCCAATCTGAGCCTTCGAGGAGGATGAGCACTCCCCGCATGACTCCTTCTTCTTTCCCCCTTTTAGAAAGTTAAAATACAAGGAGGGAAGGGTTTCCAGCCCCCCCCCCCCGCCTCCCGTCTCCTTTAGTCGCCTTCTACGACACGTGAGGAATGCGTGGGAAGTATTCCTTCTCCCCTATCCCCAGGGATAGGGGAGATATCCCTATTAATTTCATATACTGTTTAAGTCAACCTGCACTGGTCAGATCATTTGTTCTAAGTAGTCCAAGAACTGTAGTCAGCAGCACAGGGAATTCACAATAACTCAAACATGAACTGCTTAAGCATGTACATTTAAGCATGTGTCCAGAGCAGCACTACTCTAATGCCATCACCAATAACAGCACTAAATATTAAGTCACACCTCTATTACTTGGAATGCAATCATATCATATTCTTACTGTTCAGCATCAGCAGTCACACTTCTGTTACTTGGAATGTGGTCATATCACAATCTTACTGTTTTGCATTAACACTCACACTTTCGTTATTTGGAACATGGTCATATCATAATCTTCCTGTTCAGATTTAACAGTCAGACCACTGTTACTTGGAACATGGTCATATCATAATCTTACTGTTCACCATTAGCAGTCAGATCTCTTACTTGGAACGTGGTCATATCGTTCCTCATTTAGATGTTTATAACGTTTCAAATTTACACAGTTCATGTCTAAATATCCAACTGAAATTGGTTCAGAATACTAAAGAACAAGGGGAAGAGAGAGAATACTCAATATCAGTCTTTTAAACGCTCCCCTAAGTTCTTCAAAGACATCGGTAGACGAAGGAAAATTATGCTTATGTAAACATAATATCTCATCAAGCACAACTATCTCTAAAACTACATCTCCTGATATACTATTCATGATGCTAAAACAAAACTTTAACAAAAAATGCTTTTGTCAAAAGATACCACCACCAAGATGTGCATGCAATCTTAGTATTACATGCAAGTGCCAAAAATGCTTCTAAATTTAAAAAGTAACTTAGTCCAGGAAGCTAATCTTACAATCACTACACCACAGAAGTTTCATTTCATTTCTAAACAACATAGCCATTGCAAGGAAATATAACAAAATCATAATCAAGTTTGTGGCATGCATGACAAAAACAACTACCTAATCTACACACTTCCACCAACCATTATGACAATAGCTCTTAATCTTTGCAAACACATTTATTCAGTTCCAATCTTTAAGTAATGTTTTTCAGTGCAACCAAAATGAAGCCCAATATGAAAGGTACAAATCTAGGTATTCAGAAGCTCAGCTGAAAAATTCTTCAAGTTACCCACTCCATTGCAATTACAATTTTCTTTTCTGCAGCCAAGCAACGAATAACAATGCATTCTCTTTGAATGACACTGCCCACACCTGATGTGGCACAGCATGGATTATGTAAAGTCCTTTCTCCATCTCTGAAGGATACTAACCTCATCTGGTGTGGCACAACATGGATTATGTAAAGCTTTCTACGGTAAAGAGCATAAAGGACTCCAATAAAAAAGCCGTGGGCAATCCCTTAAGCGAGCACCCGAGGGGAACTGATGTCACAGATATACAAAGCTGGATAGATAAAATAAATATGTCCTAAGACAAATTAGATTATCCTGATGTCACAGATATACATAGCTGGATAGATAAAATAAATATGTCCTACGACTAATTAGATTATCCTGAATGCAAAACTTCCTGAAACTAAAAAATTAATAATGCAGAGTCAAAAGAGGGGTTACTTCCTTTTGATGCAATAGCTTTATGATATCACGATAAAAAGCCAAACTACACAGATTTCCAAGAGCAGTACTGCAGAAAGTTGAATTTCATTCAATTTCTGGGTAACCCTTTTCTTAAGTTATCTGTCCATTCCAGCCACATTACTTACCTTAGCAAGGAGACATGCGGGGAGTGCTCATCCTCCTCAAAGGCTCAGATTGGGGTGTCTAAATGTGTGTGGATGTAACCAAGATGAGAAAAAAGGAGAGATAGATAGTATGCTTGAGAAAAGGAACCTGGACGTTTTGGCTCTGAGTGAAACGAAGCTCAAGGGTAAAGGGGAAGAGTGGTTTGGGAATGTTTTGGGAGTAAAGTCAGGGGTTGGTGACAGGGCAAGAGCAAGGGAAGGAGTACCACTACTCCTGAAACAGGAGTGGTGGGAGTATGTGATACAGTGTAAGAAAGTAAACTCTAGACTGATATGGGTAAAACTGAAAGTGGATGGAGAGAGATGGATGATTATTGGTGCCTATGCATCTGGGCATGAGAAGAAAGATCATGAAAGGTAAATGTTTTGGGAGCAGCAGAGTGAGTGTGTTAGCAGTTTTGATGCACGAGATCAGGTTATATTGATGGGTGATTTGAATGCAAAGGTGAGTAATGTGGCAGTTGAGGGAATAACTGGTGTACATGGGGTGTTCAGTGTTGTAAATGGAAATGGTGAAGAGCTTGTAGATTTGCGTGCTGAAAAAGGACTGGTGATTGGGAATACCTAGCTTAAAAAGAAATATACACATAAGTATATGTATGTAAGTAGGAGAAATGTCCATAGAGCATTATTGGATTACATGTTAAAAGAAAGAGTCAGGAGGTCAAGAGAAAGGTGCAAGAGGTGAAAAAGAGGGGAAATGAGAGTTGGGGTGAGAGAGTATCATTAAATTTTAGAGAGAATAAAAAGATGATTTCGAAGGAGGTAAATAAAGTGCGTAACACAAGGGAACATCAGTGAAGGGGGCTAATGGGGAGGTGATAACAAGTAGTGGTGATGTGAGAAAGAGATGGAGTGAGTATTTTGAAGGTTTGTTGAATGTGTTTGATGATAGAGTGGCAGATATAGGGTGTTTTGGTCAAGGTGGTGTGCAAAGTGAGAGGATTAGGGAGAATGATTTGGTAAACAGAGAAGAGGTAGTAAAAGCTTTACGGAAGGTGAAAGCCGGCAAGGCAGCAGGTTTGCATGGTACTGATGTGGAATTTATTTAAAAAGGGGGTGACTGTATTGTTGACTGGTTGGTAAGATTATTTAATGTATGTATGACTCATGCACTGTACATGCCTTCACCCTCTCAATCAATACCCTCCCATATAATTTACCAGGAATACTCAACAAACTTATACCTCTGTAATTTAAGCACTCACTCTTATCCCCTTTGCCTTTGTACAATGGCACTATGCACGCATTCCACCAATCCTCAGGCACCTCACCATGAGTCATACATACATTAAATAACCTTACCAACCAGTCAACAATACAGTCACCCACTTTTTTAATAAATTCTACTGCAATACCATCCAAACCTGCTGCCTTGCCGGCTTTCATCTTCCGCAAATCTTTTACTACCTCTTCTCTGTTTACCAAATCATTTTCCCTAACCCTCTCACTTTGCACACCACCTCGACCAAAACACCCTATATCTGCTACTCTATCATCAAACACATTCCACAAACCTTCAAAATACTCACTCCATCTCCTTCTCACATCACCACTACTTGTTATCACCTCCCCATTTGCGCCCTTCACTGAAGTTCCCATTTGCTCCCTTGTCTTACGCACTTTATTTACCTCCTTCCAGAACAACTTTTTATTCTCCCTAAAATTTAATGATACTCTCTCACCCCAACTCTCATTTGTCCTTTTTTTCACCTCTTGCACCTTTCTCTTGACCTCCTGTCTCTTTCTTTTATGCATCTCCCACTCAGTTGCATTTTTTCCCATCAAAAATCGTCCAAATGCATGTACAGAGCATCAGATTGGGGAAGAGCAGTGTGGTTTCAGAAGTGGTAGAGGATGTGTGGATCAGGTGTTTGCTTTGAAGAATGTATGTGAGAAATACTTAGAAAAGCAAATGGATTTGTATGTAGCATTTATGGATCTGAAGAAGGCATATGATAGAGTTGATAAAGATGCTCTGTGGAAAGTATTAAAAATATATGGTGTGGGAGGCAAGTTGTTAGAAGCACTGAAAAGTTTTTATCAAGGATGTAAGGCATGTGTAAATGTAGGAAGAGAGGAAAGTGATTGGTTCTCAGTGAATGTAGGTTTGCGGCAGGGGTGTCTGATGTCTCCATGGTTGTTTAATTTGTTTATGGATGGGGTTGTTAGGGAGGTGAATGAAAGAGTTTTGGAAAGAGGGGCAAGTATGAAGTCTGTTGTGGATGAGAGAGCTTGGGAAGTGAGTCAGTTGTTGTTCGCTGATGATACAGCGCTGGTGGCTGATTCATGTGAGAAACTGCAGAAACTGGTGACTGAGTTTGGTAAAGTGTGTGAAAGAAGAAAGTTAAGAGTAAATGTGAATAAGAGCAAGGTTATTAGGTACAGTAGGGTTGAGGGTCAAGTCAATTGGGAGGTAAGTTTGAATGGAGAAAAACTGGAGGAAGTAAAGTGTTTTAGATATCTGGGAGTGGATCTGGCAGCGGATGGAGCCATGGAAGCGGAAGTGAATCATAGGGTGGGGGAGGGGGCGAAAATCCTGGGAGCCTTGAAGAATGTGTGGAAGTCGAGAACATTATCTCAGAAAACAAAAATGGGTATGTTTGAAGGAATAGTGGTTCCAACAATGTTGTATGGTTGTGAGGCGTGGGCTATGGATAGAGTTGTGCGCAGGAGCATGGATGTGCTGGAAATGAGATGTTTGAGGACAATGTGTGGTGTGAGGTGGTTTGATCGAGTAAGTAATGTAAGGGTAAGAGAGATGTGTGAAAATAAGAGCGTGGTTGAGAGAGCAGAAGAGGGTGTTTTGAAATGTTTTGGGCACATGGAGAGAATGAGTGAGGAAAGATTGACCAAGAGGATATATGTGTCGGAGGTGGAGGGAACAAGGAGAAGTGGGAGACCAAATTGGAGGTGGAAAGATGGAGTGAAAAAGATTTTGTGTGATCAGGGCCTGAACATGCAGGAGGGTGAAAGGAGGGCAAGGAATAGAGTGAATTGGATCGATGTGGTATACCCGGGGTTGACGTGCTGTCAGTGGATTGAACCAGGGCATGTGAAGCGTCTGGGGTAAACCATGGAAAGGTGTATGGGGCCTGGATGTGGAAAGGGAGCTGTGGTTTCGGGCATTATTGCGTGGCAGCTAGAGACTGAGTGTGAACGAATGGGGCCTTTGTTGTCTTTTCCTAGTGCTACCTCGCACACATGAGGGGGGAGGGGGAAGGTATTCCATGTGTGGTGAGGTGGCGATGGGAGTGAATGGGGGCAGACAGTGTGAATTGTGTACATGGGTATATATATGTATGTGTCTGTGTATGTATATATATGTGTACATTGAGACGTATAGGTATGTATATTTGCGTGTGTGGACGTGTGTGTGTATACATTGTGTATGGGGGTGGGTTGGGCCATTTCTTTCGTCTGTTTCCTTGCGCTACCTCGCAAAAGCGGGAGACAGCGACAAAGCAAAATAAATAAAATAAATAAATATATGACTCATGGCGAGGTGCCTGAGGATTGGCGGAGTGCTTGCATAGTGCCATTGTACAAAGGCAAAGGGGATAAAAGTGAGTGCTCAAATTACAGAAGTATAAGTTTGATGAGGATTCCTGGGAAATTATACGGGAGGGAATTGATTGAGAGGGTGAAGGCATGTACAGATCATCAGATTGGGGAAGAGCAGTGTAGTTTCAGAAGTGGTAAAGGATGTGTGGATCAGGTGTTGGCTTTGAAGAATGTATGTGAGAAATACTTAGAAAAGCAAATGGATTTGTATGTAGCATTTATGGATCTGGACAAGGAATATGAGAGTTCATAGAGATGCTCTGTGGAAGGTATCAAGAATATATGGTGTGGGAGGCAAGTTGTTAGAAGCGGTGAAAAGTTTTTATCAAGGATGTAAGGCATGTGTATGTGTAGGAAGAGAGGAAAGTGACTGGTTCTCAGTGAATGTTGGTTTGTGGCAGGGGTGTGTGATGTCTCCATGGTTTGTTTAATTTGTTTATGTACGGGGTTGTTAGGGAGGTGAATGCAAGAGTTTTGGAAAGAGGGGCAAATATGCAGTCTGTTGTGGATGAGAGAGCTTGGGAAGTGAGTCAGTTATTGTTTGCTGATGATACAGCGCTGTGGCTGATTCGGGTGAGAAACTACAGAAGCTGGTGACTGAGTTTGGTAAAGTGTGTGAAAGAAGAAAGTTGAGAGTAAATGTGAATAAGAGTAAGGTTATTAGGTACAGTAGGGTTGAGGGACAAGTCAATTGGGAGGTAAGTTTGAATGGAGAAAAACTGGAGGAAGTGAAGTGTTTTAGATATCTGGGAGTGGATTTGGCAGCGGATGGAGCCATGGAAGCGGAAGTGAATCATAGGGTGGGAGGGGGGTGAAAGTTCTGGGAGTGATGAAAAATGTGTGGAAGTCAAGAACGTTATCTTGGAAAGCAAAAATGGGTATGTTTGAAGGAATAGTGGTTCCAAAAATGTTATATGGTTGCAAGGCGTGCAAGAGTTGTGCGCAGGACGGTGAATGTGCTGGAAATGAGATGTTTGAGGACAATATGTGGTGTGAGGTGGTTTGATCAAATAAGTAATGAAAGGGTAAGAGAGATGTGTGGTAATAAAAAGAGTGTGGTTGAGAGAGCAGAAGAGGGTGCTTTGAAATGGTTTGGTCACATGGAGAGAATGAATGAGGAAAGATTGACCAAGAGGATATTTGTGTCAAAGGTGGAGGGGACGAGAAGAACTGGGAGACCAAATTGGAGGTGGAAAGACGGAGTGAAAAAGATTTTGAGTGATCAGGGCCTGAACATGCAGGAGGGTGAAAGGCGTGCAAGGAATAGAGTGAATTGGGACGATGTGGTATACCGGGGTCGACGTGCTGTCAATGGATAGAACCATGGCATGTGAAGAGTTTGGGGTAAACCAGGGAAAGTTCTGTGGGGTGTGGATGTGGAAAGGGAGCTGTGGTTTCGGTGCATTATACATGACAGCTAGAAACTGAGTGTGAATGAATGTGGCCTTTGTTTTCTTTTCCTAGCACTACCTCACACACATGCGGGAGGAGGAGGTTGGTATTTCATTATGTGGCAGGGTGGCAACACGAATGAATAAGGGCAGACAGCATGAATTATGTACATGTGCAAATATGTATATGTCTGTGTGTATATATACATGTGTATGTGGGTGGGTTGGGCCATTCTTTTGTCTGTTTCCTTGTGCTACCTCGCTAACGTGGGAGACATTGACAAAGTATAATAAATAAATAAATAAAAAATGTCAATTGATAGGCATGTGAAAGAGAGACTTTTGGATGTTAATGCGCTGAGAGATGCAATTGGAGGGATGTCTGATCAATATCTTGTGGAGGCAAAGGTGAGGATTTGTAGAGGTTTTCAGAAAAGAACCGAGAATGTTGGGGTGAAGAGAGTGGTGAATGTAAGTGAGCTTGGGAAGGAAGTGAGCTTGGGTGAGGAAGTACCAGGATAGACTAAGTGCAGAATGAAAAAAGGTGAGAGCAAAGGACATAAGGGGAGTGGTGGAGGAATGGGATGTATTTAGGGAAGCAGTGATAGCTTTCGCAAAAGATGCTTGTGGCATGAGAAGTGTGGAAGGTGGGCAGATTAGAAGGAGTAGTGAGTGGTGGGATGAAGAAGTAAGATTATTAGTGAAAGAGAAGAGAGAGGCATCTGGACAATTTTTGCAGGGAAATAGTGCAAATGACTGGGAGATGTATAAAATAAAGAGGCAAGAGGTTAAGAGAAAGGTGCAAGAGGTGAAAAAGAGGGCAAATGAGAGTTGCGTTGAGAGAGTACCATTAAATTTAAAAGAGAATAAAAAGATGTTTTGGAAGGAGGTAAATAAATTGTGTAAAACGAGAAAATAAATGGGAACATCGGTGAAGGGGACTAATTGGAAGGTAATAACAAGTAGTGGTGATGTGAGAAGGAAATGGAGTGAGTATTTTGAAGGATTGTTGAATGTGTTAGATGATAGAGTGGCAGAAATAGGGTATCTTGGTCGAGGTGGTGTGCGAAGTGAGAGGGTTAGGGTGAATGATTTGTTAAACAGAGAAGGAGTGAAAGCTTTCCAGAAGATGAAAGACAGCAAGGCAGCCAGTTTAGATGGTATTTCAGAGGAATTTATCAAAAAAGGGGGTGACTGTATTGTTGACTGGTTGGTAAGGATATTTAATGTATGTATGGCTCAGATTGGGGAGCCTAAATGTGTGTGGATGTAACCAAGATGTGAAAAAAGGAGAGATAGGTAATATGTTTGAGGAAAGGAACCTGGATGTTTTGGCTCTGAGTGAAACGAAGCTCAAGGGTAAAGGGAAGAGTGGTTTGGGAATGTCTTGGGAGTAAAGTCAGGGGTTAGTGAGAGGACAAGAGCAAGGGAAGGCGTAGCAGCACTCCTGAAACAGGAGTTGTGGAAGTATGTGATAGAATGTAAGAAAGTAAATTCTCGATTAATATGGGTAAAACTGAAAGTTGATGGAGAGAGATGGGTGATTATTGGTGCATATGCACCTGGGCATGAGAAGAAAGATCATGAGAGGCAAGTGTTTTGGGAGCAGCTGAATGAGTGTGTTAGTGGTTGCACGAGACCGGGTTATAGTGTTGGGTGATTTGAATGCAAAGGTGAGTAATGTGGCAGTTGAGGGAATAATTGGTATTCATGGGGTGTTCAGTGTTGTAAATGGAAATGGTGAAGAGCTTGTAGATTTATGTGCTGAAAAAGGACTGATGATTGGGAATACCTGGTTTAAAAAGCGAGATATACATAAGTATACTTATGTAAGTAGGAGAGATGGCCAGAGAGCGTTATTGGATTACGTGTTAATTGACAGGCACGCGAAAGAGAGACTTTTGGATGTTAATGTGCTGAGAGGTGCAACTGGAGGGATGTCTGATCATTATCTTGTGGAGGCTAAGGTGAAGATTTGTATGGGTTTTCAGAAAAGAAGAGTGAATGTTGGGGTGAAGAGGGTGGTGAGAGTAAGTGAGCTTGGGAAGGAGACTTGTGTGAGGAAGTACCAGGAGAGACTGAGTACAGAATGGAAAAAGGTGAGAACAATGGAAGTAAGGGGAGTGGGGGAGGAATGGGATGTATTTAGGGAATCAGTGATGGATTGCGCAAAAGATGCTTGTGGCATGAGAAGAGTGGGAGGTGGGTTGATTAGAAAGGGTAGTGAGTGGTGGGATGAAGAAGTAAGAGTATTAGTGAAAGAGAAGAGAGAGGCATTTGGACGATTTTTGCAGGGAAAAAATGAAATTGAGTGGGAGACATATAAAAGAAAGAGACAGGAGGTCAAGAGAAAGGTGCAAGAGGTGAAAAAAAGGGCAAATGAGAGTTGGGGTGAGAGACTATCAGTAAATTTTAGGGAGAATAAAAAGATGTTCTGGAAGGAGGTAAATAAAGTGCGTAAGACAAGGGAGCAAATGGGAACTTCAATGAAGGGCGCAAATGGGGAGGTGATAATAAGTAGTGGTGATGTGAGAAGGAGATGGAGTGAGTATTTTGAAGGTTTGTTGAATGTGTTTGATGATAGAGTGGCAGATAAAGGGTGTTTTGGTCGAGGTGGTGTGCAAAGTGAGAGGGTTAGGGAAAATGAGTTGGTAAACAGAGAAGAGGTAGTAAAAGCTTTGCGGAAGATGAAAGCCGGCAAGGCAGCAGGTTTGGATGGTATTGCAGTGGAATTTAATAAAAAAGGGGGTGACTGTATTGTTGACTGGTTGGTAAGGTTATTTAATGTATGTATGACTCATGGTGAGGTGCCTGAGGATTGGCGGAATGCGTGCATAGTGCCATTGTACAAAGGCAAAGGGGATAAGAGTGAGTGCTCAAATTACAGAGGTATAAGTTTGTTGAGTATTCCTGGTAAATTATATGGGAGGGTATTGATTGAGAGGGTGAAGGCATGTACAGAGCATCAGATTGGGGAAGAGCAGTGTGGTTTCAGAAGTGGTAGAGGATGTGTGGATCAGGTGTTTTTTTTGAAGAATGTATGTGAGAAATACTTAGAAAAGCAAATGGATTTGTATGTAGCATTTATGGATCTGGAGAAGGCATATGATAAGAGTTGATATAGATGTTCTGTGGAAGGTATTAAGAATATATGGTGTGGGAGGCAAGTTGTTAGAAGCAGTGAAAAGTTTTTATCGAGGATGTAAGGCATTTGTACGTGTAGGAAGAGAGGAAAGTGATTGGTTCTCAGTGAATGTAGGTTTGCGGCAGGGGTGTGTGATGTCTCCATGGTTGTTTAATTTGTTTATGGATGGGGTTGTTAGGGAGGTGAATGCAAGAGTTTTGGAAAGAGGGGCAAGTATGAAGTCTGTTGGGGATGAGAGAGCTTGGGAAGTGAGTCAGTTGTTGTTCGCTGATGATACAGCGCTGGTGGCTGATTCATGTGAGAAACTGCAGAAGCTGGTGACTGAGTTTGGTAAAGTGTGTGAAAGAAGAAAGTTAAGAGTAAATGTGAATAAGAGCAAGGTTATTAGGTACAGTAGGGTTGAGGGTCAATTCAATTGGGAGGTGAGTTTGAATGGAGAAAAACTGGAGGAAGTGAAGTGTTTTAGATATCTGGGAGTGGATCTGGCAGCGGATGGAACCATGGAAGCGGATGTGGATCATAGGGTGGGGGAGGGGGCGAAAATTCTGGGAGCCTTGAAGAATGTGTGGAAGTCGAGAACATTATCTCTGAAAGCAAAAATGGGTATGTTTGAAGGAATAGTGGTTCCAACAATGTTGTATGGTTGCGAGGCGTGGACTATGGATAGAGTTGTGCGCAGGAGGATGGATGTGCTGGAAATGAGATGTTTGAGGACAATGTGTGGTGTGAGGTGGTTTGATCGAGTAAGTAACGTAAGGGTAAGAGAGATGTGTGGAAATAAAAAGAGCGTGGTTGAGAGAGCAGAAGAGGGTGTTTTGAAATGGTTTGGTCACATGGAGAGAATGAGTGAGGAAAGATTGACCAAGAGGATATATGTGTCGGAGGTGGAGGGAACGAGGAGAAGAGGGAGACCAAATTGGAGGTGGAAAGATGGAGTGAAAAAGATTTTGTGTGATCGGGGCCTGAACATGCAGGAGGGTGAAAGGAGGGCAAAGAATAGAGTGAATTGGAGCGATGTGGTATACCGGGGTTGACGTGCTGTCAGTGGATTGAATCAAGGCATGTGTATGGGGGTGGGTTGGGCCGTTTCTTTCGTCTGTTTCCTTGCGCTACCTCGCAAACGCGGGAGACAGCAACAAAGCAAGAAAAAAAAAAAAAAAATGGCTCATGGTGAAGTGCCTCAGGATTGGCAGAATGCATGCATAGTGCCATTCTACAAAGGCAAATGGGATAAAGGTGAGTGTTCTAATTACAGAGGTATGAGTTTGTTGAGTATTCCTGGGAAATTATATGGGAGGGTATCGATTGAGAGGGTGAAGGCATGTACAGAGCATCAGATTGGGGAAGAGCAGTGTGGTTTCATAAGTGGTAAAGGATGTGTGGATCAGGTGTTTGCTTTGAAGAATGTATGCGAGAAATACTTAGAAAAGCAAATGGATTTGTATGTAGCATTTATGGATCTGAAGAAGGAATATGATAAGAGTTGATATAGATGTTCTGTGGAAGGTATTAAGAATATATGGTGTTGGGGGAAAGTTGCTGGAAACAGTGAAAAGTTTTTATCGAGGATGTATGGCATGTGTACGAGCAGGAAGAGAGGAAAGTGATTGGTTCTCAGTTAATGTTGGTTTACGGCAGGGGTGCGTAATGTCTCCATGGTTGTTTAATTTGCTTATGGATGGGATAGTTAGGGAGGTGAATGCGAGAGTTTTGGAGAGAGGGGCAAGTATGCAGTCTGTTGTGGATGAGAGTGCTTGGGAAGTGAGTCAGTTGTTGTTTGCTGATGTTACAGTGCTGGTGGCTGGTTCGGGTGAGAAACTGCAGAAGCTGGTGAGTGAGTTTGGTAAAGTGTGTGAAAGAAGAAAGCTAAGAGTAAATGTGAATAAGAGCAAGGATATTAGGTAGACTAGGGTCGAGGGACAAGTCAATTGGGAGGTAAGTTTAAATGGAGAAAAACTGGAGGAAGTGAAATGTTTTAGATATCAGGGAGTGGATTTGCTAGTGTATGGAACCATGGAAGCGGAAGTGAGTCACAGGGTGGGGAAGGGGGTGAAAGTTCTGGGAGTGTTGAAAAATGTGTGGAAGGCGAGAACATTATCTTGGAAAGCAAAAATGGGTATGTTTCAAGGAATAGTGGTTCCAACAATGTTATATGGTTGCGAGGCGTAGGCTATAGATATGGTTGTGCAAAGGAGAGTGGATGTGTTGGAAATGAGATGTTTGAGGACAATATGTGATGTAAGGTGGTTTGAACCATTATGTGACGTTCATTTTTTCATTCATTTCAAGCTAAAAGTTTGTTTTCTAAATTGTTTCTTACATTTTTCATATGTATATATATGTATGTGTGTGTGTGTGCGTGTGTGTGTGTGTGTGTGTGTGTGTATATATATGTATATTATCCCTGGGGATAGGGGTGAAAGAATACTTCCCACGTATTCCTCGCGTGTCGTAGAAAGCGACTAGAGGGGACGGGAGCGGGGGGCCGGAAATCCTCCCCTCCTTGTATTAACTTTCTAAAATGGGAAACAGAAGAAGGAGTCACGCGGGGAGTGCTCATCCTCCTCGTAGGCTCAGAGTGGGGTGCCTAAATGTGTGTGGATGTAACCAAGATGTGAAAAAAGGAGAGATAGGTAGTATGTTTGAGGAAAGGAACCTGGATGTTTTGGCTCTGAGTGAAACGAAGCTCAAGGGTAAAGGGGAAGAGTGGTTTGGAAATGTCTGGGGAGTGAAGTCAGGGGTTAGTGAGAGGACAAGAGCAAGAGAAGGAGTAGCAATACTCCTAAAACAGGAGTTGTGGGAATATGTGATAGAATGTAAGAAAGTAAATTCTCGATTAATATGGGTAAAATTGAAAGTTGATGGAGAGAGGTGGGTGATTATTGGTGCATATGCACCTGGGCATGAGAAGAAAGATCATGAGAGGCAAGTGTTTTGGGAGCAGCTAAATGAGTGTGTTAGCGGTTTTGATGCACGAGACCGGGTTATAGTGATGGGTGATTTGAATGCAAAGGTGAGTAATGTGGCAGTTGAGGGAATAATTGGTATGCATGGGGTGTTCAGTGTTGTAAATGGAAATGGTGAAGAGCTTGTAGATTTATGTGCTGAAAAAGGACTGATGATTGGGAATACCTGGTTTAAAAAGCGAGATATACATAAGTATACTTATGTAAGTAGGAGAGATGGCCAGAGAGCATTATTGGATTACGTGTTAATTGACAGGCATGCGAAAGAGAGACTTTTGGATGTCAATGTGCTGAGAGGTGCAACTGGAGGGATGTCTGATCATTATCTTGTGGAGGCTAAGGTGAAGATTAGTATGGGTTTTCAGAAAAGAAGAGTGAATGTTGGGGTGAAGAAGGTGGTGAGAGTAAGTGAGCTTGGGAAGGAGACCTGTGTGAAGAAGTATCAGGAGAGACTGTGTACAGAATGGAAAAAGGTGAGAACAATGGAAGTAAGGGGAGTGGGGGAGGAATGGGATGTATTTAGAGACAGGAGGTCAAGAGAAAGGTGCAAGAGGTGAAAAAAAGGGCAAATGAGAGTTGGGGTGAGAGACTATCAGTAAATTTTAGGGAGAATAAAAAGATGTTCTGGAAGGAGGTAAATAGGGTGCGTAAGACAAGGGAGCAAATGGGAACTTCAGTGAAGGGCGTAAATGGGGAGGTGATAACAAGTAGTGGTGATGTGAGAAGGAGATGGAATGAGTATTTTGAAGGTTTGTTGAATGTGTCTGATGACAGAGTGGCAGATATAGGGTGTTTGGGTCGAGGTGGTGTGCAAAGTGAGAGGGTTAGGGAAAATGATTTGGTAAACAGAGAAGAGGTAGTAAAAGCTTTGCGGAAGATGAAAGCCGGCAAGGCAGCAGGTTTGGATGGTATTGCAGTGGAATTTATTAAAAAAGGGGGTGACTGTATTGTTGACTGGTTGGTAAGGTTATTTAATGTATGTATGACTCATGGTGAGGTGCCTGAGGATTGGCGGAATGCGTGCATAGTGCCATTGTACAAAGGCAAAGGGGATAAGAGTGAGTGCTCAAATTACAGAGGTATAAGTTTGTTGAGTATTCCTGGTAAATTATATGGGAGGGTATTGATTGAGAGGGTGAAGGCATGTACAGAGCATCAGATTGGGGAAGAGCAGTGTGGTTTCAGAAGTGGTAGAGGATGTGTGGATCAGGTGTTTGCTTTGAAGAATGTATGTGAGAAATACTTAGAAAAGCAAATGGATTTGTATGTAGCATTTATGGATCTGGAGAAGGCATATGATAGAGTTGATAGAGATGCTCTGTGGAAGGTATTAAGAATATATGGTGTGGGAGGCAAGTTGTTAGAAGCAGTGAAAAGTTTTTATTGAGGATGTAAGGCATGTGTACGTGTAGGAAGAGAGGAAAGTGATTGGTTCTCAGTGAATGTAGGTTTGCGGCAGGGGTGTGTGATGTCTCCATGGTTGTTTAATTTGTTTATGGATGGGGTTGTTAGGGAGGTAAATGCAAGAGTCTTGGAAAGAGGGGCAAGTATGAAGTCTGTTGGGGATGAGAGAGCTTGGGAAGTGAGTCAGTTGTTGTTCGCTGATGATACAGCGCTGGTGGCGGATTCATGTGAGAAACTGCAGAAGCTGGTGACGGAGTTTGGTAAAGTGTGTGGAAGAAGAAAGTTAAGAGTAAATGTGAATAAGAGCAAGGTTATTAGGTACAGTAGGGTTGAGGGTCAAGTCAATTGGGAGGTGAGTTTGAATGGAGAAAAACTGGAGGAAGTGAAGTGTTTTAGATATCTGGGAGTGGATCTGTCAGCGGATGGAACCATGGAAGCGGAAGTGGATCATAGGGTGGGGGAGGGGGCGAAAATTTTGGGAGCCTTGAAAAATGTGTGGAAGTCGAGAACATTATCCCGGAAAGCAAAAATGGGTATGTTTGAAGGAATAGTAGTTCCAACAATGTTGTATGGTTGCGAGGCGTGGGCTATGGATAGAGTTGTGCGCAGGAGGATGGATGTGCTGGAAATGAGATGTTTGAGGACAATGTGTGGTGTGAGGTGGTTTGATCGAGTAAGTAACGTAAGGGTAAGAGAGATGTGTGGAAATAAAAAGAGCGTGGTTGAGAGAGCAGAAGAGGGTGTTTTGAAATGGTTTGGGCACATGGAGAGAATGAGTGAGGAAAGATTGACCAAGAGGATATATGTGTTGGAGGTGGAGGGAACGAGGAGAAGAGGGAGACCAAATTGGAGGTGGAAAGATGGAGTGAAAAGGATTTTGTGTGATCGGGGCCTGAACATGCAGGAGGGTGAAAGGAGGGCAAGGAATAGAGTGAATTGGAGCGATGTGGTATACAGGGGTTGACGTGCTGTCAGTGGATTGAATCAAGGCATGTGAAGCGTCCGGGGTAAACCATGGAAAGCTGTGTAGGTATGTATATTTGCGTGTGTGGACGTGTGTATGTACATGTGTATGGGGAGGGTTGGGCTATTTCTTTCGTCTGTTTCCTGGCGCTACCTCGCAAACGCGGGAGACAGCAACAAAGTATAAAAAAAAAAAAAGGTGGTTTGAACGAGTAAGTAATGAAAGGGTAAGAGAGATATGTGGTAATAAAAAGAGTGTGGTTGAGAGAGCAGAAGAGGGTGTGTTGAAATGGTTTGGTCATGGAGATGATGAGTGAGGAAAGATTGACAAAGAGGATATATGTGTCAGAGGTGGAGGAAATGAGGAGAATTGGGAAACCAAATTGGAGGTGGAAGGATGGAGTGAAAAAGATTTTGAGCGATCAGGGCCTGAAAAAACAAGAGGGTGAAAGGCGTAGAAGAAACAGAGTGAATTGGAACGATGTGGTATACCGGAGTCGATGTGCTATCAATGGATTGAAAACCAGGGCATGTGAAGCATCTGGGGTAAACTATGGAAAGCTTTGTGGGGCCTGGATGTGGAAAGAAAGCTATGGTTTCAGTGCATTACCTACGACAGCTAGAGACATGAGTGTGAACAAATGTGGCCTTTGTTGTCTTTTCCTAGTGCTACTTCGCGCGCACGCACTGAGAGTTGGGTGCCATTTTCATGTTTGGCGGGGTGGTGGCAGAAATGGATGAAGGCAGCATGTATGAATATATTCATGTGTATATATGTATATGTCTGTGTATATATATGTATGTATAAGTTGAGATGTATAGGTATGTATATATGCATGTGTGGGCTTTTATGTATATACATGTGTATGTGGGTGGGTTGGACTATTCTTTCATCTGTTTCATTGCGCTACCTCGCAAACACAGGAGACAATAAGTACAAGAAAATAATAATAATAATAATAATAATAATAATAATAATAATAATAATAATAATAAATATATATATCTATCATACTTTGTCGCTGTGTCCCGCATTATCGAGGTAGCGCAAGGAAACAGACGAAAGAATAGCCAAACCCACCCACATACACATGTATATGCATACATGTCCACACACACACATATACATACCTATACATTACAACGTATACATATATATATATACATAGCGACATATACATATATACACATGTACATAATTCATACTTGCTGCCTTACTCATTCCCGTCACCACCCCGCCACACATGAAATGACAACCTTCTCCCCCCCCCCCCATGCACATGACGTAGTACTAGGAAAAGACAACAAAGGCAACATTCGTTCACATTCAGTCTCTTACCTGTTAGGTATGATGCACCGAAACCACAGCTCCCTTTCCACATCCAGGCCCCACAGAACTTTCCGTGGTTTACCGCAAATGCTTCACATGCCCTGGTTCAATCCACTGACAGTACTTCGACCCCAGCATACCACATTGTTCACCATTCATTCTATTCCTTGCAAGCCTTTCACCCTCCTGCATGTTCAGGCCCCGACTGCTTAAAATCTTTTTCACTCCATCTTTCCACCTCAAATCTGGTCTCCCAATTCTCGTTCCCTCCACATCTGACACATATATCCTCTTTGTCAAACATTCCTCACTCATTCTCTTCATGTGATCAAACCATTGCAAAACACCCTCTTCTGCTCTCTCAACCACACTCTTTTCATTGCCACACATCTCTCTTACCATTTCATTACTTACTTGATCAAACCAACTCACACCACATATTGTCCTCAAGCATCTCATTTCCAACAAATCCACCCTCATCCGAACAACTCTATCTATAGCCCACACCTCACAGCCATATAACATTGTTGGAACTACTATTCCTTCAAACATACCCATTTGTGCTTTCCGAGATAATGTTCTCGACTTCCACACATTTTTCAATGCTCCCAGGACTTCCGCCCCCTCCCCCACCCGGTGGCTCACTTCTACTTCCATGGTTTCATTCACTGCCAAATCCACTCCCAGGTATCTAAAACACTTCACTTCCTCCAGTTTTTCTCCATTCAAACTTACCTCCCAGTTGACTTGTCCCTCTACCTTACTCTACCTAATAACATTGCTCTTATTCACATTTACTCTTAGCTTTCTTCTTTCACACACTTTACCAAACTCGGTCACTAGCTTCTGCACTTTCTCAACCGAATCAGCCACCAGCGCTGTATCATCAGCGAACAACAACTGACTCACTTCCCAAGCCCTCTCATCTACAACAGACTGCATACCTGCCCCCCTCTCCAAATCTCTTGCATTCACCTCCCTAACAACCCCATCCATAAACAAATCAAACAACCACGGAGACATTACGCACCCCTGCTGCAAACCAACAATCACTGAGAACTAATCACGTTCCTCTCTTCCTACTACACGTACACATGCCTTACATCCTCGATAAAAACTTTTCACTTTCTAGCAACTTTCCTCCCACGCCATATATTCTTAATACCTTCCACAGAGCATCTATCTCAACTCTTATCATATGCCTTCTCCAGATCCATAAATGCTACAGACAAATCCATTTGTTTTTCTAAGCATTTCTCACATACATTCTTCAAAGCAAACACCTGATCCACACATCCTCTACCACTTCTGAAACCACACTGCTCTTCCCCAATCTGATGCTCTGTACATGCCTTCACCCTCTCAATCAATATCCTGCCATATAATTTCCCAGGAATACTCATCAAACTTTTACCTCTGTAATTTGAGCACTCACCTTTATCCCCTTTGACTTTGTAGAATCGCACTATGCATGCAGTCCGCCAATCCTGAGGCACTTCATTATGAGCCATACAGACACTGAATATTCTCACCAACAAGTCAACAACACAGTCACCCTCTTTTTTAATATATTCCACTGCAATACTATCCAAACCTGCAGCATTACCATCTTTCATCTTCCTTAAAGCTTTTACTACCTCTTCTCTGTTTACCAAATCATTCTCCCTAACCCTCTCACTTCGCACACCACCTCAACCAAAACACCCTATATCTCCCAATCTATCACCTAACACATTGACTTTGTAGAATGGCACTATGCATGCAGTCCGCCAATCCTGAGGCATGCATTATGAGCCGTACAGACACTGAATATTCTCACCAACAAGTCAACAACACAGTCACCCTCTTTTTTAATATATTCCACTGCAATACTATCCAAACCCGCAGCATTACCATCTTTCATCTTCCTTAAAGCTTTTACTACCTCTTCTCTGTTTACCAAATCATTCTCCCTAACCCTCTCACTTCGCACACCACCTCAACCAAAACACCCTATATCTCCCACTCTATCATCTAACACATTGACTTTGTAGAATGGCACTATGCATGCAGTCCGCCAATCCTGAGGCACTTCATTATGAGCCGTACAGACACTGAATATTCTCACCAACAAGTCAACAACACAGTCACCCTCTTTTTTAATATATTCCACTGCAATACTATCCAAACCTGCAGCATTACCATCTTTCATCTTCCTTAAAGCTTTTACTACCTCTTCTCTGTTTACCAAATCATTCTCCCTAACCCTCTCACTTCACACACCAGCTCAACCAAAACACCCTATATCTCCCACTCTATCATCTAACACATTCAACAAACCTTCAAAATACTCACTCCATCTCCTTCTCACATTACCACTACTTGTTATCACCTCCCCATTAACCTCCTATTAGCCCCCTTCACCAATATCCCCATTTGTTCTCTTGTCTTACGCACTTTATTTACCTCCTTCCAAAACATCTATTCATTCTCCCTAAAATTTAATGATACCCTCTCACTCAACTCTAATTTGCCCTCTTTTTCACCTCTTGCATCTTTCTCTTGATCTCCTCCCTCCTTCTTTTCTACATCTCCCAGTCATTTGCACTATTTCCCTACAATAATCGTCCAAATGCCTCTCTCTTCTCTTTCACTAATAACCTTACTTCTTCATCCCGCCACTCACTACCCTTTCTAATCGACCCACCTCCCACACTTCTCATGCCACAAGCATCTTTTGCACAAGCCATCACCACTTCCCTAAATACATCCCATCCCTCCCTACTCCCCTTATTTCCTTTGCTCTCACCTTTTCCCTTTCTCCACTTAGTCTCTCCTGGTACTTCCTCAAATAAGTATCCTTCCTAAGCTCACTTACTCTCGCCAATCACTTCACCCTAACATTCTCTCTTCTTTTCTGAAAACATATACAAATCTTCACCTTCACCACCACAAAATAATGATTGGACATGCCTCCAGTTGCACCTCTCAGCACATTAACATCCAAAAGTCTCTCTTTCACGTGCCAATCAATTAACACATAATCCAATAATGCTCTCTGGCCATATCCCCTACTTACCTATGTATACTTATGTATATCTCTCTTTTCTAAAACAAGGTATTCCCAATCACCAGTCCTTTTTTAAGCAAACAATTCTACAGGCTCTTCACCATTTCCATTTACAACACTGAACACCCCATGTACACCAATTATTCCCTCAACTGCAACATTACTCACCTTTGCAATTCAAATTACCTATCACTATAACCCGGTTTCGTCCATCAAAACTGCTAAAACACAGGTTTGGATCGTATTGCAGTGGAATTTATTAAAAAAGGGGGTGACTGTATTGTTGACTGGTTGGTAAGGTTATTTAATGTATGCATGATTCATGGTGATGTGCCTGAGGATTGGCGGAATGCTTGCATAGTGCCATTGTACAAAGGCAAAGGGGATAAGACTGAGTGCTCAAATTACAGAGGTATAAGTTTGTTGAGTATTCCTGGGAAATTATATGGGAGGGTATTGATTGAGAGGGTGAAGGCATGTACAGAGCATCAGATTGGGGAAGAGCAGTGTGGTTTCAGAAGTGGTAGAGGATGTGTGGATCAGATGTTTGCTTTGAAGAATGTATGTGAAAAATACTTAGAAAAGCAAATGGATTTGTATGTAGCATTTATGGATCCGGAGAAGGCATATGATAGAGTTGATAGAGATGCTCTGTGGAAGGTACTAAGGATACATGGTGTGGGAGGCAAGTTGTTAGAAGCAGTGAAAAGTTTTTTATCGAGGATGTAAGGCATGTGTACGTGTAGGAAGAGAGGAAAGTGATTGGTTCTCACTGAATGCAGGTTTGCGGCAGGGGTGTGTGATGTCTCCATGGTTGTTTAATTTGGTTTATGGATGGGGTTGTTAGGGAGGTGACTGCAAGAGTTTTGGAAAGAGGGGCAAGTATGCAGTCTGTTGGGGATGAGAGAGCTTGGGAGGTGAGTCAGTTGTTGTTCGCTTATGATAAAGTGCTGGTGGCTGATTCATGTGAGAAACTGCAGAAGCTGGTGATTGAGTTTGGTAAAGTGTGTGAAAAAAGAAAGTTAAGAGTAAATGTGAATAAGAGCAAGGTTATTAGGTACAGTAGGGTTGAGGATCAAGTCAATTGGGAGATAAGTTTGAATGGAGAAAAACTGGAGGAAGTAAAGTGTTTTAGATATCTGGGAGTGGATCTGGCAGCAGATGGAACCATGGCAGTGGAAGTGAATCATAGGGTGGGGGAGGGGGCGAAAATCCTGGGAGCCTTGAAGAACATGTGGAAGTCGAGAACATTATCTCCGAAAGCAAAAATGGGTATGTTTGAAGGAATAGTGGTTCCAACAATGTTGTATGGTTGTGAGGCGTGGGCTATGGATAGAGTTGTGCGTAGGAGGGTGGATGAGCTGGAAATGAGATGTTTGAGTACAATATGTGGTGTGAGGTGGTTTGATCGAGTAAGTAATGTAAGGGTAAGAGAGATGTTTGGAAATAAATAGAGCATGGTTGAGAGAGCAGAAGAGGGTGTTTTGAAATGGTTTGGGCACATGGAGAGAATGAGTAAGGAGAGATTGACCAAGAGGATATATGTGTCGGAGGTGGAGGGAACGAGGAGAAGTGGGAGACCAAATTGGAGGTGGAAAGATGGAGTGAAAGAGATTTTGAGAGATCGGAGCCGGAACATACAGGAGGGTGAAAGGCGGGCAAGGAATAGAGTGAATTGGATCGATGTGGTATACCGGGGTCGACGTGCTGTCAATGGATTGAATCAGGGAATGTGAAGCATCTGGGGTAAACCATGGAAAGTTCTGTGGGGCCTGGATGTGGAAAGGGAGCTGTGGTTTCGGGCATTATTACATGACAGCTAGAGACTGAGTGTGAACGAATGGGGCCTTTGTTGTCGTTTCCTAGCGCTACTTGGCACACATGAGGGGGGAGGGGGATGTTATTCCATGTGTGGCAAGGTGACGATGGAAATAAATAAAGGAAGACAGTATGAATTATGTACATGTGTAGATATGTATATGTCTGTGTGTGTATATATATGTGTACATTGAGATGTATAGGTATGTATATTTGCGTGTGTGGACATGTATGCATATACATGTGTATGGGGGTGGGTTGGGCCATTTCTTTCGTCTGTTTCCTTGCGCTACCTCGCAAACGCGGGAGACAGCGACAAAGCAAAATAATAAATATAATAAATATATATATATATATATATATATATATATATATATATATATATATATATATATATATTTTTTTTTTTTCATACTATTCGCCATTTCCCTCCTCAGCGAGGTAGCGTTAAGAACAGAGGACTGGGCCTCTGAGGAAACATCCTCACCCGGCCCCCTTCTCTGTTCCTTCCTTTGGAAAATTGAAAAAAAAATGAGAGGGGAAGATTTCCAGCCCCCTGCTCCCTTCCCTTTTAGTCGCCTTCTACGACACGCAGGGAATACGTGGGAAGTATTCTTTCTCCCCTATCCCCTCACCATATATATATATATATATATATATATATATATATATATATATATATATATATTATATATATTTTTTTGCCGCTGCCTCCCGCGTCTGCGAGGTAGCGCAAGGAAATAGACGAGAGAAATGGCCTAACCCACCCCCTTACACAAGTATATACATACGTCCACACGCGCAAATATACATACCTACACAGCCTTCCATGGTTTACCCCAGATGCTTCACATGCCCTGATTCAATCCATTGACAGCACGTCCACCCCAGTATACCACATCGATCCAATTCACTCTATTCCTTGCCCTCCTTTCACCCTCCTGCATGTTCAGGCCCCGATCACACAAAATCTTTTTCACTCCATCTTTCCACCTCCAATTTGGTCTCCCACTTCTCCTCGTTCCCTCCACCTCTGACACATATATCCTCTTGGTCAATCTTTCCTCACTCATTCTCTCCATGTGCCCAAACCATTTCAAAACACCCTCTTCTGCTCTCTCAACCACACTCTTTTTATTTCCACACATCTCTCTTACCCTTACGTTACTTACTCGATCAAACCACCTCACACCACACATTGTCCTCATACATCTCATTTCCAGCACATCCATCCTCCTGCGCACAACTCTATCCATAGCCCACGCCTCGCAACCATACAACATTGTTGGAACCACTATTCCTTCAAACATACCCATTTTTGCTTTCAGAGATAATGTTCTCGACTTCCACACATTCTTCAAGGCTCCCAGGATTTTCGCCCCCTCCCCCACCCTATGATCCACTTCCACTTCCATGGTTCCATCCACTGCCAGATCCACTCCCAGATATCTAAAACACTTTACTTCCTCCAGTTTTTTCCATTCAAACTTACCTCCCAATTGACTTGACCCTCACCCCTACTGTACCTAATTACCTTGCTCTTATTCACATTTACTCTTAACTTTCTTCTTTCACACACTTTACCAAACTCAGTCACCAGCTTCTGCAGTTTCTCTCATGAATCAGCCACCAGCGCTGTATCATCAGCGAACAACAACTGACTCACTTCCCAAGCTCTCTCATCCACAACAGACTTCATACTTGCCCCTCTTTCCAAAACTCTTGCATTCACCTCCCTAACAACCCCATCCATAAACAAATTAAACAACCATGGAGACATCACACACCCCTGCCGCAAACCTACATTCACTGAGAACCAATCACTTTCCTCTCTTCCTACACGTACACATGCCTTACATCCTCGATAAAAACTTTTCACTGCTTCTAACAACTTGCCTCCCACACCATATATTCTTAATACCTTCCACAGAGCATCTCTATCAACTCTATCATATACCTTCTCCAGATCCATAAATGCTACATACAAATCCATTTGCTTTTCTAAGTATTTCTCACATACATTCTCCAAAGGAAACACCTGATCTACACATCCTCTACCACTTCTGAAACCACACTGCTCTTCCCCAATCTGATGCTCTGTACATGCCTTCACCCTCTCAATCAATACCCTCCCATATAATTTACCAGGAATACTCAACAAACTTATACCTCTGTAATTGGAGCACTCACTCTTATCCCCTTTGCCTTTGTACAATGGCACTATGCATGCATTCCGCCAATCCTCAGGCACCTCACCATGAGTCATACAGACACTGAATATTCTCACCAACAAGTCAACAACACAGTCACCCTCTTTTTTAATATATTCCACTGCAATACTATCCAAACCTGCAGCATTACCATCTTTCATCTTCCTTAAAGCTTTTACTACCTCTTCTCTGTTTACCAAATCATTCTCCCTAACCCTCTCACTTCGCACACCACCTGAACCAAAACACCCTATATCTCCCAATCTATCACCTAACACATTGACTTTGTAGAATGGCACTATGCATGCAGTCCGCCAATCCTGAGGCATGCATTATGAGCCGTACAGACACTGAATATTCTCACCAACAAGTCAACAACACAGTCACCCTCTTTTTTAATATATTCCACTGCAATACTATCCAAACCCGCAGCATTACCATCTTTCATCTTCCTTAAAGCTTTTACTACCTCTTCTCTGTTTGCCAAATCATTCTCCCTAACCCTCTCACTTCGCACACCACCTCAACCAAAACACCCTATATCTCCCACTCTATCATCTAACACATTGACTTTGTAGAATGGCACTATGCATGCAGTCCGCCAATCCTGAGGCACTTCATTATGAGCCATACAGACACTGAATATTCTCACCAACAAGTCAACAACACAGTCACCCTCTTTTTTAATATATTCCACTGCAATACTATCCAAACCTGCAGCATTACCATCTTTCATCTTCCTTAAAGCTTTTACTACCTCTTCTCTGTTTACCAAATCATTCTCCCTAACCCTCTCACTTCACACACCAGCTCAACCAAAACACCCTATATCTCCCACTCTATCATCTAACACATTCAACAAACCTTCAAAATACTCACTCCATCTCCTTCTCACATTACCACTACTTGTTATCACCTCCCCATTAACCTCCTATTAGCCCCCTTCACCAATATCCCCATTTGTTCTCTTGTCTTACGCACTTTATTTACCTCCTTCCAAAACATCTATTCATTCTCCCTAAAATTTAATGATACCCTCTCACTCAACTCTAATTTGCCCTCTTTTTCACCTCTTGCATCTTTCTCTTGATCTCCTCCCTCCTTCTTTTCTACATCTCCCAGTCATTTGCACTATTTCCCTACAATAATCGTCCAAATGCCTCTCTCTTCTCTTTCACTAATAACCTTACTTCTTCATCCCGCCACTCACTACCCTTTCTAATCGACCCACCTCCCACACTTCTCATGCCACAAGCATCTTTTGCACAAGCCATCACCACTTCCCTAAATACATCCCATCCCTCCCTACTCCCCTTATTTCCTTTGCTCTCACCTTTTCCCTTTCTCCACTTAGTCTCTCCTGGTACTTCCTCAAATAAGTATCCTTCCTAAGCTCACTTACTCTCGCCAATCACTTCACCCTAACATTCTCTCTTCTTTTCTGAAAACATATACAAATCTTCACCTTCACCACCACAAAATAATGATTGGACATGCCTCCAGTTGCACCTCTCAGCACATTAACATCCAAAAGTCTCTCTTTCACGTGCCAATCAATTAACACATAATCCAATAATGCTCTCTGGCCATATCCCCTACTTACCTATGTATACTTATGTATATCTCTCTTTTCTAAAACAAGGTATTCCCAATCACCAGTCCTTTTTTAAGCAAACAATTCTACAGGCTCTTCACCATTTCCATTTACAACACTGAACACCCCATGTACACCAATTATTCCCTCAACTGCAACATTACTCACCTTTGCAATTCAAATTACCTATCACTATAACCCGGTTTCGTCCATCAAAACTGCTAAAACACAGGTTTGGATCGTATTGCAGTGGAATTTATTAAAAAAGGGGGTGACTGTATTGTTGACTGGTTGGTAAGGTTATTTAATGTATGCATGATTCATGGTGATGTGCCTGAGGATTGGCGGAATGCTTGCATAGTGCCATTGTACAAAGGCAAAGGGGATAAGAGTGAGTGCTCAAATTACAGAGGTATAAGTTTGTTGAGTATTCCTGAGAAATTATATGGGAGGGTATTGATTGAGAGGGTGAAGGCATGTACAGAGCATCAGATTGGGGAAGAGCAGTGTGGTTTCAGAAGTGGTAGAGGATGTGTGGATCAGGTGTTTGCTTTGAAGAATGTATGTGAAAAATACTTAGAAAAGCAAATGGATTTGTATGTAGCATTTATGGATCCAGAGAAGGCATATGATAGAGTTGATAGAGATGCTCTGTGGAAGGTACTAAGGATACATGGTGTGGGAGGCAAGTTGTTAGAAGCAGTGAAAAGTTTTTTATCGAGGATGTAAGGCATGTGTACGTGTAGGAAGAGAGGAAAGTGATTGGTTCTCACTGAATGCAGGTTTGCGGCAGGGGTGTGTGATGTCTCCATGGTTGTTTAATTTGGTTTATGGATGGGGTTGTTAGGGAGGTGACTGCAAGAGTTTTGGAAAGAGGGGCAAGTATGCAGTCTGTTGGGGATGAGAGAGCTTGGGAGGTGAGTCGGTTGTTGTTCGCTTATGATAAAGTGCTGGTGGCTGATTCATGTGAGAAACTGCAGAAGCTGGTGATTGAGTTTGGTAAAGTGTGTGAAAAAAGAAAGTTAAGAGTAAATGTGAATAAGAGCAAGGTTATTAGGTACAGTAGGGTTGAGGATCAAGTCAATTGGGAGATAAGTTTGAATGGAGAAAAACTGGAGGAAGTAAAGTGTTTTAGATATCTGGGAGTGGATCTGGCAGCGGATGGAACCATGGCAGTGGAAGGGAATCATAGGGTGGGGGAGGGGGCGAAAATCCTGGGAGCCTTGAAGAACATGTGGAAGTCGAGAACATTATCTCCGAAAGCAAAAATGGGTATGTTTGAAGGAATAGTGGTTCCAACAATGTTGTATGGTTGTGAGGCGTGGGCTATGGATAGAGTTGTGCGCAGGAGGGTGGATGAGCTGGAAATGAGATGTTTGAGTACAATATGTGGTGTGAGGTGGTTTGATCGAGTAAGTAATGTAAGGGTAAGAGAGATGTTTGGAAATAAATAGAGCATGGTTGAGAGAGCAGAAGAGGGTGTTTTGAAATGGTTTGGGCACATGGAGAGAATGAGTAAGGAGAGATTGACCAAGAGGATATATGTGTCGGAGGTGGAGGAAACGAGGAGAAGTGGGAGACCAAATTGGAGGTGGAAAGATGGAGTGAAAGAGATTTTGAGAGATCGGAGCCGGAACATACAGGAGGGTGAAAGGCGGGCAAGGAATAGAGTGAATTGGATCGATGTGGTATACCGGGGTCGACGTGCTGTCAATGGATTGAATCAGGGAATGTGAAGCATCTGGGGTAAACCATGGAAAGTTCTGTGGGGCCTGGATGTGGAAAGGGAGCTGTGGTTTCGGGCATTATTACATGACAGCTAGAGACTGAGTGTGAACGAATGGGGCCTTTGTTGTCGTTTCCTAGTGCTACTTGGCACACATGAGGGGGGAGGGGGATGTTATTCCATGTGTGGCAAGGTGACGATGGAAATAAATAAAGGAAGACAGTATGAATTATGTACATGTGTAGATATGTATATGTCTGTGTGTGTATATATATGTGTACATTGAGATGTATAGGTATGTATATTTGCGTGTGTGGACATGTATGCATATACATGTGTATGGGGGTGGGTTGGGCCATTTCTTTCGTCTGTTTCCTTGCGCTACCTCGCAAACGCGGGAGACAGCGACAAAGCAAAATAATAAATATAATAAATATATATATATATATATATATATATATATATATATATATATATATATATATATATATATATATATATATATTTTTTTTTTCATACTATTCGCCATTTCCCGCCTCAGCGAGGTAGCGTTAAGAACAGAGGACTGGGCCTCTGGGGAAACATCCTCACCCGGCCCCCTTCTCTGTTCCTTCCTTTGGAAAATTGAAAAAAAAATGAGAGGGGAAGATTTCCAGCCCCCTGCTCCCTTCCCTTTTAGTCGCCTTCTACGACACGCAGGGAATACGTGGGAAGTATTCTTTCTCCCCTATCCCCTCACCATATATATATATATATATATATATATATATATATATATATATATATATATATATATGTATATATATTTTTTTTGCCGCTGCCTCCCGCGTCTGCGAGGTAGCACAAGGAAATAGACGAGAGAAATGGCCTAACCCACCCCCATACACAAGTATATACATACGTCCACACGCGCAAATATACATACCTACACAGCCTTCCATGGTTTACCCCAGATGCTTCACATGCCCTGATTCAATCCATTGACAGCACGTCCACCCCGGTATACCACATCGATCCAATTCACTCTATTCCTTGCCCTCCTTTCACCCTCCTGCATGTTCAGGCCCCGATCACACAAAATCTTTTTCACTCCATCTTTCCACCTCCAATTTGGTCTCCCACTTCTCCTCGTTCCCTCCACCTCTGACACATATATCCCCTTGGTCAATCTTTCCTCACTCATTCTCTCCATGTGCCCAAACCATTTCAAAACACCCTCTTCTGCTCTCTCAACCACACTCTTTTTATTTCCACACATCTCTCTTACCCTTACGTTACTTACTCGATCAAACCACCTCACACCACACATTGTCCTCATACATCTCATTTCCAGCACATCCATCCTCCTGCGCACAACTCTATCCATAGCCCACGCCTCGCAACCATACAACATTGTTGGAACCACTATTCCTTCAAACATACCCATTTTTGCTTTCAGAGATAATGTTCTCGACTTCCACACATTCTTCAAGGCTCCCAGGATTTTCGCCCCCTCCCCCACCCTATGATCCACTTCCACTTCCATGGTTCCATCCACTGCCAGATCCACTCCCAGATATCTAAAACACTTTACTTCCTCCAGTTTTTTTCCATTCAAACTTACCTCCCAATTGACTTGACCCTCACCCCTACTGTACCTAATTACCTTGCTCTTATTCACATTTACTCTTAACTTTCTTCTTTCACACACTTTACCAAACTCAGTCACCAGCTTCTGCAGTTTCTCTCATGAGTCAGCCACCAGCGCTGTATCATCAGCGAACAACAACTGACTCACTTCCCAAGCTCTCTCATCCACAACAGACTTCATACTTGCCCCTCTTTCCAAAACTCTTGCATTCACCTCCCTAACAACCCCATCCATAAACAAATTAAACAACCATGGAGACATCACACACCCCTGCCGCAAACCTACATTCACTGAGAACCAATCACTTTCCTCTCTTCCTACACGTACACATGCCTTACATCCTCGATAAAAACTTTTCACTGCTTCTAACAACTTGCCTCCCACACCATATATTCTTAATACCTTCCACAGAGCATCTCTATCAACTCTATCATATACCTTCTCCAGATCCATAAATGCTACATACAAATCCATTTGCTTTTCTAAGTATTTCTCACATACATTCTCCAAAGCAAACACCTGATCTACACATCCTCTACCACTTCTGAAACCACACTGCTCTTCCCCAATCTGATGCTCTGTACATGCCTTCACCCTCTCAATCAATACCCTCCCATATAATTTACCAGGAATACTCAACAAACTTATACCTCTGTAATTGGAGCACTCACTCTTATCCCCTTTGCCTTTGTACAATGGCACTATGCATGCATTCCGCCAATCCTCAGGCACCTCACCATGAGTCATACATACATTAAATAACCTTACCATCCAGTCAATAATACAGTCACCCCCTTTTTTAATAAATTCCAATGCAATACCATCCAAACCTGCTGCCTTGCCGGCTTTCATCTTCCGCAAAGCTTTTACTACCTCTTCTCTGTTTACCAAATCATTTTCCCTAACCCTCTCACTTTGCACACCACCTCGATCAAAACAACCTATATCTGCCACTCTATCATCAGACACATTCAACAAACCTTCAAAATACTCACTCCATCTCCCTCTCACATCACCACTACTTGTTATCACCTCCCCATTTGCGCCCTTCACTGAAGTTCCCATTTGCTCCCTTGTCTTACGCACTTTATTTACCTCCTTCCAGAACATCTTTTTATTCTCCCTAAAATTTAATGATACTCTCTCACCCCAACTCTCATTTGCCCTCTTTTTCACCTCTTGCACCTTTCTCTTGACCTCCTGTCTCTTTCTTTTATACATCTCCCACTCAATTGCATTTTTTCCCTGCAAAAATAATCCAAATGCCTCTCTCTTCTCTTTCACTAATACTCTTACTTCTTCATCCCACCACTCACTACCCTTTCTAATCAACCCACCTCCCACTCTTCTCATGCCACAAGCATCTTTTGCGCAATCCATCACTGATTCCCTAAATACATCCCATTCCTCCCCCACTCCCCTTACTTCCATTGTTCTCACCTTTTTCCATTCTGTACTCAGTCTCTCCTGGTACTTCCTCACACAGGTCTCCTTCCCAAGCTCACTTACTCTCACCACCCTCTTCACCCCAACATTCACTCTTCTTTTCTGAAAACCCATACAAATCTTCACCTTAGCCTCCAAAAGATAATGATCAGACATCCCTCCAGTTGCACCTCTCAGCACATTAACATCCAAAAGTCTCTCTTTCGCACGCCTGTCAATTAACACGTAATCCAATAACGCTCTCTGGCCATCTCTCCTACTTACATACGTATACTTATGTATATCTCGCTTTTTAAACCAGGTATTCCCAATCACCAGTCCTTTTTCAGCACATAAATCTACAAGCTCTTCACCATTTCCATTTACAACACTGAACACCCCATGTATACCAATTATTCCCTCAACTGCCATATTACTCACCTTTGCATTCAAATCACCCATCACTATAACCCGGTCTTGTGCATCAAAACCACTAACACACTCATTCAGCTGCTCCCAAAACACTCGCCTCTCATGATCTTTCTTCTCATGCCCAGGTGCATATGCACCAATAATCACCCATCTCTCTCCATCAACTTTCAGTTTTACCCATATTAATCGAGAATTTACTTTCTTACATTCTGTCACATACTCCCACAACTCCTGTTTCAGGAGTACTGCTACTCCTTCCCTTGCTCTTATCCTCTCACTAACCCCTGACTTTACTCCCAAGACATTCCCAAACCACTCTTCCCCTTTACCCTTGAGGTTCGTTTCACTCAGAGCCAAAACATCCAGGTTCCTTTCCTCAAACATACTACCTATCTCTCCTTTTTTCACATCTTGGTTACATCCACACACATTTAGACACCCCAGTCTGAGCCTTCGAGGAGGATGAGCACTCCCCGCGTGACTCCTTCCTCTGTTTCCCATTTTAGAAAGTTAAAAAAAATACAAGGAGGGATATATGTATATATATATATATATATATATATATATATATATATATATATATATATATATATATATATATATATATATATTTCTTTTCTTTTCTTTCAAACTATTCGCTATTTCCCGCATTAGCGAGGTAGCGTTAAGAACAGAGGACTGAGCCTTTAAAAAAAAAAAAAAATATATATATATATATATATATATATATATATATATATATATATATATATATATATATATATAAATATATATATATATATATATATATATATATATATATATATATATTTTTTTTTTTGCTTTCTTGCTGTCTCCTGCGCTTGCGAGGTAGCGCAAGGAAACAGACGAAAGAAATGGCCCAACCCACCCCCATACACATGTATATACATACGTCCACACACGCAAATATACATACCTACACAGCTTTCCATGGTTTACCCCAGACGTTTCTCATGCCCTGGTTCAATCCACTGACAGCACGTCAACCCCGTTATACCACATCGATCCAATTCACTCTATTCCTTGCCTCCTTTCACCCTCCTGCATGTTCAGGCCCCGATCACACAAAATCTTTTTCACTCCATCTTTCCACCTCCAATTTGGTCTCCCTCTTCTCCTCGTTCCCTCCACCTCCGACACATATATCCTCTTGGTCAATCTTTCCTCACTCATTCTCTCCATGTGCCCAAACCATTTCAAAACACCCTCTTCTGCTCTCTCAACCACGCTCTTTTTATTTCCACACATCTCTCTTACCCTTACGTTACTTACTCGATCAAACCACCTCACACCACACATTGTCCTCAAACATCTCATTTCCAGCACATCCATCCTCCTGCGCACAACTCTATCCATAGCCCACGCCTCGCAACCATACAACATTGTTGGAACCACTATTCCTTCAAACATACCCATTTTTGCTTTCCGAGATAATGTTCTCGACTTCCACACATTCTTCAAGGCTCCCAGAATTTTCGCCCCCTCCCCCACCCTATGATCCACTTCCGCTTCCATGGTTCCATCCGCTGCCAGATCCACTCCCAGATATCTAAAACACTTTACTTCCTCCAGTTTTTCTCCATTCAAACTCACCTCCCAATTGACTTGACCCTCAACCCTACTGTACCTAATAACCTTGCTCTTATTCACATTTACTCTTAACTTTCTTCTTCCACACACTTTACCAAACTCAGTCACCAGCTTCTGCAGTTTCTCACATGAATCAGCCACCAGCGCTGTATCATCAGCGAACAACAACTGACTCACTTCCCAAGCTCTCTCATCCACAACAGACTTCATACTTGCCCCTCTTTCCAAAACTCTTGCATTCACCTCCCTAACAACCCCATCCATAAACAAATTAAACAACCATAGAGACATCACACACCCCTGCCGCAAACCTACATTCACTGAGAACCAATCACTTTCCTCTCTTCCTACTACACGTACACATGCCTTACATCCTCAATAAAAACTTTTCACTGCTTCTAACAACTTGCCTCCCACACCATATATTCTTAATACCTTCTACAGAGCATCTCTATCAACTCTATCATATGCCTTCTCCAGATCCATAAATGCTACATACAAATCCATTTGCTTTTCTAAGTATTTCTCACATACATTCTTCAAAAAAAACACCTGATCCACACATCCTCTACCACTTCTGAAACCACACTGCTCTTCCCCAATCTGATGCTCTGTACATGCCTTCACCCTCTCAATCAATACCCTCCCATATAATTTACCAGGAATACTCAACAAACTTATACCTCTGTAATTTGAGCACTCACTCTTATCCCCTTTGCCTTTGTACAATGGCACTATGCACGCATTCCGCCAATCCTCAGGCACCTCACCATGAGTCATACATACATTAAATAACCTTACCAACCAGTCAACAATACAGTCACCCCCTTTTTTAATAAATTCCACTGCAATACCATCCAAACCTGCTGCCTTGCCGGCTTTCATCTTCCGCAAAGCTTTTACTACCTCTTCTCTGTTTACCAAATCATTTTCCCTAACCCTCTCACTTTGCACACCACCTCGACCAAAACACCCTATATCTGCCACTCTATCATCAAACACATTCAACAAACCTTCAAAATACTCACTCCATCTCCTTCTCACATCACCACTACTTGTTATCACCTCCCCATTTGCGCCCTTCACTGAAGTTCCCATTTGCTCCCTTGTCTTACGCACTTTATTTACCTCCTTCCAGAACAACTTTTTATTCTCCCTAAAATTTAATGATACTCCCACCTCCCACTCTTCTCATGCCACAAGCATCTTTTGCGCAATCCATCACTGATTCCCTAAATACATCCCATTCCTCCCCCACTCCCCTTACTTCCATTGTTCTCACCTTTTTCCATTCTGTACTCAGTCTCTCCTGGTACTTCCTCACACAAGCCTCCTTCCCAAGCTCACTTACTCTCACCACCCTCTTCACCCCAACATTCACTCTTCTTTTCTGAAAACCCATACAAATCTTCACCTTAGCCTCCACAAGATAATGATCAGACATCCCTCCAGTTGCACCTCTCAGCACATTAACATCCAAAAGTCTCTCTTTCGCGCGCCTGTCAATTAACACGTAATCCAATAACGCTCTCTGGCCATCTCTCCTACTTACATAAGTATACTTATGTATATCTCGCTTTTTAAACCAGGTATTCCCAATCATCAGTCCTTTTTCAGCACATAAATCTACAAGCTCTTCACCATTTCCATTTACAACACTGAACACCCCATGTATACCAATTATTCCCTCAACTGCCACATTACTCACCTTTGCATTCAAATCACCCATCACTATAACCCGGTCTCGTGCATCAAAACCACTAACACACTCATGTTTTGGCTCTGAGTGAAACGAAGCTCAAGGGTAAAGGGGAAGAGTGGTTTGGGAATGTCTTGGGAGTAACGTCAGGGGTTAGTGAGAGGACAAGAGCATGGGAAGGAGTAGCAGTACTCCTGAAACAGGAGTTGTGGGAGTATGTGATAGAATGTAAGAAAGTAAATTCTCGATTAATATGGGTAAAACTGAGAGTTAATGGAGAGAGATGGGTGATTATTGGTGCATATGCACCTGGGCATGAGAAGAAAGATCATGAGAGGCAAGTGTTTTGGGAGCAGCTGAATATATATATATACATATATATATATATATATATATATATATATATATATATATATATATATATATATATATATATATATTATCCCTGGGGATAGGGGATTAAGAATACTTCCCACGTATTCCCTGCGTGTCGTAGAAGGCGACTAAAAGGGGAGGGAGCAGGGGGCTGGAAATCCTCCCCTCTCGTTTTTTTTTTTTTTCCCAAAAGAAGGAACAGAGAATTGGGCCAGGTGAGGGTATTCCCTCAAAGGCCCAGTCCTCTGTTCTTAACGCTACCTCACTAATGCGGGAAATGGCGAATAGTTTGAAAGAAAGAAAAGATATATATATATATATATATATATATATATATATATATATATATATATATATATATATATAAAGGTTTAACTTACAGCAACCTGGGGCTTACTTCCTGACACTCTGATGCATTCCCTTAGCAGTAATGCTACCCTTTCCTTAGCTTTCACTCTCAAACAAATCCTAATCCCTATCCCTAAGGTCAGGGAAAACGGAATACTTCACATCCACTTCCTTCATATTGCAAAAGGCAACCAAAAGACACAGGAGATGGAGGCTAGAAGTCCTCCTCTGCCTGTCTTTTCAATTTCAAAAACTTGGAACAGAAGGAGCTAAGCGGTGAGTGCTCATCCTCCTCAGAGGATCAGGCTAAGGTGTCTGAATGTGAAGATGTAACCAAGATGAGAAGGGAGAAACAGCTAGTATGTATAAGGATAGAAACTTGAAAGTTCTACCTCTGAGTGAAAGGAAAGGGGGAAGAATGGTTTGGAAGTGTCTTGCTGTTTAACTGAGGGGTTAACAATAAACTAATCAAAATTTCAAAATCCATAGAAGCTGAGAAGAAAACTCATGAAAATGCCACTAGTCAGTACCTGTTATACTTCAGACTCAGCTACTCACTGTGACTAAGGATAAGAAGCAAGTGATAAATATTTACCTTTATTTTTCTTCCTTTCATATTTGTTCACTACTTCCCATGCTAGCAAAGTAGAGCCAGGAATACATATAGAAAATGCCTCTTTTGCTCACACACATTCTCCAGCTGTCACATGTAATGCACCATTAACTTATTTTCATAGTTACTATTATCATTATAATGTGAGACATAAATACTTTCCTGAAACAAGTGTTGACACTGACAGAACAAAAGAGTGATCATAAGGAAGATGAGTGGGTCAATTCACTAGCTAGGTACATCTGATGTTAAATACAAGTTTTCCAAATACTTCATGGACATACAATTGTATGCAATCTCTGAACCGTACTATACAAAGATGTAAAATGTTGTTAATTATGTATGACCTTAATCTCTGAACTGTACTATACAATGATGTAAAATACTGTTCATTAAGTACCACCATAATCTCTGAACTTTACTATACAATGATGTAAAATACTGTTCATTACGTACACCTATAATCTCTGAACTGTACTAAACAATGACGTAAAATACTGTTCATTTTGTATGACCATAATCTCTGAACTGTACCATACAATGATGTAAAATGCAGTTCATTATGTACAAACCATTTCTCTTTTTATAAAATTCTATCTCTTTTCAATGAACTCTGCCACCATCCACAACAAGATCACATTGCATCTACAGTTGCTGTCAGTAAACTTTGGTGACTATTAAGTCAAATATGTTATAATGATTTTTCTGGTACCAAAGATAGATCATGTTTACAGTTTTACCTAAATTCTGAATCTCAATATCAAGGGTAATCTATCAAAGAGGTAACTGACAGGGTTTCTAAACCACTTGAGTTTGATCCAGTAAGTAATGAGAGAGTAAGAGAGATGTATAGTAGTAAAAAGAGTGTGGTTGAGAGAGCAGAAGCTCCCCAACCCTATGAATCACTTATGCTTCCATAGTTCCATCTGCTGCTAAGTCCACTCAAAGATGTCTAAAACACTTCACTTCCTCCAGTTTTTCCCATTCAAACTTATATCCCAATTAACTTGTCCCTCAACCCTACTGGACCTAATAATTACCTTGCTTTTATTCACATTTACTCTCAACTTTCTCCTTTCACATACTTTTCCAAACTCAGTCACCAACTTCTGCAGTTTCTCTCTCAAATCTGCAACAGAGCTGTATCATCTGTGAACAACAACTGATTCACTTCCCAGGCCCTCTCATCCACAACAGACTGCACACTCACCCTTCTTTCCAAAACTCTTCCATTTATCTCCCTAACAACCTCATCCATAAAGAAATTAAACAACCATGGGGACATCACACACCCCTGCAAACCATTCACTCTCCTCTCTTCCTACTCATAAACATGCCTTACATCCTTGGTAAAAACTTTTCACTGCCTCTGCCAGCTTACCTCACACACCATATACTCTCAAGACCTTTCACAAAGCATCTCTATTAACCCTATCATATGCCTTCTCCAGATTTATAAATGCTACATACAAATCCATCTATTTTTCTAAGTATTTCTCATACACATTCTCAATGCAAACACCTGATCCACACAACGTCTGCCACTTCTGAAACCACACTGCTCCTCTTTAATCTGATACTCTATACATGACTTCACCCTCTCAATCAATACTCTCCCATATAATTTCTCAGGAATACTCATCAAACTTATGCCTCTGTAGTTTGAACACTCACCTTTATCCCTTTAGCCATTGTATAATGGCACTATGCATGCATTCCACCAATCCTCAGGCACTTCAACATGATCCATACATATACTGAATATCCTTACCAACCAATCACGAACACAAGTCACCTCCTTTCTTAATAAGTTCAACTGCAATACCATCCAAACCCACCACCTTGCTGGACTTCATCTATCACAAAGCTTTCACTACCTCTTCTCTCTTAACCAAACCATTCTCCCTGACCCTCTCACTTCACACACCACCCTAACAAAAACTCCTTACATCCTCCACTCTATCATCGAACACATTCAGCAAACTTTCAAAATACTCACTCTATCTTCTTCTCACTTTATTGCTACCTGTTACTACTTTCCCCCTTGCCCCCTTCACTGATGTTCCCATTTGTTCTCTTGTCTTATGCATGTTATTCACCTCCTTCCAAAACTTCTTTTTATTCTCCCTTAAGTTTAATGATACTCTTTCACCCCAGCTCTAACTTGCCCTCTTTTTCAACCCTTCCACCTTTCTTCTCTTTCACTAACAACTTTACTTCTTCATCCCACCACTTACAACCCTTTCTAATCTGTCCACCTCCTGCCATTCTCATGCAACATGCATCATCTGCACATGCCATCACTCCTACCCTAAATATATCCCATTCCCCTCACATCATTTGCTCTCACCTTTTTCCATTCTACACTCAATCTCTCCTGGTACTTCCTCACACAAGTCTCCTTTCCAAGCTCACTTACTCTCACCACTCCTCTCCCCAACATTTTCTCTTCCTTGAAAATCTATACAAATCTTCACCTTCATTTCCACAAGATAGTGATCAGACATCCCTCCAGCTTCCCCTCTCAGCACATTAACATCCAAAGGTCTCTCTTTTACATGCCAATGAATTAATACATAATCCATAATGCCCTTTGACCATCTCTCCTACTCATATACATACACTTATGTATATCTCTTTTTAAACCAGGTATTCCCAATAACCAGCCTTTCTTCAGCACACAAATCAACAAGCTCTTCACCATCTCCATTCACAACATTAAATACCCAATGTACACCAATTATACCCTCAACTGCCACATTACTCACCTTTGCATTTAAACCATCCATCACTAATACCCAGTCTCGTGCATCAAAGCTGCTGACACACTCACTCAGCTGCTCCCAAAACACTTGCCTCTCATGATCCTTCTCCTCATGACCAGGTGCATAAGCACCAATAATCAACCATCTCTCCATCCACTTTCAGTTTTACCCATGTCAATCTAAAATTTACTTTCTTACATTCTATCACACACTCTCACAACTCCTGCTTCAGGTTCCCATTTTATCAACCAACCACTAGGGGTGGATGAACAGCTGGGTTGACAGTGGACCAATTGCCACAACCAGGTATTGAACATTTGCGCTCGACCCTGGGTGGCTCGTGAATGCGTCATGGTCAGGGACACTAACCACTACACCACAGGAATCCATATTCTACTGACAACAGAAAATCAAAATAATGATGAAACGGCTTCAATTAAATGATAGCTGCAGAGGCATACAGAATAATCAAGCAAATACTTTCACCACTGGTGTTAGATCTCTTACACTAGACTGTGAAGAGTAAACTAATTCAAGCACTATGCTATAAATGCAACAGATGCAGTCACATGACAGATACATTAATAATTAGGATAATACTTTAAGCAACAGTCCTGACCTTCTGACACCAGACTAAACAGAAAATTAAAAAGGTAAACATTCAAATATGATAGTGCATGCACTACAGTGCTTCAAAAAGGAGAAATTGCTTTTTGGATACAGAAGGAATACCCAATGCATAACTGCCAAAATAAATCTTTATTACATGAATGATACATACAACCCTGAGAGCCAAAGCTGCCTTTACAATTCATTAGTAATGAAAAAGATGGAATACACTAATGATAGGAAAAATATGTTTAAAATCTGAGAGTAAGACTTGTCTTTATTTTCATTACCATGCAATCCAGAAATATTTCTGCCTCTTTCAGCCACGTCTTTCTAAATCAGCCTCACCAGGGTTATTAAGCTCATTTGTTACTAAATCCAGCTATTCATGAGATCACCATGTTACTATATTAAAAATTTTCTTTCCCATACAACAAATTTCTATACAGTACATATCTACCAAATTTGTATAACCTGCCAATTGTAAGAAAGATGCCAATTCTCTTTATAACATTATCATAAAACCAGTCAGTCAATTATATCAAACATGTGCAATATATATATATATATATATATATATATATATATATATATATATATATATATATATATATATATTTCTTTTTTATTTTGCTTTGTTGCTGTCTCCCGCGTTAGCGAGGTAGCGCTAGAAAATATATATATATATATTATTTTATATAATATATATATATATATATATATATATATATATATATATATATATATATATAGATATTATTATATACTTTTTTATTTTGCTTTGTCGCCGTCTCCCACGTTTGTGAGGTAGCGCAAGGAAACATACGAAAGAAATGGCCCAACCCACCCCCATACACATGTATATACATACACGTCCACACACGCAAATACACACACACACACACACACACACACATATATATATATATATATATATATATATATATATATATATATATATATATATATAATGTCGAGAACATTATCTCGGAAAGCAAAAATGGGTATGTTTGAAGGAATAGTGGTTCCAACAATGTTGTATGGTTGCGAGGCGTGGGCTATGGATAGAGTTGTGCGCAGGAGGGTGGATGTGCTGGAAATGAGATGTTTGAGGATGATATGTGGTGTGAGGTGGTTTGATCGAGTAAGTAATGTAAGGGTAAGAGAGATGCGTGGAAATAAAAAGAGCGTGGTTGAGAGAGCAGAAGGGGGTGTTTTGAAATGGTTTGGGCACATGGAGAGAATGAGTGAGGAAAGATTGACCAAGAGGATATATGTGTCAGAGGTGGAGGGAACGAGGAGAAGTGGGAGACCAAATTGGAGGTGGAAAGATGGAGTGAATAAGATTTTGAGTGATCGGGGCCTGAACATGTAGGAGGGTGAAAGGCGGGCAAGGAATAGAGTGAATTGGATCGATGTGGTATACCGGGGTCGACGTGCTGTCAATGGATTGAATCAGAGCATGTGAAGCGTCTGGGGTAAACCATGGAAAGTTCTGTGGGGCCTGGATGTGGGAAAGGGAGCGGTGGTTTCGGGCATCATTACATGACAGCTAGAGACTGAGTGTGAACGAATGGGGGCTTTGTTGTCTTTTGCTAGCGCTACCTCGCACACATGAGGGGGGAGGGGATGTTATTCCATGTGTGGCGAGGTGGCGATGGGAATAAATAAAGGCAGACAGTATGAATCATGTAGATGTGTATATATGTATATGTGTGTGTGTGTACATATATGTGTACATTGAGATGTATAGGTATGTATATTTGCGTGTGTGGACGTGTATATATATACATGTGTATGGGGGTGGTTTGGGCCATTTCTTTCGTCTGTTTCCTTGCGCTACCTCGCAAACGCGGGAGACAGCGACAAAGCAAAATAATAGAAAAAACATATAATACTATCATGATACATGTCTTAAGAATTTCATAGCTGGAGCTCAAATAAAAATTTAGTCTGACTCTGAGTAAAGTCGTGAAAAAAGGTGATCTCACGTCTGGTTGTGAAATCTATCCATTAGTGTAAAGTACAGAGTCTTAACATACTGCGAGGAGTAGGTCATGTCCACGTCCAAGTCAGAAAGACGATCGCTGTGCCCCCTGCAAATGGACGCCACTCCTTAGCTTTCCTGCCACATATGGCAACTCATGCAAACAACCAATGCCAGGAACAGACCGACAGCTCATGAGGCAAAGGCTGTCTCAAAATATGTCCCATCAGGCATCATCATCAGTTTTAACTGCTAAAGCCTTAGCTTACTTATACAAAAACTTAATATTCCTTTACTGACTAATGATCATATGATGATTTAAAGTATATTGTAAGCATAAAAATCTCAAGATTTTAAAAATAAGTTCTCAAGCCTTTAATAAAGTATTCCATCAATAAAAATTAATGACATTTTACAGAACAGTATATTGGATTTCTTTTAAAATAACTTCAACCTAGTTTTAAACCAAAATCATATTAAGCACTCTAACAATGGAGCAATTCTTTTAAGAATTTCTTCAAGAAAATATCAGTGATCTCCCTTAAGGGTAACTTTATGATAGGTATATACGTAGAGAGACTGGACACCATACTTCTGGATTATCAGCATCTAAATTAGTATCACTGCAGAAAATACTCATGTTTACAAATGTACTCAAGCATTAATGTTAATATGGCTCTCAAATACAGAATTAAGTGTACAGCATACAAACGCTTATGTTAGTGACTAGAGTACAGTCACAGAATGTGTGGAAAGATAGTTATCTGGGAGGGAAAAAATGGGTATTTATAAAGGTACATTAGTCCCAACAATATCATATGGATGCAAGGCATCCATATAAAATCCACTCTGCAGCTGTCATGTATACTGCACCAAATCTAGAGCCCCCTGTCCAAAAATCAGGCCCCACAGACCTTTCCATGGTTTCTCCAGACCCTTTCTCATGCCCTAGTTCAGCCCACTAATAGAATGTCATTCCCTATAAATCACATTGCTCCAATTTGCTCTGTTGTTGCACTTTCCTGCATGTTCAGGCTCTGAGTCTTCAAACCATCTTTCAATCTATCCTTCCACCTCCTCCTCTATTCCATTCCCTCCACACCTAACATATATACTCTCTTATAGTCATTCTTCCCTTACTCATCATCTCCATATGCTCAAACCATTTCACATTACACTATTCAGCTTTCTCTTACACATTCCTCTTACTACCACATCTCTCTTTCCCTATCATTTCTAATACAAACAACCCTCCTTACACAACAAAATGTCCTCAAACATTTCATTGCCAGCACATTCATCCTTTTGTTTACATTTTTGTCAAAGGCTTATGCCTTACATTCACAGAAAACTGACCATACTAAAGAAACAAAAATACCCATCCTTGCCCTTAAAGACAGTGACCTCTTTCCATACATTCATCAATGCACCTAAAACCTTTGCTTTCTTAACCACGTATGGCTCACTTCAGTTCCACAGTTCATGTCACTGCCATATCCACACCCAGGTATCTAAAACACTATTTTCTCCAACTTCTCTCCATTAAAACTCATACCCGACTAACCAGTCTCTTTTCACTGCTAAACCTAATAATCTTGCCTTTATTCACAATTACTCTCAAATTTTTCATTTCACACACTTTCCCAAACTCCTACACCAGCTTCTGCAGCTTCTCACTCAAATCTCCCACCAGTGCTGTATCATAAGAAAACAACTACCGACTTACCTCTCAGGCCCCCCACCCTCAGCAGACTGCAAACCTGCTTCTCTCTCCAAATTTCTTGCATTCATTTTCCTCACCTTCCCATGAATAACCAACTTAAACAACCACGATGACATCATACAGAACTAAATATATATATATACATATATCAAAATTAGTAGAGGTTTTAAGAAAAGAAGAGAGAATGATGGGGTGAAGAGAGGGTGAGGGTAAGTGAGCTTGGGAAGGAGACTTGTCTGAAGAAGTACAAGGAGAGACTGAGTGCTGAATGGAAAAAGGTGAGAGAAAAGGACGTCATGGGAGTGGGGGAATAATGGGATGTATTTAGGGAAGCAGTGAAAGCTTCCGCAAAAGATGCTTGTGGCATGAGAAGCATGGGAGGTGGGCAGATTAGAAAGTGTAGTGAGTGGTGGGTTGAAGAAGTAAGGTTATTAGTGTAAGAGATGAGAGAGGCTTTTGGACGATTTTTGCAGGGAAATAGTGCAAATGACTGTAAGATGTACAAAAGAAAGAGGCAGGAGGTCAAGAGAAAAGTGCAAGAGGCAAAAAAGAGGGCAATTGAGAATTGGGGTGAGAGAGTATCATTAAATTTTAGGGAGAATAAATAGATGTTTTGGAAGGAAGTAAATAAAAAGCATAAGACAAGAGAACTATTGGAAAAATTGGTGAAGAGGGCTAATGGGGAGGTGATAACAAATAGGGGTGATGTGAGATGGAGTGAGCATTTTGAAGGTTTGTTGAATTTGTTAGATGATAGAATGTGAGATATAGGGCATTTTGGACAAGGTGGTGTGCGAGGTGAGAGGGTTAGGGAGAATGATTAGGTAAACAGAGAAGAGGTAGTGAAAGCTTTGCCGAAGATGAAAGCCGGCAAGGCAGTGGGTATGGACGATATTGCAGTGGAGTTTGTTAAAAAAAAAAGGGGGGGGGGGTGACTGTGTTGTTGAATGGTTAGTAAGGATACTTAATGTATGTATGCCTCATGGTGAGGTGCCTGAGGGATGGCCGAATGCATGCATACTGCCATTGTGCAAAGGCAAAGAGGTTAAAGGTGAGTGCTCAAATTACAGAGGTATAAGTTTGTTGAGTATTCCTGCAAAATTATATGGGAGGGTATTGATTGAGAGGGTGAAGCCATGTACAGAGCATCAGATTAGGGAAGAGCAGTGTGGTTTCAGAAGTGGTAGAGGATGTGTGGATCAGGTGTCTGCTTTGAAGAATGTATGCGAGAAATACTTAGAAAAGCAAATGGATTTGTATGTAACATTTATGGATCTGGAGAAGGCATATGATATAGACTTGACAGAGATGCTCTGTGGAAGGTATTAAGAATATATGGTGTGGGACGAAAGTTGTTAGAAGCAGTGAAAATTTTTTATCAAGGATATAAGGCATGTGTGCGAGTTAGAAAAGAAGAAAGAGACTGGTTCTCAGTGAATGTCGGTTTGAGGCAGGGGTGTGTGATGTCTCCATGGTTGTTTAATTTGTTTATGGATGGGGTTGTTAGGGCAGTGAATGCAAGAGTTTTGGAGAGAGGGGCAAGTATGCAGTCTGTTGTGGATGAGAGAGCTTGGGAAGTGAGTCAGTTGTTGTTCACTGATGATACAGCGCTGGTGGCTGATTCTCCCCTATCCCTGGGGATAGGGGAGAAAGAATACTTCCCACGCATTCCTCACATGTTGTAGAAGGCGACTAAAGAGGACGGGAACAGGGGGCTAGAAACCCTCCCATCCTTGTATTTCAACTTTCTAAAAGGGGAAACAAAAGAAGGAGTCACGCGGGGAGTGCTCAGCCTCCTCGAAGGCTCAGATTGGGGTGTCTAAATATGTGTGGATGTAACCAAGATGAGAAAAAAGGGGAGATAGGTAGTATGTTTGAGGAAAGGAACCTGCATGTTTTGGCTCTGAGTGAAACGAAGCTAAAGGGTAAAGGGGAAGAGTGGTTTGGGAATGTCTTGGGAGTAAAGTCAGGGGTTAGTGAGAGGACAAGAGCAAGGGAAGGAGTAGCACTACTCCTGAAACAGGAGTGGTGGGAGTATGTGATAGAGTGTAAGAAAGTAAGAAAGTAGATTCATATGGGTAACACTGAAAGTGGATGGAGAGAGATGGGTGATTATTGGCGCATATGCACCTGGGCATGAGAAGAAAGATCATGAGAGGCAAGTCTTTTGGGAGCAGCTGAATGAGTGTGTTAGTGGTTTTGATGCACGAGACATGGTTATAATGATGGGTGATTTGAATGCAAAGGTGAGTAATGTGGCAGTTGTGGGAATAATTGGTATACATGGGGTGTTCAGTGTTGTAAATGGAAATGGTGAAGAGCTTGTAGATTTATGAGCTGAAAAAGGACTGGTGATAGGGAATACCTGGTTTAAAAAGAGAGATATACATGAGTATACGTATGTAAGTAGGAGAGATGGCCAGAGAGCATTATTGGATTACGTGGTAACAGGCGTGCGAAAGAGAGACTTTTGGATGTTAATGTACTGAGAGGTGCAACTGGAGGGATGTCTGATCATTATCTTGTGGAGGCGAAGGTAAAGGTTTGTACAGGTTTTCAGAAAAGAAGAGAGAATGTTGGGGTGAAGAGAGCGGCGAGAGTGAGTGAGCTTGGGAAGGAGACTTGTGTGAGGAAGTACCACGAGAGACTGACTACAGAATGGAAAAAGGTGAGAACAAAAGAGGTTAGGGGAGTGGGGGAGGAATGGGATGTATTTAGGGAAGCATGATGGCTTGCGCAAAAGATGCTTATGGCATGAGAAGCATGGGAGGTGGGCAGATTAGAAAGGGTTGTGAGTGGTGGGATGAAGAGGTAACGTTATTAGTGAAAGAGAAGAGAGAGGCATTTGGACGATTTTTATAAGGAAATAATGCAAATGAGTGGGAGATGTATAAAAGAAAGAGGCAGGAGGTAATGAGAAAGGTGCAAGAGGTGAAAAAGAGGGCAAATGAAAGATGGGGTGAGAGAGTATCATTAAATCTTAGGGAGAATAAAAAGATGTTTTGGAAGGAGGTAAACAAAGTGCGTAAGTTAAGGGAAAAATGGGAACTGTAGTGAAGGGGGCTAATGGGGAGGTAATAACAAGTAGTGGTGATGTGAGAAGGAGATGGAGTGAGTATTTTGAAGGTTTGTTGAATGTGTTTGATGATAGAGTGGCAGATATAGGGTGTTTTGGTCGAGGTGGTGTGCAAAGTGAGAGGGTTAGGGAAAATGATTTGGTAAACAGAGAAGAGGTAGTAAAAGCAATGCAGAAGATGAAAGCCGGCAAGGCAGTGGGTTTGGATGGTACTGCAGTGGAATTTATCAAAAAAGGGGGTGACTATTGTCGACTGGTTGGTAAGGTTATTCAATGTATGTATCATTCATGGTGAGGTGCCTGAGGATTGGCGGAATGCTTGCATAGTGCCACTGTACAAAGGCAAAAACGATAAGAGTGAGTGCTCAAATTACAGAGGTATAAGTCTGTTGAATATTCCTGGGAAATTATGTGGGAGGGTATTGATTGAGAGGGTGAAGGGACGCACAGAGCATCAGATTGGGGAAGAGCAGTGTGGTTTCAGAAGTGGTAGAGGATGTGTGGATCAGGTGTTTGCTTTGAAGAATGTATGTGAGAAATACTTAGAAAAGCAAATGGAATTGTATGTAGCATTTATGGATCTGGAGAAGGCATATGATAGAGTTGATAAAGATGCTTTGTGGAGGGTATTAAGAATATATGGTGTGGGAGGCAAGTTGTTAGAAGCAGTGAAAAGTTTTTATCGAGGATGTAAGGCATGTGTATGTGTAGGAAGAGAGGAAAGTGATTGTTTCTCACTGACTGTAGGTTTGCGGCAGGGGTGTGTGATGTCTCCATGGTTATTTAATTTGTTTATGGATGGGGTTGTTAGGGAGGTGAATGCAAGAGTTTTGGAAAGAGGGGCAAGTATGCAGTCTGTTGTGGATGAGAGAGCTTGGGAAGTGAGTCAGTTGTTGTTCGCTGATGATACAGCACTGGTGGCTGATTCATATGAGAAACTGCAGAAGCTGGTGACTGAGTTTGGTAAAGTGTGTGAAAGAAGAAAGTTGAGAGTAAATGTGAATGACAGAAAGGTTATTAGGTACAGTAGGGTTGAGGGTCAAGTCAATTGGGAGGTAAGTTTGAATGGAGAAAAACTGGAGGAAGTAAAGTGTTTTAGATATCTGCGAGTGGATCTGGCAGCGGATGGAACCATGGAAGTGGATCATAGGGTGGGTGAGGGGGCAAAAATCCTGGAAGCCTTGAAGAATGTGTGGAAGTCGAGAACATTATCTCGGAAAGCAAAAATGGGTATGTTTGAAGGAATAGTGGTTCCAACAATTTTGTATGGTTGCGAGGCGTGGGCTATGGATAGAGTTGTGCGCAGGAGGGTGGATGTGCTGGAAATGAGATGTTTGAGGACAATGTGTGGTGTGAGGTGGTTTGATTGAGTAAGTAACGTAAGGGTAAGAGAGATGTGTGGAAATAAAAAGAGCGTGGTTGAGAGAGCAGAAGAGGGTGTTTTGAAATGGTTTGGGCACATGGAGAGAATGAGTGAGGAAAGATTGACCAAGAGGATATATGTGTCAGAGGTGGAGGGAACGAGGAGAAGAGGGAGACCAAATTGGAGGTGGAAAGATGGAGTGAAAAAGATTTTGTGTGATCGGGGCCTGAACATGCAGGAGGGTGAAAGGAGGGCAAGGAATAGAGTGAATTGGAGCGATGTGGTATACCGGGGCTGACGTTCTGTCAGTGGATTGAATCAAGGCATGTGAAGCGTCTGGGGTAAACCATGGAAAGCTGTGTAGGTATGTATATTTGCGTGTGTGGACGTATGTATATACATGTGTATGGGGGGGTTGGGCCATTTCTTTCGTCTGTTTCCTTGCGCTACCTCGCAAACGCGGGAGACAGCAACAAAGTATATAAAAAAAAAAATATATATATATATATATATATATATATATATATATATATATATATATATATATATATATATATCCCTGGGGATAGGGGAGAAAGAATACTTTCCACGTATTCCCTGCGTGTCGTAGAGGGACTAAAAAGGAAGGGGGCAGGGACTGGAAATCACCCCTCTTGGTTTTTTTTAATTTTCTAAAAAAAAAGGGACAGAGAAGGGGCAGGTAGGATATTTCCTCAAAGGCCCAGTTCCCCCTGTTCTTACGCCCCCTCGCTAACGCGGGAAATGGCGAATGGTTGATATAATATATATATATTATATTTTTTTTTTTTTTTTTTTTTATACTTTGTGCTGTCTCCGCGTTTGGGGGGGTTAGCGAAAGGGGAAAAGACAAAAGAAAGGGCCCCAACCCCCCCCCCAAATTAATCCACAGCCCACACCGCAAATAATACTAACAGTTTAGGTTTCCCCCAGACGCTTCCTCCCTTGCTTCAATCCACGCAGCACGTCAACCCCTGTATAAAGACCCCAATTACTCTTTTTCTTGCCTCCTTTCCCCCTTGATGTTCGGGCCCGATACTAAAAATTTTTTTTTCACCCCTTTTTCCCACCCCCAATTTGGTTCCCTTTTCCCCTTTCCCTCCCCTCCGACAAAATTTTCCCTCTTGGTCAATCCCCCTCATCATTCTCTCCAGTCCCCAAAACCATTCAAAACACCTTTTGTCTTCAACCACGTTTTTTTACACATTCCCCTTTCCCCTTTTCGTTCTTATCGTAAAACCCCTCACCCCCAACTTTGCCCAAAACATCTCTTTTCCCGGACCCCCATCCCTGGAATCTTTCCATACCCCACGTCGAACATAAAACATTGTTGGAAAAAATTTCCTCAAACATACCCATTTTTGCTTTTGAGTAATGTTCCGATTCCAAAATTTTTAAAGGCTCCCAAAATTTTTACCCCCCCCCCCCCCTATGATTCATTCCACTTCCAGGGTTTCCCCACCACTCCCAGATATCCCAGAATCTAAGAACTTCACTTACCCCAGTTTTTTCTCCATTAAACTTACCCCCCAATGATTGCCCCTAAACCCTCTGTCCCTAATAACCTTGCTCTTATTCACATTTACTCTCAACTTTTTCTTTCAAATTTTACCAAACTAAATACCAGTTTCTGCATTTTCTCAATGAATCAGAAGTGTTTTTTATAAAGGAACAAAAGGCTCATTCCAAGCTTTTTTCCCACAACAGATGCATATTCCCCCTTTTTCCCAAAAACCCTTGCATTCACCCCCCTAACCCCCCATCCATAAAAAAATTAAACAACCATGGAGCATCACACTCCCCCCCTGAAAAAATTTGAGAAAATCATTTTTTTTCCCTACAATACACATGCCTTAACCCTCGATAAAAACTTTTCACTGTTCCAAAATTGCCCCCCAACCATATATTCTTAAATATTCCACAAAGACCTTATCAACTTATATATGTTTCCAGACCAAAAATGCTACATACAACCATTTTTTTTTTTAAGTATTTCTCACAAATTTTAAAAGAAAACACCTGCACATATAAAATATACAAATATAACATATACAAAAAACAACAAAGAATACACATATATACATTTTGTACTATTCATCCCGCATGTTTCACCCTTTTTCCCACTACCTTCCCCAAGGAAATAGCATACTACCCCCTGCCCACGTGGTAGACCCGGGAAAACGAAAAAAGACCCAAATTTATTACATTCAGTTCCCCATGTTTTGTAATGCCGAAAACCAAGCTCCTACCCATATAAAGCCCCCCGGACCTTTCCAGGTTTTCCCCAAACTTTAAAACCCCCGGGTTTTCCCATTGAAGTATGCAACCATGGATAACATCATTAATTCACATTTTCCCTTGACATTCCCCCCCTTGGTTCAGGCCCAATCGCTCAAAATTTTTTTACCCCCTCCTTCCACCCCCTATTGGTCTCCCCCTTCTCTTGTTCCCCCCACCGACACATACTCTTCTTTGTTATTTCCTCATCATTCTTCCCTTGTCCAAACCCTTTCAACACACCCCCTTTTGCTTCTTAACCAATCTTTCTTTTTCATTTCTTCACCCCCCCATTACTTACCCATCAAACCACCTACACCACATTTGTAAGAAAAATTCCAACATATTCACCCCCCCCAAAATTATAGCCCCTGCCCAAACCAATAATACTTGTTTAACTGAATTCCTTAAAAATACCCCCTTTTGCCCCCGGATAATTTCTTTCCCTTCCCAAATTCTTCATTTTTCCGCTTCGCCCCTTCCCCCCCTCTGTGACCATGCATTTTCAAAGGTTTCCCCCGTGCTAAGCCATCCAGATACATAAAAACTTCATTTCCCCCAATTTTTCCCATTTGAACTTATATCCCCAATTTAAATTGTCCCTAACCCTATGAACCTAAAAACCCGCTCTTATTCACATTTATCCAACTTTCTCCCTTTTACACATTTTCCAAACTCAGCACCCCTTTGGAGTTTCACATTCGAATGAGCCCCCATAGCGATAAAAGTGAACAATAGCTAATCATTCCGGGCCCCCTTTAACTAAATGCCTGCATACTCGCCCTTTTCCCAAAAACTCGTGCATTACTTCCCCAAACCCCCCCCATATACAAAAAAAAACCAGGGGGGCATCACAACCTTTGCCCCAAAACCAAATTTCACTGGAACCCAAATTTTCCCCCTTTTTTCCCACTTGTACACATGCCTTTAAACCTTTGGGAAAAAATTTTCATGTTTAGGGGGCTTACCCCAACACAAAAAACTCTTAGGACCCTTGCAAAGCATATCTATCAACCCAATATAGCCTTCGCCAGATCCATAAATGTACATCAAATGTGGGTGTGTTTTTGTGGGGGTGTGTGTGTGTGTGTGTGTGTTTTTGTGGTGGTGTGTGTGTAGATATTAATTAAAAAAGTAAAAAGGGGAGAGTAAATGAAGCAAAAAAAGTAGGTGGGAAAGGGTTGCTTTTGGGGAAACATTTTATGATATGTGCATGAGATGCTGTGGAATGAAAAGGTGGAAAATGGGGGATTAGAAAGGGTAGTCAGTGTGGAATGAAAAAAGTTCTAGTGAAGAGAAAAGGGAGGATTTAGGGGACTTACAGGAAAGGGGTGCAAATGTTTGGAGATGTGTAAGAGAAAGAGCAAGGGCAAGGGAAAGATACAGGTATTGAAAAAGAGGGCAAAAAAGAGGTTGGGGTGAGAGTGTACAATAAACTTTTGGGAAAATGTATGAAAGGAGGTAAACAATGTGGGTTAAAAAACAAGGAACAAAGATAGCACGGTGGGAAATGGCAAAAAAGGGAAATGATAAAAGTAGTGATGAAGTGAGGAAGAAATGGGAATTTTGATGGATGTTAAATGTGTTTCTGAAGAGTGACAGATGGGGTGTTTTGGTCGGGATGGTATGCGAAGTAAAAAATCGGGGAAATGGTTTGTGAAGGGAGAAGAGGTGGTAAAACCATGCATCAGATGATAGGCAGGTGGGTTTAATGGATTGTACTGCATTGGAATTTATCAAAAAAGGGGGTGACTATTGTCGACTGGTTGGTAAGGTTATTCAATGTATGTATCATTCATGGTGAGGTGCCTGAGGATTGGCGGAATGCTTGCATAGTGCCACTGTACAAAGGCAAAAACGATAAGAGTGAGTGCTCAAATTACAGAGGTATAAGTCTGTTGAATATTCCTGGGAAATTATGTGGGAGGGTATTGATTGAGAGGGTGAAGGGACGCACAGAGCATCAGATTGGGGAAGAGCAGTGTGGTTTCAGAAGTGGTAGAGGATGTGTGGATCAGGTGTTTGCTTTGAAGAATGTATGTGAGAAATACTTAGAAAAGCAAATGGAATTGTATGTAGCATTTATGGATCTGGAGAAGGCATATGATAGAGTTGATAAAGATGCTTTGTGGAGGGTATTAAGAATATATGGTGTGGGAGGCAAGTTGTTAGAAGCAGTGAAAAGTTTTTATCGAGGATGTAAGGCATGTGTATGTGTAGGAAGAGAGGAAAGTGATTGTTTCTCACTGACTGTAGGTTTGCGGCAGGGGTGTGTGATGTCTCCATGGTTATTTAATTTGTTTATGGATGGGGTTGTTAGGGAGGTGAATGCAAGAGTTTTGGAAAGAGGGGCAAGTATGCAGTCTGTTGTGGATGAGAGAGCTTGGGAAGTGAGTCAGTTGTTGTTCGCTGATGATACAGCACTGGTGGCTGATTCATATGAGAAACTGCAGAAGCTGGTGACTGAGTTTGGTAAAGTGTGTGAAAGAAGAAAGTTGAGAGTAAATGTGAATAACAGAAAGGTTATTAGGTACAGTAGGGTTGAGGGTCAAGTCAATTGGGAGGTAAGTTTGAATGGAGAAAAACTGGAGGAAGTAAAGTGTTTTAGATATCTGCGAGTGGATCTGGCAGCGGATGGAACCATGGAAGTGGATCATAGGGTGGGTGAGGGGGCAAAAATCCTGGAAGCCTTGAAGAATGTGTGGAAGTCGAGAACATTATCTCGGAAAGCAAAAATGGGTATGTTTGAAGGAATAGTGGTTCCAACAATTTTGTATGGTTGCGAGGCGTGGGCTATGGATAGAGTTGTGCGCAGGAGGGTGGATGTGCTGGAAATGAGATGTTTGAGGACAATGTGTGGTGTGAGGTGGTTTGATTGAGTAAGTAACGTAAGGGTAAGAGAGATGTGTGGAAATAAAAAGAGCATGGTTGAGAGAGCAGAAGAGGGTGTTTTGAAATGGTTTGGGCACATGGAGAGAATGAGTGAGGAAAGATTGACCAAGAGGATATATGTGTCAGAGGTGGAGGGAACGAGGAGAAGAGGGAGACCAAATTGGAGGTGGAAAGATGGAGTGAAAAAGATTTTGTGTGATCGGGGCCTGAACATGCAGGAGGGTGAAAGGAGGGCAAGGAATAGAGTGAATTGGAGCGATGTGGTATACCGGGGCTGACGTTCTGTCAGTGGATTGAATCAAGGCATGTGAAGCGTCTGGGGTAAACCATGGAAAGCTGTGTAGGTATGTATATTTGCGTGTGTGGACGTATGTATATACATGTGTATGGGGGGGTTGGCCCATTTCTTTCGTCTGTTTCCTTGCGCTACATCGCAAACGCGGGAGACAGCAACAAAGTATATAAAAAAAAAAATATATATATATATATATATATATATATATATATATATATATATATATATCCCTGGGGATAGGGGAAAAAGAATACTTTCCACGTATTCCCTGCGTGTCGTAGAAGGCGACTAAAAGGGAAGGGAGCAGGGACTGGAAATCCTCCCCTCTTGGTTTTTTTTTTAATTTTCTAAAAGAAGGGACAGAGAAGGGGGCCAGGTGAGGATATTCCCTCAAAGGCCCAGTCCTCTGTTCTTAGCGCCACCTCGCTAACGCGGGAAATGGCGAATGGTATGATATATATATATATATATATATATATATATATATATATATATATATATATATATATATATATATATACATGCATACATTTATTTACTTATTCATTTACTTTATCTTGCTTTGGCGCTGTCTCCCACATTAGCGAGGTAGCGCAAGGAAAGAAACGAAATAATGGCCCAACCCACCCACATAAACATGTATATACATACACGTCCACACACACAAATATACATACCTATACATCTCAACGTATACATATATATATACACACACAGACATATACATATATACACATTTACATAATTCATACTGTCTGCCTTTATTCATTCCCATCACCACCCTGCCACATATGAAATAACAACCCCCTCCCCCCTCATGTGCGCGAGATAGTGCTAGGAAGACAACAAAGGCCACATTTGTTCAGACTCAGTCTCTAGCTGTCATGTAATAATGCACCGAAACCACAGCTCCCTTTCCACATCCAGGCACCACAAAACTTTCCATTGTTTACCCCAGATACTTCACATGCCCTGGTTCAATACATTGACAGCACATCGACCCTGGTATACCACATTGTTCCAATTCACTCTATTCCTTGCACGCCTTTCACCCTCCTGCATGTTCAGGCCCCGATCACTCAAAATCTTTTTCACCTCCAATTTGGTCTCCCACTTCTCCTCAGTCCCTCCAACTCTGACACATATATCCTCTTGGTCAATCTTTCCTCACTTATTCTCTCCATGTGACCAAACCTTTTCAAAACATCCCCTTCTGCTCTCTCAACCACACTCTTTTTATTACAACACATCTCTCTTACCCTATTATTACTTTATCGATCAAACTACCTCACAGCACATATTGTCCTCAAACATCTCATTTCCAGCACATCCACCGTCCTCCGCACAAATCTATCCATAGCCCATGCCTCGCAACCATACAACATTGTTGGAACCACTATTCCTTCAAACATACCCATTTTTGCTTTCTGAGGTAATGTTCTCGACTTCCAAACATTCTTCAAGGCTCCCAGAATTTTCACCCCCTCCCCCACCCTATGATTCACTTCCACTTCCATGGTTCCATCCACTGCCAGATCCACTCCCAGATATCTAAGACACTTCACTTACTCCAGTTTTTCTCCATTCAAACTTACCTCCCAACTGACTTGACCCTCAACCCTACTGTACCTAATAACCTTGCTCTTATTCACATTTACTCTCAACTTTCTTCTTTCACACATTTTACCAAACTCAATCACCAGCTTCTGCAGTTTCTCACATGAATCAGCCACCAGTGTTTTATCATCAGCGAACAACAACTGGCTCACTTCCCAAGCTCTCTCATCCACAACAGACTGCATACTTGCCCCTCTTTCCAAAACCCTTGCATTCACCTCCCTAACAACCCCATCCATAAACAAATTAAACAACCATGGAGACATCACACTCCCCTCCTGCAAACCTACATTCACTGAGAACCAATCACTTTCCTCTCTTCCTACACATACACATGCCTTACATCCTCGATAAAAACTTTTCACTGCTTCCAACAACTTGCCTCCCACACCATATATTCTTAATACCTTCCACAAAGCATCTCTATCAACTCTATCATATGCCTTCTCCAGATCCATAAATGCTACATACAAATCCATTTGTTTTTCTAAGTATTTCTCACATACATTCTTCAAAGCAAACACCTGCACATATACATATATATATCAACATATACACATATACATAAACATACAAAGACATACACATATATACACTTGTACATATTCATACTCGCATGTCTTCACCCATTCCTGTCGCTACCCCTTCCCACAGGAAATAGCATCACTATCCCCTGCCTCAGCGTGGTAGAGCCAGGAAAACAGACAAAAGAGGCCAAATTTATTCACATTCAGTCTCCAGCTGTTATGTGTAATGCACGAAAACCACAGCTCCATATCCATATCAAGACCCCACGGACCTTTCCACGGTTTACCCCAGACATTTCACATGCCCTGGTTCATTCCACTGACAGTATGTCAACCATGGTATACCACATCATTCCAATTCACACTATTCCTTGCACACCTCTCACCCTCCTGTGTGTTCAGGCCCCAATCGCTCAAAATCTTTTTCACCCCATCCTTCCACCTCCTATATGGATCTCCTGCTTCTCTTGTTCCCTCCACCTATGACACATACATCTTCTTTGTTGACCTTTCCTCACTCATTCTCTCCATATGTCCAAACCATTTCAACACACCCTCTTCTGCTCTCTTAACCACACTCTTTCTATATCCATACATCTCTCTCACCCCCTCATTACTTACTCGATCAAACCACCTCACACCACATATTGTATGAAAACATTTCCAACATATTCACCCTGCTCCACACAACCCTATCTATAGCCCATGCCTCAGAACCATATAATACTTGTTGGAACTGATATTCCTTCAAACATACCCATTTTCGCCCACCGAGATAATGTTCTTTCCTTCCACACATTCTTCATTGTTCCCAGAACCTTCGCCCCCTTCCCCACTCTGTGACTCACTGACATTTCAATGGTTCCATCCGCTGCTAAGTCCACTCTCAGATATCATAAAAACTTCATTTCCTCCAATTTTTCTCCATTTGAACTTATATCCCAATTAACTTGTCCCTCAACGCTACTGAACCTAATAACCTTGCTCTTATTCACATTTACTCTCAACTTTCTCCTTTCACACACTTTTCCAAACTCAGTCACCAACTTCGGCAGTTTCACATTCGAATGAGCCACCATAGCTGTATCAACAGTGAACAATAGCTAACTCACTTCCCAGGCCCTCTCAACCTAAACTGACTGCATACTCGCCACTTTTTCCAAAACTCGTGCATCTACTTCCCTAATCACCCCATCCATATACAAATAAAATAACCATGGGGACATCACACACCTCTGCCACAGACCAACTTTCACTGGGAACCAATTACTCTCCTCTTTTCCTACTTGTACACATGCCTTACATCCTTGGTAAAAACTTTTCACTGCTTCTAGGAGCTTACCTCACACACAATATACTCTTAGGACCTTCTGCAAAGCATATCTATCAACCCAATCATATGCCTTCGCCAGATCCATAAATGCTACATACAAATGTGTGTGTGTGTGTGTGTGTGTGTGTGTGTGTGTGTGTGTGTGTGTGTGTGTGTGTGTGTGTAGTATAGTGTAATTAAGAACAGTAAAAGGTGAGAGTAAATGAAGCAACAAAAGTAGGTGAGGAATGGGTTGCATTTTGGGAAGCAGTGATGATATGTGCATGAGATGCATGTGGAATGAGAAAGGTGGAAAGTGGGTAGATTAGAAAGGGTAGTCAGTGGTGGAATGAAATAAAGTTGCTAGTGAAAGAGAAAAGGGAGGCATTTAGGCAGTACTTACAGGAAAGGAGTGCAAATGATTTGGAGATGTGTAAGAGAAAGCAGCAAGAGGTCAAGCGAAAGATACAGGTATTGAAAAAGAGGGCAAAATGAGAGTTGGGGTGAGAGTGTATCAATAAACTTTTGGGAAAATGTTATGAAAGGAGGTAAACAATGTGCTAAAGACAAGAGAACAAATGATAGCATCGGTGAAAGTGGCAAAACAGGAAGTGATAACAAGTAGTGATGAAGTGAGGAGATGAAGTGGGAATTTTGATGGACTGTTAAATGTGTTTCATGATAGAGTGACAGATGTGGAGTGTTTTGGTCGGGATGGTATGCGAAGTGAAAAAGTCATGGAGAGTGGTTTGGTGAAGGGAGAAGAGGTGGTGAAAGCCATGCATCAGATGATGAGGCAAGGTGGTTGAAGTGGATTGTACTGCAGTTGAACATATTAAGAAAGTGGATGACTGTGTTGTTGATTGGTTGATAAAGATTTTCAGTGCATGTATGGATCATGGTGAGGTGCCTGAAGACTGGCAGAATGCATGTAGAGTGCCAATGTATAAAGGCAAGTGGGATAAAGGTGAGTGTTCAAACTACTGGCGTATAAGTTTGTTGAGTGTACCTGATAATCTGTATGGGAGATTAGTGATTGAGAGAGTGAGGGTATGTACAAAGCATCAGACTGGGAAGGAATAGTGTGGTTTTAGAAGTGGTAGAGGATATGTAGATCAAGTGTTTGCTGCAAAAGAATGAGCACAAAAATTACTTAGAGAAACAGATGGATTTGTATGTGCCACTTACAGACCTGGAGAAAGCATACCATAGGGTTGAAAAATATGCCTTGTAGAAGGTCTCAAGAATATACCTCAAGGGAGAAAAGCTGCTAGAAGCTTTAAAAAGTTTTATCAATGGTGTAAGGCAACTGTGCAATTAGGAAGAGGGGAAAATGAATTGTTCCAAGTGAAGGATGGTCTGTGGCAGGGGTGTGTAATGCCACCATGGTAAATTTTGGGGGGATGGGGTACTGAGGGAGATAAATGGGAGAGTAGTAAAGCAGGACAAGTATGCAGTCTGCAGGGGATGAGAAGCCCTAGTAAATGAGTAGTTGTTGTGTGTTGATGATACAGCACTGGTGGCAGATCTAAAAGAGACACTGCACAAGCTGGTGAATGAGTTTGGAAAAGCAATTGTGAATAATAGCAAGGTTGTTAGATTTAGCAGAGTCGAGGGACAACTTAGTTGGGATGTGAGTTTCAAATGGAGAAAAATTGGAAAATATGAAGTGTTTTAGATACCTGAAAATGGATATGGCAGTGAATGGAACCATGGAAGAAAATGTGAATCATAGGGTGGGTGAGGGGGTCAGGGTTCTGGGAGCTGTGAAGAATATAAGGAAAGAGAGAATGTTATCTGAGGGCAAAAATGAGTATGCATGAGGGTTTAATAGTCCTAACAATATCATATGAATGTCAGACATGTGCTTAAGATGAGGTTGTGCAGAGGAGAAATGGAAATGAAATGAATGGAATGGAAATGAAATGAATGAGGTCAATATGTGATGAGGTGGTTTGATCAAGTAAGGGATGAAACTGTAAGAGGAAAGCATAGTATGAAAAAAAAGAAAGAAAAAAAAAAAGATTGCGGTTGACAGCTAAAAAGGGTGTGCTGAAATGGGCTGGACATATGGAGAGAATGAGTGAGGAAAGACTGACAAAGAGGATATACCTCTCAGAAGTGAAGGGAATAAGGGGAATGGGGAGACCAGTTTGGAGATGGAAGGATGGGGTGAAAGATGTGGAATGATTGGGGCCTGAACATGCAGGAGGTAAGAGGCGTGCATGGGTGTAAATTAAAACAATGTGGTATCCTGGGGTCAACATGATGTCAATGGACTGAACTAGGGCACGGGAAGCATCCGGGGTAAATAATAGAAAGGTCTGTGGGGCCTGTTGTTGAAAGGGATCTGTATTGTTGGTGCATTGTACATGACAGCTAGAGAATGGATGTGACCGTATGTGGCCTTTCTTTGTCTATGGCGCTATCTTGCTAACGTGGGAAATGGTGATCAAGTATGAGAAAGAAAATAAAGGATGTTTCTGGGGCAGAGAAACTTTTAATAGAATACTGTTAACAAGATATTGGCAAATCCAAAAATTTTCAGTAAACTTATCTAAAGAAAATTATCAGTAAAAGGCATTTTATCTTTAACAAATTAACCATACAACCCAAGGACATCTTTTAAGGGCTCCTACAACTTCAAGGCAGCCCTCCAATCAGGAGCAAGGAAATGGTTGACTTCCGTACAATGATAAAGTCACATCAAAGATAACTTTTAACTTGCAGCATAACCACAAGAAGGTAGAGTCCAGTAACATTTATGTATATCCATGTTCATAAATGTATGAAGACTGTACTGTCTTTAACCAACATCATACCCTTGAAAAACGTATGGAAAAGCTTTGGGTTTTCCAACACATTATGTCAACAATAGTATTATAAAAGTTTTAAAACTCCTGCTCACATAAACAAGTAAGATATCAAAATGCAACTGACCTCTGCTCTTTACTTCTTTTCAAGTATCAAGGTTGTTCATCTAGTTTCCATTATTCTCTTTTATTTGAAATTTCATACCATTTGATTTTCATTTCTAATTTTCTGATAATATAGTAATCTTTTATTCAAAGTTACATAAGGTTCAAAGACTTTTATCAACAACTTTTTTGATAATCCATTACAATTCCATTGTTCACTAACTTTCTGCCACTTCCTGCCTCAGCAAAGTAGCAACAAGAAGAGATAAATGAAACTTTTGAGAAAAAATCCTCACTTGGTTCCTTCTGTTCTTTCTTTTATAATGTAATAATCCATGATGGAAGGATTTCAAGCCCTCCATTCCTATCCCTCTTAGTCATCTTCTAGGACATGCTAGAAATATGTGGGTAATATTCTTTCTCCCATCTCCATTATCATAACTTAGATATATAATCATACTATAAAAATAATGCTTACACCAAGTGGTTCCACACTTCCCAAGGTTAACTGCCATGGCCAGAAATATATATATATTTTTTTTTCATCAATTTCTGCCTCTTTGTTCACCATATTCTATTTATCATTCTTAATCAGTACTGCACAAGTAATGACAGCCTTTTAATGTTTTTTCTTCAGACTTTCAGAAGAGGGCAAAAGAAATTCTTATAATTCTTATCTTTTCCAAACACGTGTAAATTATATGAAACCATGTAAGCAGAAATCCTAGCATGGTAAGAATAGATTTCTGGAACCAAAAGGTAAAGTGTCATGTGAATTTAGTTCCCGTACATCTGGCACATATAAGGGAGACCAACATGCAGTATATCACTGTACTGAACTTTCAAATCTTACGAAAGCATTAGTAATCAGGTTACTAAAGCAATCTGAACATCAAAAGTCCTTGTATTCAACTGCACTACCTTAAAAGTGAAGAGCAGAATCCCATACAAAGCTCTTCACCCTAACCATATCTATGTACCAATGTGAGATACCTTGAATGATAATGCAATTTTTATGTTATCATAAAAACCTCCTCATCCCTAAATCCATTCCAAATAACATGGGGTAAATTAGATGCATCCCGCACCTTAGGTGATTAATAAACATCATCAGCTCAAATAAGTGATTCAAGAATTTCCAAGTTATTATAATAATTTCTTACTTCATCCCTCTGCATACTGAGCTGATCTATTCTTTGAGCAGTGTCTTCATTTACACCTCTACATTCATGCAAAAAACAATCATACCTATGGCATCTCCATTTAGCCCTCATAAATTTGATTTCATTACATTCATCTCATTTGTGGTCTACTTTTCTCCTTGCACTTTCAACTATTCTTTGATATATCACTTTGATTGACTTATCATCAACCACAATGCTTTCCAACCTTTCAAGAAAAGATGTCTTCATTGTCAAATTGCATACATGATACAAAATTAAATTCTTTATGGCTAGAAGCTCAGTTCATTCTGTGGCACACTTATGAGTTGGTTTAACCTTAATACAATGGTATTCAGAAACACCACATGAAAAGCAATGATCTACCATACAATGTACATGATCAAACCATCTTAATAGCCTTTCATGTATGTGCCTTTCTCACTTACTAAAGCAAAGATCTACCAAACAATGTACATGTTCATACCCTCTTTAAAGGCCTTTCATGTATGAGCCTTTCTCACTAACTGAACATTATATACTATTAATGATAGGCTTAAGGAACAAGTGAATACACATTATATAAATGCACTGAAGAGTAATATCAATGTGCTAAAAGCCTATCAAAGGTATATCTCTTTTCAAAATAAAAGCAAGGGTTATGATAATTACCATATCATTAACCAAATAAAAAGAACCTGAACACTGAAAGCTATTTTTTCAGTATTGAGAGCTATTGGTATCTTCAATAAAAGATATAAGATATCAATTAGGGATAACTCTTCATGCATATATTAATAAAAAGTAGATCAAGGCTGAGATTATATTTATAAAAAAAAGAAAAAAATCCTCTTTTAAAAAGAAACCAAATCATGACTCAAAGACTAATGTCACCTTACTTTGAATGGAACTCCAGCTTTGGTGACTAAAAATACCTGTTTCAATACATATGAAAGGGAAAACTTAGTACATTTAGTAGAAAATGAAAATCTAGGTTAATAGACCACTGTTATAGGCAACTACTTTTTCCAACCCTACATACCACTGCCTGTGCACACGGCCATGAACTAAGCGTGACAGGGGAGACAACACGCGGGCCCAGGGAAACCACTGTCTGTCACAGTCAGACAGAGGGAAGACCAAAGTCAAAGGTTCATTAATGCCCTACTTTGTATATGTCAACCTTAAACATTACAAAATATTTCAATATTCACTTATGGAAAGTTACTTGTTCTTAACCATGAAATACCAACTCTAGATAACCTTCCCAATTAAGTGATAATGCAAAATAAAGTACTGGAGATCATAATGTACCTGAGCAATTTTCACCCTGAACCATATGATCCTGAAAATTCATCTGCATTATCTCCAAAGAAAAGCAAACGCTACATCATCAGAAAATAACATTTGAATAATAACATATGCTTAGATTTTTATAACTTTTCTACTTCCCAGTAAATATACATATTTGTTTTGTGCCATTCATCATTCCCATGATTTCACTCTGGTAGTGTCTCTGGTTCGAACCAAATGTACTGCAAATTTCACAATGTGACTGACACACCTGGATGATGAGGGCATCAAAATACGTCAGTATCTTTTATTATCCCCTTAACTCACTTGGCTTTCCTTTCCAATCCTGTGAAATTCAGTTATTCATGTTTAAAAACTGTATTCAACTTTAAAATTTTAAAAATTTGCACAATTGAAAAAAATAATTTCAGAAGCATATTTTGTCTACTACCGTCACTCTAATACTAAGATATAAAAAATTTGATAATTTAACACAACGCACCATAAAATGCAGGGGAAAGGCTGGGATGTCCACTGAGTTGCCATCATGCATATTTTACGACTTACTTTATCTAAACCAAAACCCCAATTACTGATTGTAATAATATATTCATTATACAAATTAATATTTTCTTGCTACAATGAATGACTGGAAGATGTACATGAGAAAGTGGCAGGAGATCAAGAGGAAGGTGTAGGGACTGAAAAAGAGGGCAAATGAGGTTTGAGGTGATTGATAATCAGTAAACTTCAGGGAGAATAAAATGTTATGGCCGCAGGTTAATAACGTGAGAAAAATAAGAGAGCAAATGGGAACATTGGTGAAGGGGAAAAATGGGTAAGTGGTAACAGGTAGTAATGAGGTAAGGAGACAGAACGAGTATTCAGAAAGTGTTGAATGTGTTTGATGACAGGATGGCAGACATAGGGTGTTTGGGTTGGGGAGCTATGCAAAGTGAGAAGTCATGGGAAATTGTTTGGTGAAAGGAGAAGAGGTGGTGAAAGCTGTGTACAATGAAATGTAGCAAGGTGGAAATGTGGATGGTACTGCAGTTGAATTTCTTAAGAAAGGGGGTGACAGTGATGCTGATAGGATAGTAAGGATTTTCCATGTATGTTTGGATCTTGGTAGTAGTGCCTGCAGATTGGCGGAATGCATGTATAGTGCCAATGTATAAAGGCAATGAGAACAGAGGTAAGTGTTTAAACTGAAGAGGTATAAATCTGTTGTGTACCTGGTAAGTTCTATAGGAGAGTGGTGATTGACAGGGTGATTGCATGTACAGAGCATCATGTGTCTGCTTTCATGAATGAGTGTGAGAAATACTTAGAGAAACAGAATGCTTTGTATGTGGCATATATACATCTGGAGAAAACACATGAGAGGACTGAGAGATGCCTTGTGGATGGTCTTACAAATATATGGTTTGAGAGGAATGCTACTAGCAATTCTTATCAAGACTATATTTGGTGTGTGTGCAAATGGCTAAAAAGGAAAGAGTAGTTCCAGGTGAGGATGGGTCTCTGGCACGGGTTTATGTCACCATGGCATTTTGATTTGTGTATGGTTGGGTTGGTTAGGGAAGTAAATGCCAGGGTGTTGCAGAGAAGGGTAAGTATGCAGTCTGCAGGGAATGAGGGGGGCCTAGGAAATGGGACAGCTGTTGACTGCAGATGATACAGCACTGATGACAGATTCAACTCAGAAACTGCAAAAGCTGGTGTTTGAGTTCAGGAGATCATCTAAGAAGAGAGGAAGCCGATAGTAATGTATATGAAAGGCTATTAGGGTTAGCAGTGCAAACAGACTGGTTTGCTGGGGTGTGAATCTGAATAGAGGAAATTTGGATGAAGGAAAGTGTTTTAGATACTGTGAGAGAACATGGAAAAGAAAGGAATAATGGGAGTAGTAGTAAGTCAAAGAGTGTGTGTGTGTGTGTGTGTGTGCGTGTGTGTGTGTGTGTGTGTGTGTGAAAGTTCTGGTTGCATGAAGAACAGGCAGAAAGAGAGGGCAAAAATGGGGATATCTGAAGGTACCATAGTCTCGAGGATACTGTATGGATATGAAGCACAGGCTATAGATGAGAATCTGTTTCAGGATTATGTGTGGTGCTATGTGGTTTGATCAAGTAAGTAATAAATCAGTAAGAGAGAGGTATGGTAATAAAAATATGTGAGTGAAAAAGCTGAAAAGGCTCACAAACAGGTCAAATGTGTTAGAAATGGAGGGCTGTATGAGAAGACAGAGACCAAACTGGATATGGAAGGATGGAGTGAAAATGATTTTAAGCACTCTAGGCCTGGACATGCTGGAAGGTGAATAGTATTTAGTGAATTGGAGTAGTGTATTCAGGGGGATATGTGTTGTCAATGGTTCAAGCCAGGGAACATGAGGCAGATATGGGAATCATAGAAGGGTCTGGGGGACTGGCTGTGGACAGAGGGCTATGGTTTCAGTATATTACATGTAACAGATATAGAATGGCTGCGAGTGAATGCAGCTTTTCTTCGTATGTTTCCAGGACTATCTTGCTACTGCTGGAAACAGCAATCAAGTATGACTATATATTTATTATTATTATTATTATACTTTGTCGCTGTCTCCCGCGTTTGCGAGGTAGCGCAAGGAAACAGACGAAAGAAATGGCCCAACCCCCCCCCCATACACATGTATATACATACGTCCACACACGCAAATATACATACCTACACAGCTTTCCATGGTTTACCCCAGACGCTTCACATACCTTGCTTCAATCCACTGACAGCACGTCAACCCCGGTATACCACATCGCTCCAATTCACTCTATTCCTTGCCCTCCTTTCACCCTCCTGCATGTTCAGGCCCTGATCACACAAAATCTTTTTCACTCCATCTTTCAACCTCCAATTTGGTCTCCCTCTTCTCCTCGTTCCCTCCACCTCTGACACATATATCCTCTTGGTCAATCTTTCCTCACTCATTCTCTCCATGTGCCCAAACCATTTCAAAACACCCTCTTCTGCTCTCTCAACCACGCTCTTTTTATTTCCACACATCTCTCTTACCCTTACGTTACTTACTCGATCAAACCACCTCACACCACACATTGTCCTCAAACATCTCATTTCCAGCACATCCATCCTCCTGCGCACCACTCTATCCATAGCCCACGCCTCGCAACCATACAACATTGTTGGAACCACTATTCCTTCAAACATACCCATTTTTGCTTTCCGAGATAATGTTCTTGACTTCCACACATTCTTCAAAGCTCCCAGAATTTTTGCCCCCTCCCCCTTCCTATGATCCACTTCTGCTTCCATGGTTCCATCCGCTGCCAGATCCACTCCCAGATATCTAAAACACTTTACTTCCTCCAGTTTTTCTCCATTCAAACTCACCTCCCAATTGACTTGACCCTCAACCCGACTGTACCTAACAACCTTGCTCTTATTCACATTTACTCTTAACTTTCTTCTTTCACACACTTTACCAAACTCAGTCACCAGCTTCTGCAGTTTCTCACATGAATCAGCCACCAGCGCTGTATCATCAGCGAACAACAACTGACTCACTTCCCAAGCTCTCTCATCCCCAACAGACTTCATACTTGCCCCTCTTTCCAAAACTCTTGCATTCACCTCCCTAACAACCCCATCCATAAACAAATTAAACAACCATGGAGACATCACACACCCCTGCCGCAAACCTACATTCACTGAGAACCAATCACTTTCCTCTCTTCCTACACGTACACATGCCTTACATCCTCGATAAAAACTTTTCACTGCTTCTAACAACTTTCCTCCCACACCATATATTCTTAATACCTTCCACAGAGCATATATATATATATATGGCCATCTCTCCTACTTATATACGTATACTTATGTATATCTCGCTTTTTAAACCAGGTATTCCCAATCACCAGTCCTTTTACAGCACATAAATCTACAAGCTCTTCACCATTTCCATTTACAACACTGAACACCCCATGTATACCAATTATTCCCTCAACTGCCACATTACTCACCTTTGCATTCAAATCGCCCATCACTATAACCCGGTCTCGTGCATCAAAACCACTAACACACTCATTCAGCTGCTCCCAAAACACTTGCCTCTCATGATCTTTCTTCTCATGCCCAGGTGCATATGCACCAATAATCACCCATCTCTCTCCATCAACTTTCAGTTTTACCCATATTAGTCGAGAATTTACTTTCTTACATTCTATCACATACTCCCACAACTCCTGTTTCAGGAGTACTGCTACTCCTTCCCATGCTCTTGTCCTCTCACTAACCCCTGACTTTACTCCCAAGACATTCCCAAACCACTCTTCCCCTTTACCCTTGAGCTTCGTTTCACTCAGAGCCAAAACATTCAGGTTCCTTCCTCAAACATATTACCTATCTCTCCTTTTTTCACATATTGGTTACATCCACACACATTTAGACACCCCAGTCTGTGCCTTTGAGGAGGATGAGCACTCCCCGCGTGACTCCTTCTTCTTTTCCCATTTTAGAAAGTTAAAAAAAAAAAAAAAAATACAAGGGGAGGATTTCTGGGCCCCCGCTCCCGTCCCCTCTAGTCGCCTTCTACGACACGCGAGGAATGCGTGGGAAGTATTCTTTCACCCCTATCCCCAGGGATAATATATATACATATATATAGAGAAAGGTGCAAGAGGTGAAAAAAAGGGCAAATGAGAGTTTGGGTGAGAGAGTATCATTAAATTTTAGGGAGAATAAAAAGATGTTCTGGAAGGAGGTAAATAAAGTGCGTAAGACAAGGGAGCAAATGGGAACTTCAGTGAAGGGCGCAAATGGGGAGGTGATAACAAGTAGTGGTGATGTGAGAAGGAGATGGAGTGAGTATTTTGAAGGTTTGTTGAATGTGTTTGATGATAGAGTGGCAGATATAGGGTGTTTTGGTCGAGGTGGTGTGCAAAGTGAGAGGGTTAGGGAAAATGATTTGGTAAACAGAGAAGAGGTAGTGAAAGCTTTGCGGAAGATGAAAGCCGGCAAGGCAGCAGGTTTGGATGGTACTGCAGTGGAATTTATTAAAAAAGGGGGTGACTGTATTGTTGACTGGTTGGTAAGGTTATTTAATGTATGTATGACTCATGGTGAGGTGCCTGAGGATTGGCGGAATGCGTGCATAGTGCCATTGTACAAAGGCAAAGGGGATAAGAGTGAGTGCTCAAATTACAGAGGTATAAGTTTGTTGAGTATTCCTGGTAAATTATATGGGAGGGTATTGATTGAGAGGGTGAAGGCATGTACAGAGCATCAGATTGGGGAAGAGCAGTGTGGTTTCAGAAGTGGTAGAGGATGTGTGGATCAGGTGTTTGCTTTGAAGAATGTATGTGAGAAATACTTAGAAAAGCAAATGGATTTGTATGTAGCATTTATGGATCTGGAGAAGGCATATGATAGAGTTGATAGAGATGCTCTGTGGAAGGTATTAAGAATATATGGTGTGGGAGGAAAGTTGTTAGAAGCAGTGAAAAGTTTTTATCGAGGATGTAAGGCATGTGTACGTGTAGGAAGAGAGGAAAGTGATTGGTTCTCAGTGAATGTAGGTTTGTGGCAGGGGTGTGTGATGTCTCCATGGTTGTTTAATTTGTTTATGGATGGGGTTGTTAGGGAGGTAGATGCAAGAGTTTTGGAAAGAGGGGCAAGTATGAAGTCTGTTGGGGATGAGAGAGCTTGGGAAGTGAGTCAGTTGTTGTTCGCTGATGATACAGAGCTGGTGGCTGATTCATGTGAGAAACTGCAGAAGCTGGTGACTGAGTTTGGTAAAGTGTGTGGAAGAAGAAAGTTAAGAGTAAATGTGAATAAGAGCAAGGTTATTAGGTACAGTAGGGTTGAGGGTCAAGTCAATTGGGAGGTGAGTTTGAATGGAGAAAAACTGGAGGAAGTAAAGTGTTTTAGATATCTGGGAGTGGATCTGGCAGCGGATGGAACCATGGAAGCAGAAGTGGATCATGGGGTGGGGGAGGGGGCGAAAATTCTGGGGGCCTTGAAGAATGTGTGGAAGTCGAGAACATTATCTCGGAAAGCAAAAATGGGTATGTTTGAAGGAATAGTGGTTCCAACAATGTTGTATGGTTGCGAGGCGTGGGCTATGGATAGAGTTGTGCGCAGGAGGATGGATGTGCTGGAAATGAGATGTCTGAGGACAATGTGTGGTGTGAGGTGGTTTGATCGAGTGAGTAACGTAAGGGTAAGAGAGATGTGTGGAAATAAAAAGAGCGTGGTTGAGAGACCAGAAGAGGGTGTTTTGAAGTGGTTTGGGCACATGGAGAGAATGAGTGAGGAAAGATTGACCAAGAGGATATATGTGTCGGAGGTGGAGGGAACGAGGAGAAGAGGGAGACCAAATTGGAGGTGGAAAGATGGAGTGAAAAAGATTTTGTGTGATCGGGGCCTGAACACGCAGGAGGGTGAAAGGAGGGCAAGGAATAGAGTGAATTGGAGCGATGTGGTATACCAGGGTTGACGTGCTGTCAGTGGATTGAATCAAGGCATGTGAAGCGTCTGGGGTAAACCATGGAAAGCTGTGTAGGTATGTATATTTGCATGTGTGGACGTATGTATATACATGTGTATGGGGGGGGTTGGGTCATTTCTTTTGTCTGTTTCCTTGCGCTACCTCGCAAACGCGGGAGACAGTGACAAAGTATAATAAAAAATAAATAAAAATATTTATTATCTATTTATTATACTTTGTCAGTCTCACGCGTTAGCGAAGTAGCGCTAGGAAACAGACGAAAGAATGGCCCAACCCACCCACATACACTTGTATATACATACACGTCCACACATGCACATATACTTACCTATACATTTCAATGTATACATATATATACACACATATACATATATAGCCATGTACACAATTCATACTTGCTGCCTTTATTGATTCCCGTCGCCACCCCACCACACATGAAGTGACAACCCCCTCCCCCTGCATGCACGCGAGGTAGTGCTAGGAAAAGACAACAAAAGCCACATTCGTTCACACTCAATCTCTAGCTCTCATGTATAATGCATCGAAACCACACCTCCCTTTCCACATCCAAGCCCCACAAAACTTTCCATGGTTTACCCCAAATACTTCACATGCCCTGGTTCAATCCATGGACAGCACGTCGACCCCAGTATACCACATCGTTCCAATTCACTCTATTCCTTGCACACCTTTCACCTTCCTGCATGTTCAGGCCCCAATCGCTCAAAATCTTTTTCACTCCCTCCTTCCACCTCCAATTTGGTCTCCCACTTCACCTCATTCCCTCCACCTCTGACACATACATCCTCTTTGTCAATCTTTCCTCACTCATTGTCTCCAAGTGACCAAACCATTTCAATACACCCTCTTCTGCTCTCTCAACCACACTCTTTTTATTACCACACATCTTTCTCACCCTTTCATTACTTACTCGATCAAATCACCTCAAACAACATATTGTCCTCAAACATTGAATTTCTAACAAATCTTCCCTCCTCCGCACAACCCTATCTATAGCCCATGCCTCAGAACCGTATAAAATTGTTGGAACAACCATTCCTTCAAACCTACCCATTTTTGCCCTCCAAGACAATGTTCTCAACCTCCACACATTCTTCAATGCTCCCAGATCCTTCACCCCCTCCCCCACCCTGTGACTCACTTCCACTTCCATGGTTCCATCCGCTGCTAAATCCACTCCCAGATATCTAAAACACTTCACTTCCAACAGTTTTTCTCCATTCAAACTTACCTCCCAATCAACTTGCGCCTTAACCTTACTGAACCCAATAACCTCGCTCTTATTCACATTTACTCTCAACTTTCTCCTTTCACACACTTCACTAAACTCAGTGACCAGCCTCAGTAGTTTCTCACCTGAATCAACCACCAGCACAGTATCATCAGCGAACAACTGACTCACTTCCCAAGTCCTCTCATCCACACCAGACTGCATACTTGCCCCTCTCTCAAAAACTCTTGCATTTACTTCCCTAATCACCCCTTACATAAACAAATTAAACAACCATGGAGACATCACGCACCCCTGCCGCAAACCGACATTCCCTAAGAACCAATCACTTTCCTCTCTTCCTACTCGTACACATACCTTATATCTGTGGTTAAAGATTTTCACTTCTAGCAATTTACCTCCCACACCATATACTCTTTATACATCTTTATTAACCCTATCATATGCCTTCAGATCCATAAATGCTACAAACAAATCCATCTGTTTTTCTATGTATTTCTCACATACATTCTTCAAAGCAAACACCTGATCCGCAAATCCTCTACCACTTCTGAAACCACACTGCTCTTCCCCAATCTGATGCTCTTTACATGTCTTTACCCTCTCAATCAATACCCTTCCATATAATTTCCAGGGAATACTCAACGAACTTATGCCTCTGGAATTCGAATACCCACCTTTATCCCCTTTGCCTTTGTACAATGGAACTATGCATACATTCCACCAATCCTCAGGCACTGAATATCCTTACCAACCAATCAACAACAAAGTTACCCCCTTTTTTAATAAATTCCATTGCAATACCATCCATACCCTTCGCCTTGCCAGTTTTCATCTTCCGCAAAGCTTTCCCTACCCCTTCTCTGTTTACCAAACCATTCTCCCTAACCCCCTCATTTCGCACACCACCCTGACTAAAACAACCTATATCTGCCACTCTGTCATCAAGCACATTTAACAAACCTTCAAAATACTCACTACATGTCCTCACTTCATCACTACTTGTTATCATCTCCCCATTTGCCCCCTTCACCGATGTTTCCATTTGTTCTCTTGTCTTACGCACGTTATTTACCTCATTCCAAAACCTCTTTTTATTCTCCCTAAAGTTTAATGATATTCTCTCACCCCAACTCTCATTTGCCCTCTTTTTCACCACTTGCACCTTTCTCTTGACCTCCTGCCACTTTCTTTTATGCATCTCCCAGTCATTTGCACTATTTCCTTGCAAAAATCATCTAAATGCCTCTCTCTTCTCTTTCACTAACAATCTTACTTCTTCATCCCACCACTCACTTCCCTTTCTAATCTGCCCACCTCCCACCTTTCTCATGCCACAGGCATCTTTTGCACAAGCTATCACTGCTTCCCTAAATACATCCCATTCCTCCCCTTACTCCCCTAACATCATTTGCTCTCACCTTTTGCCATTCTACACTCAATCTCTCCTGGCACTTCCTCACACAAGTCTCCTCTCTGAGCTCACTTACTCTCACCACTCTCTTCTCCCCAATGTTCTCTCTTTTAGGAAAACCTCTACAAATCTTCACCTTCACCTCCACAAGACAGTGATCAGACATCCATCCAGCTGCCCCTCTCAGAACATTTACATCCAAAAGTCTCTCTTTTACATGGCTATCAATTAACACATAATCAAGTAATGCCCTTTGATCATCTCCCTACCCACATATGTATACTTATGTATATCTCTCTTTTTAAACCAGGTATTCCCAATCACCGGTCCTTTTTCAGCACACAAATCCACAAGCTCTTCACCATTTCCATTTACAACAATGAACACCCAATGCACACCGATAATAACCTCAACTGCCACATTACTCACTTTCGCATTCAAATCACCAATCACTATAACCCAGTCTTGTGCATCAAAGTTGCTAACACACTCACTCAGCTACTCCCAAAATACTTGCCTCTCATGACTTTCTTCTCATGACCAGGTGCCCATATAGGCACCAATAATCACCCATCTCTCTCCATCCACTTTCAGTTTTACCCACATCAATCTCAAATTTACTTTATCACACTCTATCACATACTCCCACAACTGGTTCAGGAGATGTGCTACTCCTTCATTTGCTCTTGTCCTCTCACCAACCCCTGAGTTTACTCCCAAGACATTCCCAAACCACCCTTCCCCTTTACTCTTGAGCTTCCCTTCACTCAGAGCCAAAACATCCAGGTTCCTTTCCTCAAACATACTACCTATCTCTCCTTTCTTCTCATCTTGGTTACATCCACACACATTCAGACACCCTAATCTGAACCTTCGAGGAGGATGAGCACTACCCACTTGACTCCTGTTTCCCTTTTTAGAAATTCAAATATGATGGGGTTTTCCAGCCCTCGTTCCCGCCCACTTTAGTTGCCTTCTATGACACCCAGGGAATACATGGGAAGTATTGTTTCTCCCATCTGCTTTATTACACTCTATCACATACTCCCACAACTGGTTCAGCCAATGTGCTACTCCTTCATTTGCTCTTGTCCTCTCGCCAACCCCTAAGTTTACTCACAAGACATTCCCATACCACTCTTCCCCTTTACTCTTGAGCTTCCTTTCACTCAGAGCCAAAACATCCAGGTTCCTTTCCTCAAACATACTACCTATCTCTCCTTTCTTCTCATATTGGTTACATCCACATGCATTCAGACACCCCAATCTGAACCTTCAAGGAGGATGAGCACTCCCCATTTGACTCCTGTTTCCCTTTCTAGAAATTCAAATATGATGGGGTTTTCTAGCCCTCCATTCCCACCCCCTTTAGTCGCCTTCTACAACACCCAGGGAATATGTGGGAAGTATTGTTTCACCCATATCCCCAGGGATATATATACATTGCCAACCAATGAAGTTGGTGCAAGGGACTGTGGCACAACCAACAAGGATAAGCAAGAAATGAAACCATGAAAACTGTAATCTATTGGTGTCCCTTTCCTCTTATACACTCCTTAAAATGACCAGAAACTGAGTTAGCAAGGCTCTGAAGCCAAGTAGGGTTGATCCTTGCCTAAATTTCACAAATGGCCACTTCCAACTTAGGAAGCAATGAAGTATCCCTGTTACATAATTTCATTTTCATACATGCCTACAAGTTTTCTACTAGATTCAAATTCAGTGAATACCCTTGCCAGTCACTGAAAATTCCACCACAAAGTTCTAGTTTGGCAGTGTGGCAAGGAGCCTTATCCTGCTTGAGCACTTCAGCCTTGTACTTTTTAAATGTACCTGAAAGATGGTCACACAGTAGCTTGAGGTAACTAAGTTGACAGTTTTATTCTTTAGCAACACCATAAGGTCCCCACTACCATAGTAACTGAAACAACCCCAAACCATAAATGAAGCTGGGAACTTTACAGTGCTTGCAAAATACTTGGAGTCAAATGGATCACAGCCTGGTCCCCTGCACACAATCCTGTCATGGCCATTTGTCAAAAAAAAATGCGAACTCATCACTCCACAAGACACTTCTGAACTTATTCATATCCCCCACACCACACATTTATTGCAAAAACTGACTCTTTCCTTCTGTTGCCTACGGCTTTCAAGCAGTCTGGGACACAGCCTGCAGTTTTGGTACTGAGGGCACTAGTGTAATCAGTGCTGCACTGTCCCTATCAATACATCACCGAGCTGTCTACGGTTTTTTCTTTTAATTCTTTTGCACTCAAGCATGGGTGTGCAACCACTTGACATTTATGAACATCCAGACTATGTAAAGAATTTTTCTGACCTTCCCAGGGTGTTTCACATAGTTTGGTATGGCAGTACCACTACCTGTCATTAAATTTCTACATCCACCATGGCACTGATCTCAAACTCACCCCAGTGATATAAAAAATTTCCTTCAGAGGCTTATTTCCTTTGTAAAGTGCAACTACAAAAGCTATTTTGTCACTTGACAGGTTAGTATTTCCAACCAAAGTAGGTGGCATAAGTACAAAAAAATAAAGGGGGGGAGGAGATCCTGGGCATAGATGGGAGCACAACAAAACACTCCTGCCTCCTAAAACATAGAAACTGCTAGTGAGGCAGGCACATCACGAAACTGCCAATGCTTCACTAGCTGAAACCAACACTATTTTAACTGGGGTGAAGTGATATGCATTAACATAATTGGTGCAGGCCCATTCGCATCAACTTTACTGGCGGACATTACACGAGGAAAGTGAAACAGTAAGTTTCAAGTGCAATGTCATGTATAATCACATCAGGGGAGATACAAGAATGAGATAGAAGTCTCAGAACAGACGAAGAAAGACCTATCCACTCATGTACACACATATTTATATACACACTCATACCACTCATGTACACACATATTTATATACACACTCATACCACTCATGTACACACATATTTATATACACACTCATACACATATATTTACATATAAATATCAACATACACACATATATATACATACACATACACAGCGATATTCATATATATATATATACATGTGCATATTCACACTCGCTTGCCTTCATCCATTATCGGCACCACCCCATCCTACAGGAAACAGCACTGCCACCCCCTGCATCAGTGAGGTAGCACAAGGAAAACAGATTAAAAAAGGCCACATTTTCACACTCAGTCTCTCTCTGTCATGTGTAATACAACTCTCTATCCACATCCAGACCCCAAAGAACTTTCCATGGTTTACCCAAGACATTTCACATGCCCTAGTTCAGTCCAATTATGGCATGTCAACCCCAGTATACCAACCCTTCTAATTCACTCTATTTTTCACACACCTTTCATGCTCCTGCATGTTCAGGTCCCAATCACACAAAATCTTTTTCATCCCATCCCTCCACTTCCAACTGGTCTCCCACTTCTTGTTCCCTCCATCTCTGATACATATATCCTCCCTGTCAACCTTTCCTCACTCATTCTCTCCATATGTCAAAGCCATTTCAACACACCCTCTTCTGCTCTCTCAACCACACTCTTTTCATTACCATACAACTCTCTTATCCTTTCACTGCTTACTTGATCAAACCATCTCACATCATATATTGTCCTCAAATGTTTCATTTCCAACACATCCACCCTCCTCCATAATACCCTATTTATAGTCCATGCCTTGCAACTACAGAGCATTGCTGAAAGTACTATTCCTTCAAACATACCCATTTTTGCTCACCAAGTACTATTCCTTCAAACATACCCATTTTTGCTCACCAAGACAATGTTCTCCTTTCCCACACATTCTTCATCATTCCCAGAACCTTCACACTTTCCCCCAATCTATGATTCACTTCCGTTTCCATGGTTCCGTTCACAACCAAGTCCAATCTCATAGATATCTAAAACACTTCACTTCCTCCAAATTTTCTCCATTCAAACTTACATCCCAACTAACTTGTCCCTCAACCCTGGTGAACTTAATAACCTTGCTCTTATTTACATTTACTCTTAACCTTCTCCTTTCACACACTTTTCCAAACTTAGTCACCAACTTCTGCAGTTTTTCACTTGAATCAGCCATAAGTTCTGTATCATAAGCAAACAACTGACTCACTTCTCAGTCCCTTTCATCCCCAACAGACTGCACACTTGCCCCTCTCTCCAAAACTCTTGCATCTACTTCCCTAGCCACCCCCAACCATAAACAAAGTAAACAACCATGGTGATATCACATACCCTTCCTAGAGATCGACCTTCATTGGGAACCAATTACTCTCCTCTCTTCCTACTCATACACATGCCTTACACCCGACTAAAACTTCTCGCTGCTTCTAGCAGATTACCTCCAACACCATAATTATTACTTCAATAAAGCAACTCCATCATCTCTATCATATGCCTTCTCCAGATCCATAAATGCCACATACAAATCCATCTGTTTTTGTAAGTATTTCTCACACACATTCTTTAAAGCAAACACCAGATCCACACATCCTCTAACACTTCTGAAACCACACTGCTCTTCCCCAATCTGATGCTCTGCACAAGCCTTAACCCCCTCAATCAATACCCTCTCATACAATTCTCCAAGAATACTGAACAAACTTATGCCTCTGTAGTTTGAGCACTCACCTTTATCCACTTTGCCTTTATACAATGGCACTATACATGCATTACACCAATGCATTACACCAATCCTCAGGCACTTCACCTTGATCCATACATATACTGAATATCCTTACCTACCAATCAACAACACAGTTACCCACCCTTCTTAACAAATTCCACTGCAATACCATCCACTCCCTCCGCCTTGCCAGATTTCACCTTCTACAAGGTTTTCACTACATCTTCTTTCTTAACCAAACCAATCTCCCTGACTATCTCACTTCCCACACCACCCCGACCAAAACACCCTACATCTGCCACTCTATCATCAAACACATTCAACAATCCTTCAAAATACTCGCTCCCTCTTCTCACTCCATCACTTCCTGTTATCACTTCTTCCTTTGGCCCTTTCACCGATCTTCCAATTTGCTCTATTGTCTTTTGGACATTATTTACCTCCTTCCAAAACATATTCCTCTTCTCCCAGAAGATTAATAATACAGGAAAAGAGGAGCTAGGACACCATAAGTTCACAAGTGTTCCCAGTTTGTGGCGTTCAGGTCTTGTACTGTGCCTTCATATCAACAGGCCTTAACAAGCTTCTGCACTGTAAACTTCCATCTCCATGTAACAACATTTTACTTTATGGATGCTCTGATGGAAAAAGATGAAGACTTTAGAATTCAAAATTGCGTGAAGTACGGTAAACACCCATATGAAGCTCTGAACAAAGACAACATGTCTGACTAAAATTCATGCCTGATCATGCTCTTCTAAAATGTGGATGGAATTCTCGCACGTTTGAATAGAAATTTACATGACTGTGTAGTGAGAATGTCCATCTATGTGCACTGTACCAATGGTAAAGAAATTACTGTGGTAAATTTCCAGTGTGTGGAAAAATCTCCCAAAATGACACTCTAGCAAGTCTTTGTTCAATGATAAAGGCTACAAAAAAGTTCTTAACATAGTTCTTCAATGACAAAGGCTTGAGCAAAGCCCCTAACAAAGTGTTGATAAAGTCAAGAGAAAAGGTCAAAATACTGTGCTTCATGATAGATGCTTAAGAAGATCTCTGAACATAGGGCTTCTTGATAAAGACAAGAGAGAAAACCCCTGAACACAGGGCTTCATAGTAAAGGCAGGAGAACTCCTAGCACTGGGCTTCATGATAACGGTTAGAGAGGAACTCCTAGAATAGGGCTTCATGACAAAGGCTAGAGAAGAGCTCTAAACAAAGTGCTTCATGAAAAAGACTAAAGAAGAGTTTCTAACATACTGTTTCAAGTGAAGAGCTCCCAACATAAGGCCCACAGAACTTGTAAAATAAGCTTCATGTTAAAGGCTATAGGAGAAGAACTAACATAAAGACCTTCATGATGATAGCACAGAAATCCTAACATAAGGGTTCATGATAAAGATCAAAGAAGAACTAACATAAAGGCCATAGAGGAAATTGTAATATGCGGTTTCATGATAAAGGCTAGAGAAGAGCTCCAAACATACAACTTGGCATGATAAAAGCTTAAGATCTCTTAATATGAGGCTTCATGCTGAAGGCCAGAGAAAAACTACGATCTTAAGAGAGCTTCATGATAAAGCTTCAGGAGAAGAATCTTAATATAGGACTTCATGATAAAGGCTAGAGAAAAACCTTACTACAGGACTTCATGATAAAGAATAGAGAAAATCCTGAATACAGGACTTCATGATAAAGGCGAGAAGAGAACTTTAACACAGGATTTCATGATAAAGGCTAGAGAAGAACCTTAACACAGAACTTCATGATAAAAGCTAGAGGAGAACCTTAACACAGGACTTACTGATAAAGTTACGAGAACCTAACACAGGATTTCATGATAAAAGCTAGAGAAGAATCTTAATATAAGACTTGATAATAAAGACTAAAGGTTTTTAGGGAGGTGAATGCAAGAGTTTTGGAAAGAGGGGCAAGTATGGAGTCTGTTGTGGATGAGAGAGCTTGGGAAGTGAGTCAGTTGTTGTTCGCTGATGATACAGCGCTGGTGGCTGATTCATGTGAGAAACTGCAGAAGCTGGTGACTGAGTTTGGTAAAGTGTGTGAAAGAAGAAAGTTAAGAGTAAATGTGAATAAGAGCAAGGTTATTAGGTACAGTAGGGTTGAGGGTCAAGTCAATTGGGAGGTAAGTTTGAATGGAGAAAAACTGGAGGAAGTAAAGTGTTTTAGATATCTGGGAGTGGATCTGGCAGTGGATGGAACCATGGAAGCGGAAGTGGATCATAGGGTGGGGGAGGGGGCGAAAATCCTGGGAGCCTTGAAGAATGTGTGGAAGTCAAGAACATTATCTCGGAAAGCAAAAATGGGTATGTTTGAAGGAATAGTGGTTCCAACAATGTTGTATGGTTACAAGGCGTGGGCTATGGATAGAGTTGTGCGCAAGAGGATGGATGTGCTGGAAATGAGATGTTTGAGGACAATGTGTGGTGTGAGGTGGTTTGATCGAGTAAGTAACATAAGGGTAAGAGAGATGTGTGGAAATAAAAAGAGCGTGGTTGAGAGAGCAGAAGAGGGTATTTTGAAATGGTTTCGGCACATGGAGAGAATGAGTGAGGAAAGATTGACCAAGAGGATATATGTGTCGGAGGTGGAGGGAACGAGGAGAAGTGGGAGACCAAATTGGAGGTGGAAAGATGGAGTGAAAAAGATTTTGTGTGATCAGGGGACTGAACATGCAGGAGGGTGAAAGGAGGGCAAGGAATAGAGTGAACTGGATCGATGTGGTATACCGGGGTTGACGTGCTGTCAGTGGATTGAATCAGGGCATGTGAAGCGTCTGCGGTAAACCATGGAAAGCTGTGTAGGTATGTATATTTGCGTGTGTGGACGTGTATGTATATACATGTGTATGGGGGTGGGTTGGGCCATTTCTTTCGTCTGTTTCCTTGTGCTACCTCGCAAATGCGGGAGACAGCGACAAAAAAAAAAAAAAGAAGAAGAAGAAGAAGAAGAAGAAGAAGAACCTTAATGCAGGGCATCATATGAAAGGCAAGAGATGAACAAAGACAAAGGACTTCATGATAAAGGCTAGAAAACAGCCTCAACTTAAGACTTCAATCACCTCCAAGACAGTTTTCCAGGAAGAGTAAAATGGTTTCCAGATAGATTAGTCCTGTCTTCGAGCCGAGGAGGGAATGTTTCAGAAAATGGAAACAAACTTCAAAATCCAGGAATCTAAGACAGAGGTCCTTCTAAAAAGGTGAGATGGTTTCAACCAAAGAATATGGCATGTCTGAATGTGTCTTTGGCACCAATCCTGGGGGCTACCAGCATCATTCTCAACCCAGCTAGTTTAAAAATATTTCCCAGAGGATGATCAGAGGAAAAAGATAACTCTGGTCCCAATAACAAGGACAGAGGACATGTGCAAGTGCCCCTTTGTCAAAAATTGGAGAAAAGTAAGGTGAAAGTAAGAAATTGGTTCTGGTGGCATAAGGATCTATTTGAGGTACCACTCCTATGGAGAGGATCCAATTAACCCTCTCAGGTTTAAGCTGGTTCTATTTTTGAATACCCACACCTAAGGTTTCTTTAAAAAATCATAATGTGAAAAGACTTTAAACATCAATAAAGATGAAAAAAAAATTCCTGATCAACTGCAATCCCAACAGTGGTATAAAAGTTTGTCAGTTTGCTTCAGAGCCTACTTCCACCATGTTATAGTCCTCAAAGGGCTCGAATAAAACTCTATGCATGAGCATCATATTCCCCTCCATATTACTACTTTGCATCATAACTGCATCTTACTTCTTTCTATGTCACTGCGCATTTAAGTATGTGGCTACTACATGCATATGTATCAATCTTGAAGCTGCCTGATGGGGCACTCCAACAGGAGGCCTTCTACTGTGGTGTTTGTAGGTTAAGAACAGTGATATTTCTAAGGATGAATTATTACTACTATCGAAATAAGGTACTTATATAAGACTCATGGCCATTCTGAGAGATTTAAAACAGCAGGAAACATTAGCTTGTATCTCATACGCATGTAGGAGTCTGGTCTCAAATGTAGCACATGTGTGTATGACTTAAAGGGATAAAAGCCTCCTTCCCTATCGTCACTTCTATTGACACTGTCTCAATAGATATCTCCACACTCCCTGGACATAACAGACTTAAAAAAAAAAAAAGGGCTTTTGGACACAGCCGGGCAGAGAATCTTTTACACACACTCATAGAGGGCCTTGCTCACCAGGCATGGAACAGCCAAATTATTGTCCATCAGAACTAAAATTCTGCATCCTGACCTTATAACATTCTGAAGACTGAAAAACCATAGGACCAACAGCTCCTTTATGTTGATATGACAGGATCTCTGTCCTCCCATTTAAGGGCCCTCACCTACATGACCCTCCAAAGGATACAAAAACCATCCTTAATTCAATGTGTCTATCCAAATCACCAGGGAAGTTGCTGGAGGTCTCCAAGGCATGGGTTGAGGAGATTCTTTATGTCAGTCCACAAAACTAAAGATTCAAGAAAGTTCCCAGGAAATACTTTTGGAAATTAACTGCATGCTTCAAGAAAGAATTCATTTATCCATAATGTAACCTTATTATTATGGCCTGGAGCCTTGCCATATCAAGTTGCTAAACTTCCCCACAGGTGATTCCATTTCATGTAAGAAACCAACCTCAGGGACTGCAAGACAACTTGCAGCACTAGAACAGTCCTGAGCTTTGTCTTTGAGGAAACAAAGAAAGCCAGTCTAAGTGTTTTACTCTATTCCTAGCCATGTAAGGTTACGAACAGGAAATAAACAGGACATATCAAAATTGATGATAAAATCTGTTGTTTGAATGTTCAGGACGTGAAGCCCTTGTCTGGCACACTCCTCCCTTTACAGCTAATAACACCAGAAAATTGTCAAGGTACACCAAAATCATTGTTTTGGAGGATGCTAAATCTGGAAATGTACAAAAAAATGGCTATGCATAAACTAAAGGGCATTACCTCGAAATCTCAGGTCTGTGATTATTCTGAAAGCCAAAAACTCTCATTCTGCCAATGGGCATCCTTTAAGTCTTGGATGACTGTTCAGTTGTTCAACTGTAAGGTCTGGTGGATGATCAGTTAGATGGTTAGCTCAAATTTGTGCTTCTGTGTGTGTTTAGAAAAGCTAGATCTTCATTCTTTCCTGTTTGATCCCACTGCAAGCTCTTTGAAAACTTTGCTTATCTCTCTAAAATTTTCCTTGGATGAGATTTTCAAGCCCATCCTAGACATAATTTAAAATCAAATATACCTGTTTCGAACTTTTAAAGTTCTAGAAAGTTCTGGAGATGACTCGAACTGAAAATGAACCATTTTAGGGGAAAACTACCTGAAGACCAAGCTTGATGACCACACAGGAACCGCCTTGAAAGGGGCATCTTTGCCTTTAGCAGAGTTGGGCTTAGATGTACCATAGCTTTATCTTCTTACAGGAGTGTGGCCTTCTAGAATACAAGAAAGTGGCAAAGGGTAATGAGAAAGGTGCAAGAGGTGAAAGAGAGGGCATATGAGAGTTGGGGTGAAAGAGTATCATTAAATTTTAGGGAGAATAAAAAGATGTTCTGGAAGGAGGTAAATAACATGCGTAAGACAAGAGAACAAATGGGAACATCAGAGAAGGGGCAAGTGGGCAGGTAATAACAGATAGTGATTAAGTGAAAAGGAGTTGGAGTGAGTTTTGGAAGGTTTGTTAAATGTGTTTGATGACAGAGTGACAGATATAGGGTGTTTTAGTTGAGCTGGTGTACAAAGTGAGAGGGTTAGGGAAAATTATTTGGTAAAGAAAGAAGAGGTAGTGAAAGCTTTGCGGAACATGAATGCTGGCAAGGCAGTGGGTTTGGATGGTATTGCAGTGGAATTTATTGAAAAAAGGGGGTGACTGTGTTGTTGACTGGTTGGAAAGGATATTCAATGTATGTAAGGTTCATGGCGAAGTGCCTGAAGATTAGCGGAATGCATGCATAAAGGTGAGTGTTCAAATACAAAGGCATAAGTTTGTCAAGTATTCCTGGATATTTATATGGAACGGTATTGATTGAAAGGGTGAAGGCATGTACAGAACATCTCAGACTGGGGAAGAGCAGTGTGTACAGAGCATCAGATTGGGGGAGAGTGTGTGGTTTCAGAAGTGGTAGAGGATATGTGGATCAGTGTTTGCTTTGAAGATTGTATGTGAGAAATACTTAGAAAAACAGATGGATTTATATGTAGCACTTATGGATCTGGAGAAGGCATATGATAGGGTTGATAGAGATGCTTTCTGGAAGGTTTTAAGAGTATATGGTGAGGGAGGTTAGTTGCTAGATGAAGTGAAAAGTTTTCACCAAGGATGTAAGGCATGTTAAAAGTAAGTAGGGAGGAGAGTGATTGGTTCCCAGTGAATGCAGGTTTGTGGCAGGGATGTGCGATGTCTCCATGGTTGTTTAATTTGCTCATAGAAGGCGTGGTTAGGGAGGTAAATGCAAGAGTTTCAGAGAGAGGGGAAAGTATACAGTCTGTTGCGGATGAGATGGACTGGGAAGTGAATCACTTGTTCGCTGATGATACAACACTTGTGGCTGATTCAGGTGAGAAACCGCAGAGGCTGGTGACTGAATTTGGAAAAGTGTGTGAAAGGAGAAAGTTAAGAGTAAATGTGAATAAGAGCAAGGATATTAGGTTCAGCAGGGTTGAGGGACAAGTTAATTAGGATGCAAGTTTGATTGGAAAAAAATTGGAAGTGAAGTGTTTTAGATATCTGGGAGTGGACTTAGCAGTGGATAGAACCATGGAAGTGGAAGCAAGTCACTGGGTGAGGGTGGGGGCAAAGGTTCTGGGAGCGATGAAGAATGTGTGGAAGGAAAGAACATCATCTCAGAGAACAAAAAAGGGTATGTTTGAAGGAATAGTAGTTCCAACAATGTTATATTGATGCGAGGCATGGGCTATAGATACGGTTGTCTGGATGAGGGTGGATGTGTTGGAAATGAAATTTTTGAGGTGTGAGGTGGTCTGATCGAGTAAGTAATGGATGTAATGAAAGGGAAGAGAGATGTGGAAATAAAGAGTGTGGTTGAGAGAGCAGAAGAGGGTGTGTTGAAATGGTTGGACATATGGAGAGAATGAGTGTGGAAAGATTAACAAAGAGGATATATGTGTCAGAGGTGAAGGGAACAAGAAGAAGCGGGAGACCAAATTGGAGGTGGAAGGATGGAGTGAAAAAGATTTTGAGTGATCAGGGCTAGATCATACATGAGGGTAGAGGCATGCAAGGGATACAGTGAATTGGAACAATGTGGTGTACTGGGGTTGATGTGCTGTCAATGGACTGAATCAGGGCATATGAAGCATCTTGAATAAACCATGGAAAGATCTGTGGGGCCTGGATGTAAAAAAGGAGGTGTGGTTTCGGTGCATTACATATGATAGGTAGAGACTGAGGGTGAACGAACGTGGCCTTTTTTGTCTGTTTTCCCGGTGCTACCTCACTGAAGCGGGGGGTAGAAACACTATGTCCTGTGTGGAAGGGTAGCGATAGGAATGGGTGAAGGCAAGCAAAGTATGAATATATTCATGCGTAAATATGTATATGTCTGTGTATATGTATGTATATGTTGATATGTATTTGTATGTATATATGCAAATGAGAGTTGAGGTGAGAGAGTATCATTAAATTTTAGGGAGAATAAAAAGATGTTCTGGAAGGAGGTAAATAAAGTGCGTAAGACAAGGGAGCAAATGGGAACTTCAGTGAAGGGCGCAAATGGGGAGGTGATAACAAGTAGTGGTGATGTGAGAAGGAGATGGAGTGAGTATTTTGAAGGTTTGTTGAATGTGTTTGATGATAGAGTGGCAGATATAGGGTGTTTTGGTCGAGGTGGTGTGCAAAGTGAGAGGGTTAGGGAAAATGATTTGGTAAACAGAGAAGAGGTAGTGAAAGCTTTGCGGAAGATGAAAGCCGGCAAGGCAGCAGGTTTGGATGGTATTGCAGTGGAATTTATTAAAAAAGGGGGTGACTGTATTGTTGACTGGTTGGTAAGGTTATTTAATGTATGTATGACTCATGGTGAGGTGCCTGAGGATTGGCGGAATGCGTGCATAGTGCCATTGTACAAAGGCAAAGGGGATAAGAGTGAGTGCTCAAATTACAGAGGTATAAGTTTGTTGAGTATTCCTGGTAAATTATATGGGAGGGTATTGATTGAGAGGGTGAAGGCATGTACAGAGCATCAGATTGGGGAAGAGCAGTGTGGTTTCAGAAGTGGTAGAGGATGTGTGGATCAGGTGTTTGCTTTGAAGAATGTATGTGAGAAATACTTAGAAAAGCAAATGGATTTGTATGTAGCATTTATGGATCTGGAGAAGGCATATGATAGAGTTGATAGAGATGCTCTGTGGAAGGTATTAAGAATATATGGTGTGGGAGGAAAGTTGTTAGAAGCAGTGAAAAGTTTTTATCGAGGATGTAAGGCATGTGTACGTGTAGGAAGAGAGGAAAGTGATTGGTTCTCAGTGAATGTAGGTTTGCGGCAGGGGTGTGTGATGTCTCCATGGTTGTTTAATTTGTTTATGGATGGGGTTGTTAGGGAGGTAAATGCAAGAGTTTTGGAAAGAGGGGCAAGTATGAAGTCTGTTGGGGATGAGAGAGCTTGGGAAGTGAGTCAGTTGTTGTTCGCTGATGATACAGAGCTGGTGGCTGATTCATGTGAGAAACTGCAGAAGCTGGTGACTGAGTTTTGTAAAGTGTGTGGAAGAAGAAAGTTAAGAGTAAATGTGAATAAGAGCAAGGTTATTAGGTACAGTAGGGTTGAGGGTCAAGTCAATTGGGAGGTGAGTTTGAATGGAGAAAAACTGGAGAAAGTGAAGTGTTTTAGATATCTGGGAGTGGATCTGGCAGCGGATGGAACCATGGAAGCGGAAGTGGATCATAGGGTGGGGGAGGGGGCGAAAATTCTGGGGGCTTTGAAGAATGTGTGGAAGTCGAGAACATTATCTCGGAAAGCAAAAATGGGTATGTTTGAAGGAATAGTGGTTCCAACAATGTTGTATGGTTGCGAGGCGAGGGCTATGGATAGAGTTGTGCGCAGGAGGATGGATGTGCTGGAAATGAGATGTTTGAGGACAATGTGTGGTGTGATGTGGTTTGATCGAGTGAGTAACGTAAGGGTAAGAGAGATGTGTGGAAATAAAAAGAGCGTGGTTGAGAGAGCAGAAGAGGGTGTTTTGAAGTGGTTTGGGCACATGGAGAGAATGAGTGAGGAAAGATTGACCAAGAGGATATATGTGTCGGAGGTGGAGGGAACGAGGAGAAGAGGGAGACCAAATTGGAGGTGGAAAGATGGAGTGAAAAAGATTTTGTGTGATCGGGGCCTGAACATGCAGGAGGGTGAAAGGAGGGCAAGGAATAGAGTGAATTGGAGCGATGTGGTATACCGGGGTTGACGTGCTGTCAGTGGAATGAATCAAGGCATGTGAAGCATCTGGGGTAAACCATGGAAAGCTGTGTAGGTATGTATATTTGCGTGTGTGGACGTATGTATATACATGTGTATGGGGGGGGGGTTGGGCCATTTCTTTCGTCTGTTTCCTTGCGCTACCTCGCAAACGCAGGAGACAGCGACAAAGTATAAAAAAAAAAAAAAATATGCATGTATGGGCGTTTAGGTATATTTTTTTTTTTTTCATACTATTCGCTATTTCCCGCGATAGCGAGGTAGCGTTAAGAACAGAGGACTGGGCCTTTGAGGGAATATCCTCACCTGGCCCTCTTCTCTGTTCCTTCTTTTGGAAAATTAAAAAAAAACAAAAAAAAAAAAACGAGAGGGGAGGATTTCCAGCCCCCCGCTCCCTTCCCTTTTAGTCGCCTTCTACGACACGCAGGGAATACGTGGGAAGTATTCTTTCTCCCCTATCCCCAGGGAATATTTAGGTATATATATATATATATATATATATATATATATATATATATATATATATATATGTTTTTATGAGTGGATGGGCCATTCTTCATCTGCTTCCTGGGCTACCTCGCTGACAGCAGGAAACAGCGATTGAGTATAATAATAAAAAGATTAGGAAAAACGAAGCTCCATGCTCACTGTCTCCTTCCTGCACTTCCCTTCAAAGGATTAAAAACATTTTTGTTTATACTGATAGTTCTAAAAGATCTAGAGCCAAGAATCTTCTAAAAGCCTCATGGGGATCAAGAGTCACAGAGGGATGAGAAATGCTATCCCTTAAGTGGAGAAGCCACAGCCTGTCATCTGCATTGTTCCTAAGAAATCAAGAGTTGCATAAAAACCTCTTTGTATGGAACTGTAAGCTGTTTAAAGGCATGATTAAAGACTCTCCCAGTGAGCACTACTTTAATTCATAAAATGTTCCATCAAGAAAGAACAGGTTTACTTTCTTTCTTTTTCTTTCATGCTATTCGCCATTGCCCGCATTAGCGAGGTAGCGTTAAGAACAGAGGACTGGGCCTTTGAGGGAATATCCTCACCTGGCCCCCTTCTCTGTTCCTTCTTTTGGAAAATTGAAAAAAAAAATGAGAGGGGAGGATTTCCAGCCCCCCGCTCCCTTCCCTTTTAGTCGCTTTCTACGACACGCAGGGAATACGTGGGAAGTATTCTTTCTCCCCTATCCCCAGGGATAGGTTTACTACATGCATAAATGTCTACAGACAGCTTGAGGAAACTGTCATATCATATGAAGGAAGGATGATGAATTTAACAACAGGTAGGTTAAATGTCTCTAAATCTCATGAGATTTGGCAAAGCCTGGGGAAACACTATTCAATATTAGAAAAAAAAAAAAAAAAGGAAATGTTGTCCTTCCTTTATGTACTGAGCATTTTTGAAATTTCATTCACATACGTAACTTGAAAAATTGCAAAGGTAAAGTCTTATCTTCTTTTATGAGAGGAGATTTCTTTATTCCTTGGCTCTGGAACATATATAAAAAAAAAATGACCTTCTTCAAAGGGAAAAAAATCCATTTGGAAGGCTGAAGAAAAGCCTTTGCTTCCATCAAGGGCAGCAATGACAACATTAAGGACCCTGACATTATCCTCAAAGAAGACTGAGACTAGCAATCTGAACTCTGTATGGATTTGTTTGAAATCAGACAGGTTATTCTTCCAGAGATCAAGCTGCAGAAGTGAGAAATCCGAGGATAACTAAACCCATGCTCTTCTAAGAACCTTGAAGCAGCACGTAGTCTCTTAAGAAATAAGCCACAGTACTGACCATCAAAATCTTTTTTATAAAAAAAGATTAGACTCTTTTCTAAGACAAACCAGCTTCACACCAACTGTACTTAGGCTACCATGTTACATTAAGCCTCACAATCAGTTAGAAACCTCCAACCAAAAGGATGAGGAAATGACCCATGGCTTACAAATAATCCAATTAACATTTATTTGCCAAACACTCCTGCTGGGGCTCCTACATATATACCTCCCTCCTGTTATCTATGGTGTCTCTGGGGGATTAGTCCAATGAAGAATATTCTGTGAACATCTGGTTCCCCATGCTGCTGCCAACACCACTGCTTAATTAAAGACATATTTTCACAATACACAGGGAAGGTTTTAATCTCTTGTATGTCCCTGTCTCCTGAGCTTTCTATGCCATCAAGTAGCCTCTCAATACTTTGTATAGCACTAGTCAGTTATTTCAGACATCCTTTTCATAAACCAGTGCTTCTTATCATCCTTTTTATCTTTTTGCCCTAACTCTTGCCATGGCCTCTGGTTACTCTTGAAAACCGTTCTCTGTCAGGATCATCAGGATAACTTAGAAATCTGAAGGCTGTTTGTTATCAGGTTCCCTCATCTTTGCCTACATGGTAGGCAGTGTTATGTGTGTGTGATTATCGAGTCTATGTATAAAAACATCCATTGTCCTCATATGTTCAATGATGGTCATTGGGGAGAATCCTCCAAGAAATGCCTCATTTTGTTCATGTAAAGGTGTGCTTAATCCTCATTTAATATGTGCTCTTTCTCAGATGCTTAAAGAGTTCTGGCTAAAGGTGACCAAAGTGCTCTTTCTCAGATGCTTAAAGAGCTCTATCTAAAGGCAATTAATCATGTACAATGGTATCTACAAGAAAAAAATGTAGAACACTCATCAGAACTGTAGTTGTGGCAATCAAGAGCATGATAATAGATTTACACATCTACCTGATGGCAGGGTATTACTATCTCTATCTAAAAAGATTCATTATACCACAAAAGCCTTTGTCTGAAGCATTGTGACTGTCATACTCTACAGAAATGGAACAATATTTCTAAGAGGCAAGTCAAAAGCTGAAATTTCCAACCAAAATTAAACAAAAATAGTACAAAATGTTCAATCCCAATGTGTCAGGAACTGAGTCTTCTTTAGGGCATAATGCTTTTTTACAATACTCCTGCAATACTCCTGAACCAGTTGAGCTGGAGCTCTTCAATTATTGGTAAATGGATAATGCAATGCTGGAGAAGACACACTAAGCTCACCCTAAATTCTCAAAACTATGAGTCATTTTCAAGTATACTTCAAGAACACTAACAAGGAAAACATTCAAAATTTTATAGGCACAATGGGTGCTTTCTAAATCATATCAACAAAATAAAACCTTCAGGTATTTGATGCTGCAACACAAAATATTTTTCAATTAGAGTGGGGCATTTTTTTCTTAAGGGCTGTTGAAATGTTAATAACAAAAAGGCATGCTACAACTACAATGGTATCATGCATAACTAAAGAACTACTACTAAAATTTTTGCTTAAACTTTGCAAAGCCAAGAAATGAGGCAGTTCCAGCTACAATGTTAGGCATATACAGAAAACCACAACAGTTAGTACGTTAAACTGGTAATATTTGGGAGATCATACCTCATTCGCAACTCTTCATCAATATACTGCAATAGGCTCCTGTCGAGAGCAAGGTATACAAAGTATAAGTTAGGTAGCAGGAGCAATACTAATGTAGGATTGGGCAAGGGGCAGGGATTCCAAAAGCCCCAGAGTCTCAGACAAGGTGGGGCAATGAGTTCTGTGTTCGTGAATGACAAACTGTCAAGAACAAACCAAAATTGAAAAAAGACTCGTTAAAAATATGCTTCTGAACAGATAAGAAATTAAAGTAAAATTGCGAGTTATAGAATCAAAAGAATAAAAAAAAGTATACTGGAAAACCATTATACAGAAAACATTTTTTTCTATTCTAGGCCTAAATTGAAAAAATATATATATGCCTCATACAAAATAATGTTACATGACGATACCTAATCACTGGAAAATAAACTGTGATTCAGGCTAACTTCTTCCTATTTTCAGGAAGCATCAGTTCTTAATAGCATCACAGAGAAACAAAATCTAGGACTATGTAGGTTAAATTCATATTTTGCAAGAGAATGAATGACATTTAAAACATCTACAACATATAGAATCAGAAAAGATATCACAACAATCCATCATTTACGAACACAGTCGCTAGAGGGTCAGTCGAGCTACATCCTATTATGGAGAAACATTCACGTACCTAAATGTGACAACCTGCCACATACACTGCCAAAGTAATATTCTACATTAATATCATCATTCTGCACGCTATGAACAAGGTAAGTATATTATAATCAAAGCTACAGTATATGCAGTAAAACATTGTACTATACAAAGCCAACATTACCTATTGTAGCATGAACAAATATTCTGCTAAATTGTTCTCATTTCATCTACTATTGTAAATTAAAAAGAATCAAAACATTTGGTTATTATTATATTTTGTACACCAGGCTGAGGAACAAATGAAGTGTTAAACCTATTCATAATGACCTGACATGAGAAAATTATGATATGCCAAACTATATATGGCAAAGGTAAAAATGCTTTCATTTCATACAAGCTCTTTTAGAGATAATATGCAAAACAAAATGAATCTGCAATAAATTTGCAATGCAAATTCTACAATAGCCTTGTTACTTGAAAAAACTCCTATAACAACATTTGGTGACATGACTTTATCATAGAATTAACCACAACAATAAAGTTATTGCAAAAAGACTGAATGTCTCAAAGATACACACATAGAATTGAAAAATCTGTGTACTTCTAATGTATTATCAAACACCTTTGAGAACATTCATTTCTTTACTCATCACTGAAGGTCAACTTTGTGCTGTGGTGATAGTATGCCAAAGATTCATGCCAAAATGAAAATTGCACCAATATCATCATGGGAAAAAAATAATTACACTAATATGACACAGTTAAATCACAGAAGTGGCATAAATCACCTTCAAATATCTTTGTAAACAAATACTATTCATTCAATAAAACCATCCAGGCAAGAAAAGTTTCCCCCTTATGTAACCAATCAAGAACTTAGTCAAAAAACTACCTTGGAGACATTCGCAGAACATCAGAGCCTGAGAGAGGGCGTTTCTCCCTTCTTTGAGTATCTGGCACTCCCTCAGTTGTGGGAGGAGCTTCCTGGACATCCCGGAATGAGGAGGGGGCTTGTTGTGGGGCAATCAAGGAACCCATATCTCTCTTCGATTGGTGCCGATGTCGTTTGTAGTGTCGAGAATGATAACGGGACTGAGTGGTGCATTCAGTCTCTTGGTCAGATTGGTCATGTGAGGTTAATGAATGATAAGGTATGGTTGTGTCATCTGAATAGTCTGGTATGAGGCAACTTGGTCTCTGACAGTCAGCAACAGTGCAAGTGGGATCATGGTATGGAACTTCCCCATCCTTAAGGATAAAAGAGGTTGTCATATAATCACTGTTATCAGCATCAGGTTCAGAGCACCCAGTGTTCCCATCTAAGTAAGAAAATTCATTGTCTTGCTCCCTCTGACTGCAAAGCTTATTCAAGAAATAGTCAGGAGAATAAGTACTGTGACAGTTTCCAACACTGATGTTCATGCCACTCTCTGCTATTCGGGGATCAGAATTTTGTGTGGAAACTAAGATGGAATCTGAGGGATTATCATATGTCATGTCAGAATGGTATGACACGTTAAGTGGAGGTAAGTTTGCATAGTCTCTATCACCACTGTCTGCACCTAGTCTGAAATAGTCACCATTTTCATTAGGGCCATTTGCAGCGATGTCCCTGCGCTCCCTCCTACCCCTCCGTGCGCCAGGCAGTGACTGGGTCCAGATCAGACTAGTGACAACAATGAGGTTGCCTTGAGAACTTATTCATACAAGTGGAAAATAAGTACTTAATGTTAAATTTATACCTCGTCTGACATACATTAAACTAGTGGCAATTATGTTCATTTACAAATATAAATATGCTTCCTTGAAAATATTAATCTTATGCTGCTTTTCAGAGACATTATTTTCTTGCATCTGGTCCCAGAAGATCTTCCATTGGAAAATATTTCAACTTATTCAACAGGGTTGACAAGTGCACTGCATTTTATGTTGTTTAATTTGTTAATCTGCTGCTTTGCTGATACCTTTGCAAACATTAGTTAGTATTTTATTCCAATTCTATTCTTTGAGATAATAGTCAGTAAAGTATTGCTTCCAACAAGGTTATCATCAGAAAATGAATGATGTTAAGTCAATTGAACCTGAAAGTCTACTATGAGATTAGTACTTAAGAACAGAAGGTAGGAGCCACCAAACAGATGTCTGTTAACTTAAGCTAACTGGGTAAAGGCTGAATCATCTTTTCTGTCATTACAAATCAGAGCTTCAAAGTTTCTAGCTACTGAATAACCACTTGTCTCCCCACTTCCAGTTATGACTGCAACCACAAAACACAATATCTTGACTGTTTATTTGTAATTAAGTAAATTCAACTAAAAAGGTTTGCAAAGATATTATCCATGTGTATTATCAAATATTTTCAATTTACAACTTAACTAACCAGTTAAAACTAAAACTGTTGGAAAGAGGACTCCTCTTCCTCAAAGTTTTCAATCAAGGAACATTCATCAACACATTGAGCAGGTTTCTGTGAGTGACATACTTTTTAATCTTAGGGTCTCATGTATAAAAACATAGCCTCCAAAATTAAAAGTAAAAGAAAAAACACTTCAATGAAAGAGGAATAGCAATACAACTCTTCATACAATTCTAAAAAAAAATTCTCTCATTATTTGGAATGTTAAAATCCTTTAGTCAATACTGCTGTTTTTATCCCAGGGGTCCCATGGGTAAAGTTATTTATGTAAAAAAAAGACAAAGTGGCATTCTTTGTTTTCCTAAATAGTTTTATTGAAATACTGCTTGCCTGTTTTTACAGCTCCTATAATCTGATACCTTTAGAGGGCACGGGTATCATCACTTTGTGAATGGGTAACAACCATTCCTCAACAAGCAGAACCTTCATATATAATAACCTATTTCTACTGTAAAAGGAAGGAGTTTTACACACCTGGGACCCTATCTCTTGAATATTCCCTACCTGGTCATCCAGCTTTTTATTCAGCCTCTCCTGTGATACAGTGTCAGAAACTTTCTGGCAGTCCAGATACAAACATTCAACAGAAGCCTTTCCACTGATCTTTAAGCTTCTTAACTTTCCTAAGTATGACCAGGATAAATGACTAAAAGTCCAATGTAACCATAATTGGTCACCCCCTTCCTTCCTGATTATAACCATCAATTTGTCTCCTTTAACAAAATTCAATACCCTCCAGTACTCTTTTAATAAGCATAAATTTCTCTCCTCTTTCTTTCTCATCTGGTGTATGATCTTCCAAACCAGTGATGTACATCTACCAATTTCCTGCTTTCCTAATCTTTCTAATTTCTATGCCATCCACTTTTCAGCTACAACCTTCAGAGTTGAACTGTGAACCTCTGCTTCACTGACTTCCTCTAAAATCTTTCTTTTAGCTAACAAGCATTGGTCCTGCATGCTCTGTAATTTTCTAAACTTTTCATCAACTTAGCCACAGATTTCTTTGATTGCTTCATGCCTAACGGTGCATATTATTCTTTCTGCAGCCTCACTTAATTTCCTGTGTATCTCTGTTTGTGTGACCCCAGGTCTATGTTCCTTCCTGTGAACCTTTGTAAGACCCACAGGTCTATGTTCCTTCCTGTGTATCTCTTTGTATGGCCCCCAGGTCTATGTTCCTTCCTATGTATCTCTTTGTATGACCCCCAGGTCAATGTTCCTTCCTGTGTATCTCTTTGTATGACCCCCAGGTCTATGTTCCTTCCTGTGTATCTCTGTTTGTATGACCCTATGTCTATGTTCCTTTATGTCAGTCCTCATGCTCTGTGCCTCTTCCTGAGTTTGCTCTTGCACCTTCCTGTCTGCTACTGACAATAGATTCTGTAAGTGTTGTAGTCTTTTCCTCTGACTGAAAAGCCTCCATGACACGTAGAACAGACCATATATGCTTTATAATTAAATCACCTTTTCCTCTAACGATGTACTTACTGAATCCTAACTACTACATTGAGTTTTTCTTCAACTTGAATTAATGACCTTCTTTCTCTGTCTCATCTCATGACACCCTTCATTTCCTTGAACTGATTCCCCTTCAATTCTTTTTAAACTCGTCTCAGTATTTAACAATTTCCCATGACTTCTCCAAATATTCGTTCTCTTTTGGTTTCTTCTTTTCTCTTCCTGATAGACCTTGTTAAATCTCACCCCTTAATGGAGTCCATAACACAATGATGTCCAATCTCAAACAAACTTTTGTATATTATTCAACTCTTTGTGTGCTGACAAGCATGTCCTAATTTTCCTCCCTAATGTCTCAACTTTCTTTCAAACCTTCATCTTTATCTTCTTTCTTGGCTCAAGTAGTTAATGGCCTCAAATTGATTATACATTAATGTAACAGTCATGAAAGCTGACTTTCACAAACTAACCTCAATCATGAGATGTTAAATCTTAAACTAAATCTAGGAAGAGTTGCCTTTTGCTAACTTCCTTTTGCCATGTCATTCTCTCTCTCTCTCTCTCTCTCTCTCTCTCTCTCTCTCTCTCTCTCTCTCTCTACATATATATATATATATATATATATATATATATATATATATATATATACATATTATTTATTTTTTATTTATTTTGCTTTGTCGCTGTCTCCCGTGTTTGCGAGGTCGCGCAAGGAAACAGACGAAAGAAAAGGCCCAACCCACCACCATACACATGTATATACATACACGTCCACACATTCAAATATACATACCTATACATCTCAATTTACACATATATATACACACACAGACATATACATATATACACATGTACATAATTCATACTGTCTGCCTTTACTTATTCCCATCGCCACCTCGCCACACATGGAATAACATCCCCCTCAGCCCTCATGTGTGCGAGGTAGCGCTAAGAAAAGACAACAAAGGCACCATTTGTTCACAGTCAGTCTCTAGCTGTCATGTAATAATGCGCGAAACCACAGCTCCCTTTCCACATCCAGGCCCCACAGAACTTACCCCAGACGCTTTACATGCCGTGATTCAATCCATTGACAGCATGTCGACCCCGGTATACCATATCGATCCAATTCACTCTATTCCTTGCCCGCCTTTCACCCTCCTGCATGTTCAGGCCCCGATCATTCAAAATCTTTTTCACCCCATCTTTCCACCTCCAATTTGGTCTCCCACTTCTCCTCGTTCCCTCCACCTCTGACACATATATCCTCTTGGTCAATCTTTCCTCAATCATTCTCTCCATGTGCCCAAACCATTTCAAAACACCCTCTTCTGCTCTCCCAACCACGCTCTTTTTATTTCCACACATCTCTCTTACCCTTACATTACTTACTCAATCAAACTACCTCACACCACATATTGTCCTCAAACATCTCACTTTCAGCACGTCCACCCCCCTGCGCACAACTCTCTCCATAGCCCACGCCTCGCAACCATACAACATTGTTGGAACCACTATTCCTTCAAACATACCCATTTTTGCTTTCCGAGATAATGTTCTCGACTTCCAAACATTTTTCAGGGCTCCCAGGGTTTTCGCACCCTCCCCCACCCAATGATTCACTTCCGCTTCCATGGTTCCATCCACTGCCAGATCCACTCCCAGATATCTAAAACACTTTACTTCCTCCAGTTTTTCTCCATTCAAACTTACCTCCCGATTGACTTGACCCTCAACCCTAATGTACCTAATAACCTTGCTCTTATTCACAATTACTCTTAACTTTCTTCTTTCACACACTTTACCAAACTCAGTCACCAGCTTCTGCAGTTTTTCACATGAATCAGCCACCAACGCTGTATCATCAGCGAACATATTATTTATTTATTTTGCTTTGTCACTGTCTGCCGCGTTAGCGAGGTAGCGCAAGGAAACAGACGAAAGAATGGCCCGACCCGCCCACATACACATATATATATACATACACGTCCACACACGCAAATATACATACCTATACATCTCGATGCACACATATATATACACACACAGACATATACATATATACACATGTACATAATTCATACTGTCTGCCTTTATTTGTTCCCATCGCCACCTCGCCACACATGGAAGAACAACCCCCTCCCCCCTCATGTGTGCGAGGTAGTGCTAGGAAAGGATACCAAAGGCCCCATTCATTCACACTCAGTCTCTAGCTGTCATGTAATAATGCACCGAAACCACAGCTCCCTTTCCACATCCAGGCCCCACAGAACTTACCCCAGATGCTTCACATGCCCTGGTTCAATCCATTGATAGCACGTCAACCCCGGTATACTACATCGTTCCAATTCACTCTATTCCTTGCACGTCTTTCACCCTCCTGCATGTTCAGGCCCCGATCACTCAAAATCTTTTTCACTTCATCTTTCCACCGAAAATTTGGTCTCCCACTTCTCCTCGTTCCCTTCACCTCTGGCACATATATCCTCTTTGTCAATCTTTCCTCACTCATTCTATCCATGTGACCAAACCATTTAAAAACACCCTCTTCTGCTCTCTCAACCACACTCTTTTTATTTCCACACATCTCTCTTACCCTTACATTACCTACTTGATCAAACCACCTCACACCACATATTGACTTGACCCTCAACTCTACTGTACCTAATAAATATCCTTGCTCTTATTCACATTTACTCTTAACTTTCTTCTTTCACACACTTTACCAAACTCAGTCACCAGCTTCTGCAGTTTCTTACATGAATCAGCCACTAGTGCTGTATCATCAGTGAACAACAACTGACTCACTTCCCAAGCTCTCTCATCCACAACAAACTGCATACTTGCCCCTCTTTCCAAAACTCTTGCATTCACCTTCCTAACAAACCCATCCATAAACAAATTAAACAACCATGGAGACATCACACACCCCTGCCGCAAACCTACATTCACTGAGAACCAATCACTTTCCTCTCTTCCTACACGTACACATGCCTTACATCCTCGATAAAAACTTTTCACTGCTTCTAACAACTTGCCTCCCACACCATATATTCTTAATACCTTCCACAGAACATCTCTATCAACTCTATCATATGCCTTCTCCAGATCCATAAATGCTACATACAAATCCATTTGTTTTTCTAAGTATTTCTCATATACATTCTTCAAAGCAAACACCTGATCCACACATCCTCTACCACTTCTCAAACCACACTGCTTTTCCCCAATCTGATGCTCTGTACATGCCTTCACCCTCTCAATCAATACCCTCCCATATAATTTACCAAGAATACTCAACAAACTTATACCTCTGTCATCTGAGCACTCACTCTTATCCCCTTTGCCTTTATACAATGGCACTATGCAAGCATTCCGCCAATCCTCAGGCACCTCACCATGGATCATATATATATATTTTTTTTTTTTTATACTTTGTCGCTGTCTCCCGCGTTTGCGAGGTAGCGCAAGGAAACAGACGAAAGAAATGGCCCAACCCCCTCCCATACACATATATATACATACGTCCACACACGCAAATATACATACCTACACAGCTTTCCATGGTTTACCCCAGACGCTTCACATGCCCTGCTTCAATCCACTGACAGCACGTCAACCCCGGTATACCACATCGATCCAATTCACTCTATTCCTTGCCCTCCTTTCACCCTCCTGCATGTTCAGGCCCCGATCACACAAAATCTTTTTCACTCCATCTTTCCACCTCCAATTTGGTCTCCCTCTTCTCCTTGTTCCCTCCACCTCCGACACATATATCCTCTTGGTCAATCTTTCCTCACTCATCCTCTCCATGTGCCCAAACCACTTCAAAACACCCTCTTCTGCTCTCTCAACCATGCTCTTTTTATTTCCACACATCTCTCTTACCCTTACGTTACTCACTCGATCAAACCACCTCACACCACACATTGTCCTCAAACATCTCATTTCCAGCACATCCATCCTCCTGCGCACCACTCTATCCATACCCCACGCCTCGCAACCATACAACATTGTTGGAACCACTATTTATTCAAACATACCCATTTTTGCTTTCCAAGATAATGTTCTCGACTTCCACACATTCTTCAAGGCTCCCAGGATTTTCGCCCCCTCCCCCACCCTATGATCCACTTCCGTTTCCATGGTTCCATCCGCTGCCAGATCCACTCCCAGATATCTAAAACACTTCACTTCCTCCAGTTTTTCTCCATTCAAACTTACCTCCCGATTGACTTGACCCTCAACCCTAATGTACCTAATAACCTTGCTCTTATTCACAATTACTCTTAACTTTCTTCTTTCACACACTTTACCAAACTCAGTCACACCAGCTTCTGCAGTTTATTTCACATGAATCAGCCACCAACGCTGTATCATCAGCGAACATATTATTTATTTATTTTGCTTTGTCACTGTCTGCCGCGTTAGCGAGGTAGCGCAAGGAAACAGACGAAAGAATGGCCCGACCCCCCACATACACATAAATATATACATACACGTCCACACACGCAAATATACATACCTATACATCTCGATGCACACATATATATACACCACACAGACATATACATATATACACATGTACATAATTCATACTGTCTGCCTTTATTTGTTCCCATCGCCACCTCGCCACACATGGAAGAACAACCCCTCCCCCCTCATGTGTGCGAGGTAGTGCTAGGAAAGGATACCAAAGGCCCCATTCATTCACACTCAGTCTCTAGCTGTCATGTAATAATGCACCGAAACCACAGCTCCCTTTCCACATCCAGGCCCCACAGAACTTACCCCAGATGCTTCACATGCCCTGGTTCAATCCATTGATAGCACGTCAACCCCGGTATACTACATCGTTCCAATTCACTCTATTCCTTGCACGTCTTTCACCCTCCTGCATGTTCAGGCCCCCGATCACTCAAAATCTTTTTCACTTCATCTTTCCACCGAAAATTTGGTCTCCCACTTCTCCTCGTTCCCTTCACCTCTGGCACATATATCCTCTTTGTCATCTTTCCTCACTCATTCTATCCATGTGACCAAACCATTTAAAAACACCCTCTTCTGCTCTCTCAACCACACTCTTTTTATTTCCACACATCTCTCTTACCCTTACATTACCTACTTGATCAAACCACCTCACACCACATATTGACTTGACCCCCAACTCTACTGTACCTAATAAATATCCTTGCTCTTATTCACATTTACTCTTAACTTTCTTCTTTCACACACTTTACCAAACTCAGTCACCAGCTTCTGCAGTTTCTTACATGAATCAGCCACTAGTGCTGTATCATCAGTGAACAACAACTGACTCACTTCCCAAGCTCTCTCATCCACAACAAACTGCATACTTGCCCCTCTTTCCAAAACTCTTGCATTCACCTTCCTAACAAACCCATCCATAAACAAATTAAACAACCATGGAGACATCACACACCCCTGCCGCAAACCTACATTCACTGAGAACCAATCACTTTCCTCTCTTCCTACACGTACACATGCCTTACATCCTCGATAAAAACTTTTCACTGCTTCTAACAACTTGCCTCCCACACCATATATTCTTAATACCTTCCACAGAACATCTCTATCAACTCTATCATATGCCTTCTCCAGATCCATAAATGCTACATACAAATCCATTTGTTTTTCTAAGTATTTCTCATATACATTCTTCAAAGCAAACACCTGATCCACACATCCTCTACCACTTCTCAAACCACACTGCTTTTCCCCAATCTGATGCTCTGTACATGCCTTCACCCTCTCAATCAATACCCTCCCATATAATTTACCAAGAATACTCAACAAACTTATACCTCTGTCATCTGAGCACTCACTCTTATCCCCTTTGCCTTTATACAATGGCACTATGCAAGCATTCCGCCAATCCTCAGGCACCTCACCATGGATCATATATATATATATATATTTTTTTTTTTATACTTTGTCGCTGTCTCCCGCGTTTGCGAGGTAGCGCAAGGAAACAGACGAAAGAAATGGCCCAACCCCCTCCCATACACATATATATACATACGTACACACACGCAAATATACATACCTACACAGCTTTCCATGGTTTACCCCAGACGCTTCACATGCCCTGCTTCAATCCACTGACAGCACGTCAACCCCGGTATACCACATCGATCCAATTCACTCTATTCCTTGCCCTCCTTTCACCCTCCTGCATGTTCAGGCCCCGATCACACAAAATCTTTATCACTCCATCTTTCCACCTCCAATTTGGTCTCCCTCTTCTTGTTCCCTCCACCTCCGACACATATATCCTCTTGGTCAATCTTTCCTCACTCATCCTCTCCATGTGCCCAAACCACTTCAAAACACCCTCTTCTGCTCTCTCAACCATGCTCTTTTTATTTCCACACATCTCTCTTACCCTTACGTTACTCACTCGATCAAACCACCTCACACCACACATTGTCCTCAAACATCTCATTTCCAGCACATCCATCCTCCTGCGCACCACTCTATCCATACCCCACGCCTCGCAACCATACAACATTGTTGGAACCACTATTCCTTCAAACATACCCATTTTTGCTTTCCAAGATAATGTTCTCGACTTCCACACATTCTTCAAGGCTCCCAGGATTTTCGCCCCCTCCCCCACCCTATGATCCACTTCCGTTTCCATGGTTCCATCCGCTGCCAGATCCACTCCCAGATATCTAAAACACTTCACTTCCTCCAGTTTTTCTCCATTCAAACTCACCTCCCAATTGACTTGACCCTCAACCCTACTGTACCTAATAACCTTGCTCTTATTCACATTTACTCTTAACTTTCTTCTTCCACACACTTTTCCAAACTCAGTCACCAGCTTCTGCAGTTTCTCACATGAATCAGCCACCAGCGCTGTATCATCAGCGAACAACAACTGACTCACTTCCCAAGCTCTCTCATCCCCAACAGACTTCATACTTGCCCCTCTTTCCAAAACTCTTGCATTCACCTCCCTAACAACCCCATCCATAAACAAATTAAACAACCATGGAGACATCACACACCCCTGCCGCAAACCTACATTCACTGAGAACCAATCACTTTCCTCTCTTCCTACACGTACACATGCCTTACATCCTCGATAAAAACTTTTCACTGCTTCTAACAACTTTCCTCCCACACCATATATTCTTAATACCTTCCACAGAGCATCTCTATCAACTCTATCGTATGCCTTCTCCAGATCCATAAATGCTACATACAAATCCATTTGCTTTTCTAAGTATTTCTCACATACATTCTTCAAAGCAAACACCTGATCCACACATCCTCTACCACTTCTGAAACCACACTGCTCTTCCCCAATCTGATGCTCTGTACATGCCTTCACCCTATCAATCAATACTCTCCCATATAATTTACCAGGAATACTCAACAAACTTATACCTCTGTAATTTGAGCACTCACTCTTATCCCCTTTGCCTTTGTACAATGGCACTATGCACGCATTCCGCCAATCCTCAGGCACCTCACCATGAGTCATACATACATTAAATAACCTTACCAACCAGTCAACAATACAGTCACCCCCTTTTTTAATAAATTCCACTGCAATACCATCCAAACCTGCTGCCTTGCCGGCTTTCATCTTCCGCAAAGCTTTCACTACCTCTTCTCTGTTTACCAAATCATTTTCCCTAACCCTCTCACTTTGCACACCACCTCGACCAAAACACCCTATATCTGCCACTCTATCATCAAACACATTCAACAAACCTTCAAAATACTCACTCCATCTCCTTCTCACATCACCACTACTTGTTATCACCTCCCCACTTGCGCCCTTCACCGAAGTTCCCATTTGCTCCCTTGTCTTACGCACTTTATTTACCTCCTTCCAGAACATCTTTTTATTCTCCCTAAAATTTAATGATACTCTCTCACCCCAACTCTCATTTGCCCTTTTTTTCACCTCTTGCACCTTTCTCTTGACCTCCTGTCTCTTTCTTTTATACATCTCCCACTCAATTGCATTTTTTCCATGCAAAAATTTTCCAAATGCCTCACACTTCTCTTTCACTAATACTCTTACTTCTTCATCCCACCACTCACTACCCTTTCTAATCAACCCACCTCCCACTCTTCTCATGCCACAAGCATCTTTTGCGCAATCCATCACTGATTCCATAAATACATCTCATTCCTCCCCCACTCCCCTTACTTCCATTGTAGATTTATGTGCTGAAAAAGGACTGATGATTGGGAATACCTGGTTTAAAAAGCGAGATATACATAAGTATACTTATGTAAGTAGGAGAGATGGCCAGAGAGCGTTATTGGATTACGTGTTAATTGACAGGCGTGCGAAAGAGAGACTTTTGGATGTTAATGTGCTGAGGTGCAACTGGAGGGATGTCTGATCATTATCTTGTGCAGGCTAAGGTGAAGATTTGTATGGGTTTTCAGAAAAGAAGAGTGAATGTTGGGGTGAAGAGGGTGGTGAGAGTAAGTGAGCTTGAGAAGGAGACCTGTGTGAGGAAGTACCAGGAGAGACTGAGTACAGAATGGAAAAAGGTGAGAAAAATGGATCATATATATATATATATATATATATATATATATATATATATATATATATATATATATATATATATATATATATCTGCAGTTTCTCACATGAATCAGCCACCAGGGCTGTATCATCAGCGAACAACAACTGACTCACTTCCCACGCTCTCTCATCCCAAACAGACTTCATACTTGCCCCTCTTTCCAAAACTCTTGCATTCACCTCCCTAAAACCCCATCCATAAACAAATTAAACAACCACGGAGACATCACACACCCCTGCCGCAAACCTACATTCACTGAGAACCAATCACTTTCCTCTCTTCCTACACGTACACATGCCTTACATCCTCGATAAAAACTTTTCACTGCTTCTAACAACTTGCCTCCCACACCATATATTCTTAATACCTTCCACAGAGCATCTCTATCAACTCTATCATATGCCTTCTCCAGATCCATAAATGCTACATACAAATCCATTTGCTTTTCTAAGTATTTCTCACATACATTCTTCAAAGCAAACACCTGATCCACACATCCTCTACCACTTCTGAAACCACACTGCTCTTCCCCAATCTGATGCTCTGTACATGCTTTCACCCTCTCAATCAATATCCTCCCATATAATTTACCAGGAATACTCAACAAACTTATACCTCTGTAATTTGAGCACTCACTCTTATCCCCTTTGCCTTTGTACAATGGCACTATGCACGCATTCCGCCAATCCTCAGGCACCTCACCATGAGTCATACATACATTAAATAACCTTACCAACCAGTCAACAATACAGTCACCCCCTTTTTTAATAAATTCCACTGCAATACCATCCAAACCTGCTGCCTTGCCGGCTTTCATCTTCCGCAAAGCTTTTACTACCTCTTCTCTGTTTACCAAATCACTTTCCCTAACCCTCGCACTTTGCACACCACCTCGACCAAAACACCCTATATCTGCCACTCTATCATCAAACACATTCAACAAACCTTCAAAATACTCACTCCATCTCCTTCTCACATCACCACTACTTGTTATCACCTCCCCATTTACGCCCTTCACTGAAGTTCCCATTTGCTCCCTTGTCTTACGCACTTTATTTACCTCCTTCCAGAACATCTTTTTATTCTCCCTAAAATTTAATGATACTCTCTCACCCCAACTCTCATTTGCCCTTTTTTTCACCTCTTGTACCTTTCTCTTGACCTCCTGTCTCTTTCTTTTATACATCTCCCACTCAATTGCATTTTTTCCCTGCAAAAATCGTCCAAATCCCCCCCCCCTCTCTTCTCTTTCACTAATACTCTTACTTCTTCATCCCACCACTCACTACCCTTTCTAATCAACCCACCTCCCACTCTTCTCATGCCACAAGCATCTTTTGCGCAATCCATCACTGATTCCCTAAATACATCCCATTCCTCCCCCACTCCCCTTACTTCCATTGTTCTCACCTTTTTCCATTCTGTACTCAGTCTCTCCTGGTACTTCCTCACACAAGTCTCCTTCGCAAGCTCACTTACTCTCACCACCCTCTTCACCCCAACATTCACTCTACTTTTCTGAAAACCCATACAAATCTTCACCTTAGCCTCCACAAGATAATGATCAGACATCCCTCCAGTTGCACCTCTCAGCACACTAACATCCAAAAGTCTCTCTTTCGCACGCCTGTCAATTAACACGTAATTCAATAACGCTCTCTGGCCATCTCTCCTACTTACATAAGTATACTTATGTATATCTCGCTTTTTAAACCAGGTATTCCCAATCATCAGTCCTTTTTCAGCGCATAAATCTACAAGCTCTTCACCATTTCCATTTACAACACTGAACACTGAGTTTGGTAAAGTGTGTGAAAGAAGAAAATTAAGAGTAAATGTGAATAAGAGCAAGGTTATTAGGTACATTAGGGTTGAGGGTCAAGTCAATTGGGAGGTGAGTTTGAATGGAGAAAAACTGGAGGAAGTGAAGTGTTTTAGATATCTGGGAGTGGATCTGGCAGCAAATGGAACCATGGAAGCGGAAGTGGATCATAGGGTGGGGGAGGGGGCGAAAATTCTGCCTTGAAGAATGTGTGGAAGTCGAGAACATTATCTCGGAAAGCAAAAATGGGTATGTTTGAAGGAATAGTGGTTCCAACAATGTTGTATGGTTGCGAGGCGTGGGCTATGGATAGAGATGTGCGCAGGAGGATGGATGTGCTGGAAATGAGATGTTTGAGGACAATGTGTGGTGTGAGGTGGTTTGATCGAGTAAGTAACGTAAGGGTAAAAGAGATGTGTGGAAATAAAAAGAGCATGGTTGAGAGAGCAGAAGAGGGTGTTTTGAAATGGTTTGGGCACATGGAGAGAATGAGTGAGGAAAGATTGACCAAGAGGATATATGTGTCGGAGGTGGAGGGAACGAAGAGAAGAGGGAGACCAAATTGGAGGTGGAAAGATGGAGTGAAAAAGATTTTGTGTGATCGGGGCCTGAACATGCAGGAGGGTGAAAGGAGGGCAAGGAATAGAGTGAATTGGAGCGATGTCGTATACCGGGGTTGATGTGCTGTCAGTGGATTGAATCAGGGCATGTGAAGCGTCTGGGGTAAACCATGGAAAGCTGTGTAGGTATGTATATTTGCGTGTGTGGACGTATGTATATACATGTGTATGGGGGTGGGTTGGGCCATTTCTTTCGTCTGTTTCCTTGCGCTACCTCACAAACGCGGGAGACAGCGAAAAAAAAAAAAAAATATATGTATATATATATATATATATATATATATATATATATATATATATATATATATATATATATATATATATATATATTTGTTTAATTTGTTTATGGATGGGGTTGTTAGGGAGGTGAATGCAAGAGTTTTGGAAAGAGGGGCAAGTATGAAGTCTGTTGGGGATGAGAGAGCTTGGGAAGTGAGTCAGTTGTTGTTCACTGATGATACAGCGCTGGTGGCTGATTCATGTGAGAAACTGCAGAAGCTGGTGACTGAGTTTGGTAAAGTGTGTGAAAGAAGAAAGTTAAGAGTAAATGTGAATAAGAGCAAGGTTATTAGGTACAATAGGGTTGAGGGTGAAGTCAATTGGGAGGTGAGTTTGAATGGAGAAAAACTGGAGGAAGTAAAGTGTTTTAGATATCTGGGAGTGGATCTGGCAGCAGATGGAACCATGGAAGCTGAAGTGGATCATAGGGTGGGGGAGGGGGCAAAAATTCTGGAAGCCTTGAAGAATGTGTGGAAGTCGAGAACATTATCTCGGAGCAAAAATGGGTATGTTTGAAGGAATAGTGGTTCCAACAATGTTGTATGGTTGCGAGGCGTGGGCTATGAATAGAGTTGTGCGCAGGAGGATGGATGTGCTGGAAATGAGATGTTTGAGGACAATGTGTGGTGTGAGGTGGTTTGATCGAGTAAGTAACGTAAGGGTAAAAGAGATGTGTGGAAATAAAAAGAGCGTGGTTGAGAGAGCAGAAGTGGGTGTTTTGAAATGGTTTGGGCACATGGAGAGAATGAGTGAGGAAAGATTGACCAAGAGGATATATGTGTCGGAGGTGGAGGGAACGAGGAGAAGTGGGAGACCAAATTGGAGGTGGAAAGATGGAGTGAAAAAGATTTTGTGTGATCGGTGCCTGAACATGCAGGAGGGTGAAAGGAGGGCAAGAAATAGAGTGAATTGGATCGATGTGGTATACCGGGGTTGACGTGCTGTCAGTGGATTGAATCAGGGCATGTGAAGCGTCTGGGGTAAACCATGGAAAGCTGTGTAGGTATGTATATTTGCGTGTGTGGACGTCTATGTATATACATGTGTATGGGGGTGGGTTGGGCCATTTTTTTTCGTCTGTTTCCTTGCGTTACCTCGCAAACGCGGGAGACAGCGAAAAAAAAAAACATATATATATATATATATATGTTAGTGGTTTTGATGCACAAGACCGGGTTATAGTGATGGGTGAATTGAATGCAAAGGTGAGTAATGTGGCAGTTGAGGGAATAATTGGTATACATGGGGTGTTCAGTGTTGTAAATGGAAATAGTGAAGAGCTTGTAGATTTATGTGCTGAAAAGGGACTGGTGATTGGGAATACCTGGTTTAAAAAGAGAGATATACATAAGTATACATATGTAAGTAGGAGAGATGGACAGAAAGTGTTATTGGATTATGTGTTAATTGATAGGCGTGCGAAAGAGAGACTTTTGGATGTTAATGTGCTGAGAGGTGCAACTAGGGGGATGTCTGATCATTATCTTGTGGAAGCGAAGGTGAAGATTTGCAGAGGTTTTCAGAAAAGAAGATAGAATGTTGGGGTGAAGAGAATGGTGAGAGTAAGTGAACTTGCGAAGGAGACTTGTGTGAAGAAATACCAGGAGAGACTGAGTACAGAAAGGAAAAAGGTGAGAACAAAGGACGTAAGGGGAGTGGGGGAGGAATGGGATGTATTTAGGGAAGCAGTGATGGCATGCAAAAGATGCTTGTGGCATGAGAAGCGTGGGAGGTGGGTTGATTAGAAAGGGTAGTGAGTGGTGGGATGAAGAAGTAAGATTATTAGTGAAAGAGAAGAGAGAGGCATTTGGACGATTTTTGCAGGGGAATAATGCAAATGAGTGGGAGATGTATAAAAGAAAGAGGCAGGAGGTCAAGAGAAAGGTGCAAGAGGTGAGAAAGAGGGCAAATGAGGGATGGGGTGAGAGAGTATCATTAAATTTTAGGGAGAATAAAAAGATGTTTTGGAAGGAGGTAAATAAAGTGCGTAAGACAAGGGAACAAATGGGAACTTCAGTGAAGGGGCTAATAGGGAGGTGATAACAAGTAGTGGTGATGTGAGAAGGAGTGAGTATTTTGAAGGTTTGTTGAATGCGTTTGATGATAGAGTGGCAGATGTAGGGTGTTTTGGTTGAGGTGGTGTACAAAGTGAGAGGGTTAGGAAAAATGATTTGGTAAACAGAGAAGAGATAGTAAAAGCATTGCGAAAGATGAAAGCCGGCAAGGCAGCGGGTTTCGATGGTATTGCAGTGGAATTTAATAAAAAAGGGGGTGACTGTATTGTTGACTGGTTGGTTAGGTTATTCAATGTATGTATCATTCATGGTGAGGTGCCTGAGGATTGGCGGAGTGCTTGCATAGTGCCATTGTACAAAGGCAAAGGGGATAAGAGTGAGTGCTCAAATTACAGAGGTATAAGTCTGTTGAGTATTCCTGGGAAATTATATGGGAGGGTACTGATTGAGAGGGTGAAGGCATGTACAGAGCATCAGATTGGGGAAGAGCAGTGTGGTTTCAGAAGTGGTAGAGGATGTGTGGATCAGGTGTTTGCTTTGAAGAATGTATGTGAGAAATACTTAGAAAAGCAAATGGATTTGTATGTAGCATTTATGGATCTCGAGAAGGTATATGATAGAGTTGATAGAGATGCTCTGTGGAAGGTTATAAGAATGTGTGGTGTGGGAGGCAAATTGTCAGAAGCAGTGAAAAGATTTTATCAAGGATGTAAGGCATGTGTACGTGTAGGAAGAGATGAAAGTGATTGGTTCTCAGTGAATGTAGGTTTGCGACAGGGGTGTATGATGTCTCCATGGTTGTTTAATTTGTTTATGGGTGGGGTTGTTAGGGAGGTGAATACAAGAGTTTTGGAAAGAGGGGCAAGTATGCAGTCTGTTGTGGATGAGAGAGCTTGGGAAGTGAGTCAGTTGTTGTTCGCTGATGATACAGCGCTGGTGGCTGATTCATGTGAGAAACTACAGAAGCTGGTGACTGAGTTTGGTAAAGTGTGTGAAAGAAGAAAGTTGAGTAAATGTGAATAAGAGCATGGTTATTAGGTACAGTAGGGTTGAGGGTCTAGTCAATTGGGAGGTAAGTTTGAATGGAGAAAAACTGGAGGAAGTGAAGTGTTTTAGATATCTGGGAGTGGATTTGGCAGTAGATGGAACCATGGAAGTGGAAGTGAATCATAGGGTGGGGGAGGAAGCAAAAATTCTGGGAGCCTTGAAGAATGTGTGGAAGTTGAGAACATTATCTTGGAAAGCAAAAATGGGTATGTTTGAAGGAATAGTGGTTCCAACAATGTTGTATGGTTGCGAGGCATGGGCTATGGATAGAGTTGTGTGGAGGAGGGTGGATGTGCTGGAAATGAGATGTTTGAGGACAATATGTGGTGTGAGGTGGTTTGATCGAGTAAGTAATAATAGGGTAAGAGAGATGTGTGGTAACAAAAACAGTGTGGTTGAGAGAGCAGAAGAAGGTGTTTTGAAATGGTTTGGTCATATGGAGAGAATGAGTGAGGAAAGATTGACCAAGAGGATATATATGTCAGAGATGGAAGGAACGAGGAGAAGTGGGAGACCAAATTGGAGGTGGAAAGAGGGAGTGAAAAAGATTTTGAGTGATCGGGGCCTGAACATGCAGGAGGGTGAAAGGCGGGCAAGGAATAGAGTGAATTGGATCGATGTGGTATACCGGGGTTGACGTGCTGTCAGTGGATTGAATCAGGGCATGTGAAGCGTCTGGGGTAAACCATGGAAAGTTGTGTGGGGCCTGGATGTGGAAAGGGAGCTGTGGTTTCGGGCATTATTGCATGACAGCTGGAGACTGAGTGTGAACGAATGGGGCCTTTGTTATCTTTTCCTAGCGCTACCTTGCACACATAAGGGGGGAGGGGGATGGTATTCCATGTGTGGCGAGGTGGCGATGGGAATGAATAAAGGCAGACAGTGTGAATTGTGTGCATGGGTATATATGTATGTGTCTGTGTGTGTATATATATGTGTACATTGAGATGTATAGGTATGTATATTTGCGTGTGTGGACGTGTGTGTATATACATGTGTATGGGGGTGGGTTGGGCCATTTCTTTCGTCTGTTTCCTTGCGCTACCTCGCAAACGCGGGAGACAGAAAAAAAAAAAATATATATATATATATATATATATATATATATATATATATATATATATATATATACAGAGGTATAAGTTTGTTGAGTATTCCTGGTAAATTATATGGGAGGATATTGATTGAGAGGGTGAAGGCATGTACAGAGCATCAGATTGGGGAAGTGCAGTGTGGTTTCAGAAGTGGTAGAGGATGTGTGGATCAGGTGTTTGCTTTGAAGAATGTATGTGAGAAATACTTAGAAAAGCAAATGGATTTGTATGTAGCATTTATGGATCTGGAGAAGGCATATGATAGAGTTGATAGAGATGCTCTGTGGAAGGTATTAAGAATATATGGTGTGGGAGGCAAGTTGTTAGAAGCAGTGAAAAGTTTTTATCGAGGATGTAAGGCATGTGTACGTGTAGGAAGAGAGGAAAGTGATTGGTTCTCAGTGAATGTAGGTTTGCGGCAGGGGTGTGTGATGTCTCCATGGTTGTTTAATTTGTTTATGGATGGGGTTGTTAGGGAGGTAAATGCAAGAGTCCTGGAAAGAGGGGCAAGTATGAAGTCTGTTGGGGATGAGAGAGCTTGGGAAGTGAGTCAGTTGTTGTTCGCTGATGATACAGCGCTGGTGGCTGATTCATGTGAGAAACTGCAGAAGCTGGTGACTGAGTGTGTGGAAGAAGAAAGTTAAGAGTAAATGTGAATAAGAGCAAGGTTATTAGGTACAGTAGGGTTGAGGGTCAAGTCAATTGGGAGGTGAGTTTGAATGGAGAAAAACTGGAGGAAGTGAAGTGTTTTAGATATCTGGGAGTGGATCTGTCAGCGGATGGAACCATGGAAGCGGAAGTGGATCATAGGGTGGGGGAGGGGGCGAAAATTTTGGGAGCCTTGAAAAATGTGTGGAAGTCGAGAACATTATCTCGGAAAGCAAAAATGGGTATGTTTGAAGGAATAGTGGTTCCAACAATGTTGTATGGTTGCGAGGCGTGGGCTATGGATAGAGTTGTGCGCAGGAGGATGGATGTGCTGGAAATGAGATGTTTGAGGACAATGTGTGGTGTGAGGTGGTTTGATCGAGTAAGTAACGTAAGGGTAAGAGAGATGTGTGGAAATAAAAAGAGCGTGGTTGAGAGAGCAGAAGAGGGTGTTTTGAAATGGTTTGGGCACATGGAGAGAATGAGTGAGGAAAGATTGACCAAGAGGATATATGTGTCGGAGGTGGAGGGAACGAGGAGAAGAGGGAGACCAAATTGGAGGTGGAAAGATGGAGTGAAAAAGATTTTGTGTGATCGGGGCCTGAACATGCAGGAGGGTGAAAGGAGGGCAAGGAATAGAGTGAATTGGAGCGATGTGGTATACAGGGGTTGACGTGCTGTCAGTGGAGTGAATCAAGGCATGTGAAGCGTCTGGGGTAAACCATGGAAAGCTGTGTAGGTATGTATATTTGCGTGTGTGGACGTGTGTATGTACATGTGTATGGGGGGGGGGTTGGGCCATTTCTTTCGTCTGTTTCCTTGCGCTACCTCGCAAACGCGGGAGACAGCGACAAAGTATAAAAAAAAAAAAAAAAAAAAAAATATATATATATATATATATATATATATATGTACATATTCAGACTTGCTGAACTTCATTCATTCCTGGTACCACCATGTTAAAGAGAAATAGCATCATCACCCTCTGTGTCAGTGAGGTAACGCCAAGAAACACATGAAGAAAGGCCACATCCACCCACACTCAGTCTCTAGCTGCCACGTGTAATGCACAGCTCCCTATCCACATCCAGGCCCCACAGATCTTACCATAGTTTACCCTACATATTTCACATGCCCTGGTTCAGTCAACTGACAGCACGTCAGCCTCAGTATGCCACATCGTTCCAATTCACGCTGCTCCATGCACAGCTTTCACCCTCCTGCAGGTTCAGGCCCTGATTGCAAAAAATCATTTTTACTCCATCCTTCCGCCTCCAGTTTGGTCTCCCACTTCTTCTTGTTCCCCCCATCTCTGACATACATATCCTCTTTGTTAACCTTTCCTCGCTTATTCTCTCCATATGTTAAAACCATTTCAACACGCCCTTTTCAGCTGTCTCATCCACACTTTTTTCATTTCCACACATCTCTCCTATCCTTTCATTACTTACTCCATCTAACCACCTCACACCAAATAATGTCCTCAAACATTTCATTCCTAACACAACCACCCTCCTCCACACAACCCCATCTGTAGCCTGTGCCTCATAACCATACAATATAGTTGGAAGTACTATTCCTTCAAACATACCCATTTTTGCTCTCCCAGATAATGTTCCTGCTTCCCACACATCCTCCATTGCTCAAGAACCTTCACCCCCTCCCCCACCCTATGACTCACTTCTGCTTCCATGGTTCCATTCACTGCCAAGTTCACTCCCTGATATCTAAAGCACTTCATATCTTCCAATTTTTCTCCATTCAAACTTACATTCCAACTAAATTATCCCTCATCCCTGCTGAACCTAATAACTTTCCTCTTATTTACATTTACTCTCAGCTTTCTCCTTTCACACTTTTTTTCAAACTAAATTACCAACTTCGGCAGCTTCTCACCTGGATCAGCCACCAACAACTGACTCACTTCCTATGCCCTCTCATCCCCAAGAGACTGCATACTCCCCTCTCTCTAAAACTCTTGCATTTATCTCCCTAACCACCCCATCCATGAACAAATCAAACAACCATGGTGACATCACACACACCTGCAGCAGATTGACCTTCACTGGGAACCAGTCGTTTGCCTCTTGTTCCTACTCACACACATGCCTTACACCCTTGATATAAACTTCTCACTGCTTCTAGCAGCCGGCTTAACTCCAACACCATACATTCTTAATACCTTCAACAAAGCATTTCTGTCAACCCTATCATATGCCTTCTCCAGATTCATAAAAACCAAATACTAATCCATCTGTTTTTCTAAATATTTCTTGTATACATTCTTCAAAGTAAACACCTGATTCACACATACTTTACCACTTCTAAAACCATACTACTCCTCCTCTGTACATGCCTTCACCTCAATCAATACCTTCCCATACAATTTTCCAGGTATACTCAAGAAACTTATGCCTGTAGTTTGATCACTTTACCTTTACCTTTGTACAATGGCACCATACATGCATTTTGCCAATCCTTAGGCACTTCACCATAATCCATATACACAATGAATATACTTACCAACCAATCAATAACACATTCACACCCTTTCTTCATATATTCAACAGTAATACCATCCAATCCCACCACCTTGTCAGATCTTATCTTCTGCAAGGCTTTCATCACTTCCCTCTTTACCATACCATCCTCCCTACTCTCTTAGTTCGCACACCAACCCGGTCAAACACCCTACATCCACCACTATATCTTCAATCACATTCAACAATCCCTCAAAATACTCACTCCATCACTACTTGTTATCACTTCCCCCTTTACTGATCTCCCCAGTTGTTCTCTTATCTTTCACACATTATTTACACCCAAAGAAGTCTTTATTTACCCTAACGTTGAATGACGCTCTCTCATCCCAACTCTCATTTGCCCTCTTTTTCAACCACAGCAACTTTCTCTTGACCTCCTGCTACTTTTTCTTAAACATCTCTCAGTCATTTGCACTCCTTCCTTGTAAGTACCATCCAAATGCCTCTCTTTTTCACTATTAACTTTACTTCTTCATCCCACCACTCACTACCTTTTCTAACCTGCCCATCTCCTACCTTTCTCATGCCACATGCAACTCTTGCATATGCCAACACTGCTTTCCTAAATACATCCCATTCCTCATCCACTCCCCTCACTCCATTTGCTCTCACCGTTTGCCATTCTACACTCAATCTCTCATGGTATTTCTTCACACAAATCTCCTTTCCAAGCTCACTTAAACTCTTCTCCTCGACATTATCTCTTATTTTTCAAAAACTTCTACAAATCCTTACCTTCACCTCCACAAGATAGAGACCAGACATCCCACCAGCTGCCCCTCTCAGCACATTTACATCTGAAAGTCTCTCTTCTACACACCTATCAATTAATACATAATCTAATAATGCCCACTGACCATCAGTCCTCCTCACATATGTATAATTGTGAATATCTCTCTTGTTAAACCAGTATTCCAAATCACCAGTCTTTTTTCAGTACACAAATCCACAAACAAGCTCTTCAACATTTCCATTCACAACACTGAATACCCCATGTGCACCAATTATACCCTCAACTGCCACATTACTTACCTTTTCATTCAAATCACCCATCACTAATACCCAGTCTTGTGCACCAAAACTGCTGACACTCACTCAACTTCTCCCAAAACACTTGTCTCTGATGAACTTCCTTCTCATGGCCAGGTGCATAAGTACCAATAATCACCCATCTTTTGCCACCCACTTTCAGTTTTACCCACATCAATCTAGAATTTACCCTCTTACACTCTATCACACACTCGAAATCCTGCTTCAGGAGTAGTGCGACTCATTCTTTAGCTCTTGTCCTCTCACCAACCTCTGACTTTACTCATATGATATTTCCAAACCATTCTTTCCCTTTACCCTTGAGCTTTGTTTCACTCAGATACTGAACATCCAAGTTCCTTTCCCCAAACATCCTAACTATCTCTCCTTTCTTCTCATCTTGATTACATCCATACACACTCAGAAACCCCAATCTGAACCTTCGAGGAGGATTAACACTCCCTGCTGGACTCCTCCTTTTGTTTCCTCTTTTAGAAATTAAAATACAAAATGGGGAGAGTTTCTGGTCCCTGCTCCAGCCCAATTTAGTTGCCTTCCCCTTACCCATACATTGTATCATTTTCCTTGTCAAAAAGATTGTGCCAGGATTAGATGAAGAAATAACCTCATTCACACTATCCACTCATTCGCTGCCATGTATAATGCAACAAAACTAAAGCCTCTTATCCAAAAATTAAGCCTCACAGACCATTCCCATGTCTCCCTCAAACACTTCACATACTCTGGTTCAGGCTACTGTCTGCACATCCCCTGTAAACTAAAATGCTCCAGTTTTCCCTATCCTTTGCATGTCATGCAACCTCCTGAATACTGAAGCCCTGTGCCAGCAAAATCTCTTTCACTTCACCCTTCCACTTCCTCCTTGATTTCCTTCTTTTCTTTGTTCCTCCACTTCTGACATCAATACCCTCTTAATTATCCTTTTTTCACTCATCCTCTCCATCTGTGCAAACCATAATGGTAAATCCTCTTACATACTCATTACCACACCTCTCTCTTAAGCTATCATTTCTAATTCAATCCATCCTCCCCAAATCATATTTTGTTGTCACACATTTCATTTACAATACATCCACCCTCTCCCTTACATTCTGTCTAAGGCTCATGACAAATCCACAGAGCATCAATAGGACTACTATACCATAAAACACAATCTTTTTGCCCTTAAAGATAGTGACCTCTCTTTCCACTCACTCCTCAATACCCTTAAGACTTTACCACAACATCCACTCTATGGCTCACTTGAGTTTCCATACATCCATTTGCTGCCATATCCAATTCCAGGTATCTAAAACGATCCACTTCTTCCAAGTTCCCTCATTTCAAATTCAACCACCAAATAACCTCTCTCTTTTCACTGCTACATCTAATAACCTTGCTTTTATTCATATTCATTCTCAACTTTCTACTCTCACACATTCTCACAGACTGAGACAAACAACCTCTGGGATGTCTCATTCAAATCGGCTACCAATACCATATCATCAGTAAACAATAACTGACACCTTCTAAGCCTCCCAACCCCAGGCTGACTGCATACCTGAGGATTGGCAGAATGCTTGCATAGTGCCATTGTACAAAGGCATAGGGGATAAGAGTGAGTGCTCAAATTACAGAGGTATATGTCTGTTGAGTATTCCTGGGAAATTATATGGGAGGGTATTGACTGAGAGGGTGAAGCATCGGATTGGGGAAGAGCAGTGTGGTTTCAGAAGTGGTAGAGGATGTGTGGATCAGGTGTTTGCTTTGAAGAATGTATGTGAGAAATACTTAGAAAAGAAAATGGATTTGCTTTGAAGAGTGTATGTGAGAAATACTTAGAAAAGCAAATGGATTTGTATGTAGCATTTATGGATCTGGAGAAGGCATATGATAGAGTTGATAGAGATGCTCTGTGGAAGGTATTAAGAATATATGGTGTGGGAGGAAAGTTGTTAGAAGCAGTGAAAAGTTTTTATCGAGGATGTAAGGCATGTGTACGTGTAGGAAGAGAGGAAAGTGATTGGTTCTCAGTGAATGTAGGTTTGCGGCAGGGGTGTGTGATGTCTCCATGGTTGTTTAATTTGTTTATGGATGGGGTTGTTAGGGAGGTGAATGCAAGAGTTTTGGAAAGAGGGGCAAGTATGAAGTCTGTTGGGATGAGAGAGCTTTGGAAGTGAGTCAGTTGTTGTTCGCTGATGATACAGCGCTGGTGGCTGATTCATGTGAGAAACTGCAGAAGCTGGTGACTGAGTTTGGTAAAGTGTGTGAAAGAAGAAAGTTAAGAGTAAATGTGAATAAGAGCAAGATTATTAGGTACAGTAGGGTTGAGGGTCAAGTCAATTGGGAGGTAAGTTTGAATGAAGAAAAACTGGAGGAAGTAAAGTGTTTTCGATATCTGGGAGTGGATCTGGCAGCAGATGGAATCATGGAAGCGGAAGTGAATCATAGGGTGGGGAGGGGGCGAAAATTCTGGGAGCCTTGAAGAATGTTTGGAAGTCGAGAACATTATCTCAGAAAGCAAAAATGGGTACGTTTGAAGGAATAGTTGTTCCAACAATGTTGTATGGTTGCGAGGCGTGGGCTCTGGATAGAGTTGTGCGCAGGAGGGTTCATGTGCTGGAAATGAGATGTTTGAGGACAATATGTGGTGTGAGGTGGTTTGATCGAGTAAGTAATAATAGGGTAAGAGAGATGTGTGGTAATAAAAAGAGTGTGGTTGAGAGAGCAGAGGAGGGTGTTTTGAAATGGTTTGGTCACATGAAGAGAATGAGTGAGGAAAGATTGAACAAGAGGATATTTGTGTCAGAGGTGGAGGGAACAAGGAGAAGTGGGAGACCAAATTGGAGATGGAGAGATGGAGTGAAAAAGCTTCTGAATGATCGGGGCCTGAACATGCAGGAGAGTGAAAGGCGTGCAAGGAATAGAGTAAATTGGAACAATGTGGTATACCGGGGTCGACCTGTTGTCAATGGATTGAACCAGGGCATGTGAAGCATCTGGGGTAAACCATGGAAAGTTCTATAGGGCTTGGATGTGGAAAGGGAGCTGTGGTTTCAGCGCATTATTACATGACAGCTAGAGACTGAGTGTGAACGAATGGGGACTTTGTTATCTTTTCCTAGCACTACCTCGCACACATGAGGGGAAAGGGGGTTCTTATTCCATGTGTGGCGAGGTGGAGATGGGAATAAATAAAGGCAGACAGTATGAATTATGTACATGTGTATATATGTATATGTCTGTGTGCGTATATATATGTATACATTGAGATGTATAGGTATGTATATTTGTGTGTGTGGAAGTGTATGTATATACATATGTATGTGGGTGGGTTGGGCCATTCTTTCATCTGTTTCCTTGCACTACCTCGCTAACGCGGGAGACAGCGAAAAAGCAAAATAAATAAATAAATAGTAATGTCACACACCCCTACCACAGAGCCACCTTCATCAGGAACAACTTTTGATCCTCTCTATCCACTCACACTAATGCCTTAATCTCTTGACAAAGATTCCCATGCTACAATTGTAGTACCTTCCACAAGACATCTCTATCAACCATATCAAATGATTTCTCCAGATCCATAAATGCCACATATAGATCCTTCTGTTTCTCTATTTCTAATGCACATTCTTCAAAGCAAACACCTAATTCACACATCCTATACCACTTTTCAAACCACAATGCTCTTTCTCAATGTAATGCTCTGTGCTTTCAATCACCCTCTCAATAACCACTCATCCTTAAAACTTACCCAGCACCTTAACAAACTAATAGCTCTGTAATTCAAATGTCTGTCAACCATGCTTTTCTTCAGTGGTGCTACACAAGCATCCATCAATCTTCAGGCACTTCACCATATCATAAATACGATGAAAATCCTAACCATTTAACAAAACAGTCACCCCTTCTTAAGCAATCCATCTGCAACAATATCCACTCCAGCCACCTTGTCACATTTCATCTTATGTAAGGTTTTCACCACCTCTTCTCTTTTCACTAAACCACTTGTCATGATTCTCTCACTTTGCATAACTCCCCAACCTAAACTTCCTACACCTGACACCCTAACATCACATACATTCACCAATTCTTCAAGGTACTCGCTCTATCTGCTCTAAACATATCTCCCAATTTCAATGACTATTATCACTTCCAAATTTGCCCCATTCAAAAATATTCAGATGTGTTCTCTTGTCTTCTCACACTGTTAGCCCCCTTCCAAAAAATCTATTTCTCCCTCAGGTTTGCTGATGCTTACTCATCCCAACTCACAGTTGCCCTCTATTTCAGCCATGGTACCTACCTCTTGACCTCCTGCCACTTTATCCTTTACATCTCCTAATAACTCATACGCCTTCACTGTAAGTACTGCCCATACACCAGTCTTACCTCTTTCACCAGCAATTTTACTTCATCATCCCACAACCCACAAACTTCTCTCACATGCCAGCAATGCTTCTCTAAATACCTCCCATTCCTCATCCAATATCCCACCTTCATATACTCTCAGCTTTTTCCATTCTACATATCATATCTCCTGGTATTTCTTCACATGTCTCTTCCTTGCTTATTTACTTTCACAATCTTCTCACCCATATCATTTCCTTTTTTCCGGAAACTTTTCCAGAGTCTTCACCCTCGCCTCCAAAAGGTAATGATCAGACATTCCATCAGCTGCCTCTCTTTGAATCACTATTTTATATGCCTATCAATTAGTATATAAGCAAATAATGCCCACTTAACATCTTTCTTAGACACTTACTATACTTTTGCATGTCCCTATTTTCAGTACTCCCAATCTACAGTCCTCTTTCAGCACACAACTTCACAAGCAGTTCACCATTTCCATTCACCTTACTGAATAGCCCATGCCCCTTAATTATACCCTCAACTGCCACATTATTCATTTTTGTACTTAAATCACCCAAAACTATACCTAACCTCTTACATTGTAACTGCTGACTCGCTCAGCTGCTCCCAAAACACTTACTTCTCTTCATCTTTCTTCTTGTGGCCAGGTCCATAAGCACTAATAATCACGAATATCTTGTCATCAATTTTCATTTCTAAGTACATCAGTCTGATGCGCACTTCCTTACACTATCTTACATACTCCCAATGCCCAAACTTCAGAAGTGCTAATCCTTCCTTAGTTCTTATCTCACCAAACCCCAACTTCACCCAAAAGACATTCCAAAACCAATCTTCTCCCTTCCCCTTTTGCTTGTTTCACTCTAGAGCTAGAACATTCAGATTCCTTTCCTTAAACAGACTACTTATCTCTTCTTTCTTCTCAATATGGTTACATCCACACACATTTAGACACCCAAGCCTGACCCTTCAAGGAAGATAAGCATTCCTTGCTTGGCTCTTTCTATTCCATTTTCATAAAATCGAAATGCAAGAAAGGGAAAGTTTCCAGGCCCCCAATCACATCCCTCTTAGTCACCCTCAATAACACTCAGGAAATATATGGTAAGTACCCTTTCTCCCCTATCCTCAGGGATTCAAAATTGTTGTAACATTCACTCAGCTGCTCCCAAAAAACACTCACCTCTCTTTGTGATTTTATCCAAATCAGTCTGGAACTCAATTTCTTACAATTTTTCATACATTCCCATAACTCCTTCAGCAGAAGTGCTACTCTTCCTTTTAGGGTATTTTTTCTTTTTATATACACAGAAAAATCTGCCAATGATTCTGTTCCTCTTCTACATTCCAATGTTCTACCTATAAATGAAACAGCATTTGGTTTAGAACCATTTTGGGATCTCTGGCAACATAGCTTTACTAACTTGCCATGTATATAAAGTTTAACCATGGAATGAGCAATATCAACTCTAGTAACTATATCCATTTCAACATGTGAAACACATACCTTATCCATATCTTCCCATTGTTAATCTTAACTTGAAAACATAAATTGTAATCATCAAGGAATTCTCAGTATCATTTTTTTATTCAAAATTTCTTCTGCTAAAGATAAAAAGTTCTCATTCTACATCACCTAGAGAGGATTTTCTTTTTCTAGCAACTCTATCAGAAGTCCATCTCTACTTCTCTCTAATCATCATCAGTGACTCTATTCCCACTTTAATGAAATAAATCAAGTTCATATAGCTTTTGCTAGGACCAGTTTTGCTAAACTGGGACTCACCAACCTCAATCCTCCAAGCTGTTTTTCCTACACAAATGCAGGCCTCAAATTCATGCAACCTTTAAATTTTCCTTACTGACCTCTGCAGTCAGAGGTGTACATGTCCTAAAAATATTCTCATCACATCTTCTCATGAGCAAAATATATACCAGTAATTGTATCTTCCCACAAGCAAAATATATATTTAAAACTAAAGGCAGATAGTTTACTCTGATTTATACTAGAGCCTGTTATCCAGCCATAGCAAGTCAGAAAACATGAAAAACCATTCCAATGAGCCACAACATTTTGCTGCCCCAAACCAGTCATGCCCAAGACTAAATTATGGAAGAATAGCAACAAAGGAACTGAAGAGAAAATTAAATGTTAAATATAAATCAATAGTAAAAAACAAAACTTTTGACCAGTGACATATACCTTGCATGAAATGAAAGCATTTTTGGCAAGAAAAATTATACACAGAAGCTTACAGAAAGAAATCTACTACAAGTAAATTCATGACACAAGAATTTGCACTCCACCAACAAAACACACATACACAGGGATAACCAGCTATACAGCAGTAGCCATAAACTTCTCTAAAGAAACTCATACTGTCAAATGCTGATTTCTGCATATTCAGGTATGGAAACTTTAGCCTCCAGAGTGAATACAATAATAAGTAATTTTACTGTACATTTCAGTTTCCAACTTATTCTATGTTAAAAATCACAAACAGTATCCAGCTGAATAATCTCAAAGAATATTCATCTATGTCCAAAATCCTTTTAGCTTCCTTTTCTTCATCATTCCTAACATTTACATCTAGTTCTGAATCATCTTTCTTAAGGAAATTACATTCCTTCAATATTATACTATGTCAAATAATATCCCCTCCATCTACTACATATATATATATATATATATATATATATTTTTTTTATTATACTTTGTCGCTGTCTCCCGCGTTTGTGAGGTAGCGCAAGGAAACAGACGAAAGAAATGGCCCAACCCATCCCCATACACATGTATATACATACGTCCACACACGCAAATATACATACCTACACAGCTTTCCATGGTTTACCCCAGACGCTTCACATGCCTTGATTCAATCCACTGACAGCACGTCAACCCCGGTATACCACATCGCTCCAATTCACTCTATTCCTTGCCCTCCTTTCACCCTCCTGCATGTTCAGGCCCCGATCACACAAAATCTTTTTCACTCCATCTTTCCACCTCCAATTTGGTCTCCCTCTTCTCCTCGTTCCCTCCACCTCCGACACATATATCCTCTTGGTCAATCTTTCCTCACTCATTCTCTCCATGTGCCCAAACCACTTCAAAACACCCTCTTCTGCTCTCTCAACCACGCTCTTTTTATTTCCACACATCTCTCTTACCCTTACGTTACTCACTCGATCAAACCACTTCACACCACACATTGTCCTCAAACATCTCATTTCCAGCACATCCATCCTCCTGCGCACAACTCTATCCATAGCCCACGCCTCGCAACCATACAACATTGTTGGAACCACTATTCCTTCAAACATACCCATTTTTGCTTTCCGAGATAATGTTCTCGACTTCCACACATTCTTCAAGGCCCCCAGAATTTTCGCCCCCTCCCCCACCTTATGATCCACTTCCGCTTCCATGGTTCCATCCGCTGACAGATCCACTCCCAGATATCTAAAACACTTCACTTCCTCCAGTTTTCTCCATTCAAACTCACCTCCCAATTGACTTGACCCTCAACCCTACTGTACCTAATAACCTTGCTCTTATTCACATTTACTCTTAACTTTCTTCTTCCACACTCTTTACCAAACTCAGTCACCAGCTTCTGCAGTTTCTCACATGAATCAGCCACCAGCGCTGTATCATCAGCGAACAACAACTGACTCACTTCCCAAGCTCTCTCATCCCCAACAGACTTCATACTTGCCCCTCTTTCCAAAACTCTTGCATTTACCTCCCTAACAACCCCATCCATAAACAAATTAAACAACCATGGAGACATCACACACCCCTGCCGCAAACCTACATTCACTGAGAACCAATCACTTTCCTCTCTTCCTACACGCACACATGCCTTACATCCTCGATAAAAACTTTTCACTGCTTCTAACAACTTTCCTCCCACACCATATATTCTTAATACCTTCCACAGAGCATCTCTATCAACTCTATCATATGCCTTCTCCAGATCCATAAATGCTACATACAAATCCATTTGCTTTTCTAAGTATTTCTCACATACATTCTTCAAAGCAAACACCTGATCCACACATCCTCTACCACTTCTGAAACCACACTGCTCTTCCCCAATCTGATGCTCTGTACATGCCTTCACCCTCTCAATCAATACCCTCACATATAATTTACCAGGAATACTCAACAAACTTATACCTCTGTAATTTGCGCACTCACTCTTATCCCCTTTGCCTTTGTACAATGGCACTATGCACGCATTCCGCCAATCCTCAGGCACCTCACCATGAGTCATACATACATTAAATAACCTTACCAACCAGTCAACAATACAGTCACCCCCTTTTTTAATAAATTCCACTGCAATACCATCCAAACCTGCTGCCTTGCCGGCTTTCATCTTCCGCAAAGCTTTCACTACCTCTTCTCTGTTTACCAAATCACTTTCCCTAACCCTCTCACTTTGCACACCACCTCGACCAAAACACCCTATATCTGCCACTCTATCATCAAACACATTCAACAAACCTTCAAAATACTCACTCCATCTCCTTCTCACATCACCACTACTTGTTATCACCTCCCCATTTGCGCCCTTCACTGAAGTTCCCATTTGCTCCCTTGTCTTACGCACTTTATTTACCTCCTTCCAGAACATCTTTTCATTCTCCCTAAAATTTAATGATACTCTCTCACCCCAACTCTCATTTGCCCTTTTTTTCACCTCTTGCACATTTCTCTTGACCTCCTGTCTCTTTCTTTTATACATCTCCCACTCAATTGCATTTTTTCCCTGCAAAAATCGTCCAAATGCCTCTCTCTTCTCTTTCACTAATACTCTTACTTCTTCATCCCACCACTCACTACCCTTTCTAATCAACCCACCTCCCACTCTTCTCATGCCACAAGCATCTTTTGCGCAATCCATCACTGATTCCCTAAATACATCCCATTCCTCCCCCACTCCCCTTGCTTCCATTGTTCTCACCTTTTTCCATTCTGTACTCAGTCTCTCCTGGTACTTCCTCACACAGGTCTCCTTCTCAAGCTCACTTACTCTCACCACCCTCTTCACCCCAACATTCACTCTTCTTTTCTGAAAACCCATACAAATCTTCACCTTAGCCTCCACAAGATAATGATCAGACATCCCTCCAGTTGCACCTCTCAGCACATTAACATCCAAAAGGCTCTCTTTCGCACGCCTGTCAATTAACAAGTAATCCAATAACGCTCTCTGGCCATCTCTCCTACTTACATAAGTATACTTATGTATATCTCGCTTTTTAAACCAGGTATTCCCAATCATCAGTCCTTTTTCAGCACATAAATCTACAAGCTCTTCACCATTTCCATTTACATATATATATATATATATATATATATATATATATATATATATATATATATATATATATATATATATATATATTTTTTTTTTTTTTTTTTTTTTTTTTTATACTTTGTCGCTGTCTCCCGCGTTTGCGAGGTAGCGCAAGGAAACAGACGAAAGAAATGGCCCAACCCCCCCACACACATGTACATACACACGTCCACACACGCAAATATACATACCTACACAGCTTTCCATGGTTTACCCCAGACGCTTCACATGCCTTGCTTCAATCCACTGACAGCACGTCAACCCCTGTATACCACATGACTCCAATTCACTCTATTTCTTGCCCTCCTTTCACCCTCCTGCATGTTCAGGCCCCGATCACACAAAATCTTTTTCACTCCATCTTTCCACCTCCAATTTGGTCTCCCTCTTCTCCTCGTTCCCTCCACCTCCGACACATATATCCTCTTGGTCAATCTCTCCTCACTCATTCTCTCCATGTGCCCAAACCATTTCAAAACACCCTCTTCTGCTCTCTCAACCACGCTCTTTTTATTTCCACACATCTCTCTTACCCTTACGTTACTTACTCGATCAAACCACCTCACACCACACATTGTCCTCAAACATCTCATTTCCAGCACATCCATCCTCCTGCGCACATCTCTATCCATAGCCCACGCCTCGCAACCATACAACATTGTTGGAACCACTATTCCCTCAAACATGCCCATTTTTGCTTTCCGATATAATGTTCTCGCCTTTCACACATTTTTCAACGCTTCCAGAACTTTCGCCCCCTCCCCCACCCTATGATCCACTTCCGCTTCCATGGTTCCATCCGCTGACAGATCCACTCCCAGATATCTAAAACACTTCACTTCCTCCAGTTTTTCTCCATTCAAACTCACCTCCCAATTGACTTGACCCTCACCCCTACTGTACCTAATAACCTTGCTCTTATTCACATTTACTCTCAACTTTCTTCTTCCACACACTTTACCAAACTCAGTCACCAGCTTCTGCAGTTTCTCACATGAATCAGCCACCAGCGCTGTATCATCAGCGAACAACAACTGACTCACTTCCCAAGCTCTCTCATCCCCAACAGACTTCATACTTGCCCCTCTTTCCAGGACTCTTGCATTTACCTCCCTTATATATATATATATATATATATATATATATATATATATTTATATATATAGTGGTGATGTGAGAAGGAGATGGAGTGAGTATTTTGAAGGTTTGTTGAATGTGTTTGATGACAGAGTGGCAGATATAGGGTGTTTTGGTCGAGGTGGTGTGCAAAGTGAGAGGGTTAGGGAAAATGATTTGGTAAACAGAGAAGAGGTAGTAAAAGCTTTGCAGAAGATGAAAGCCGGCAAGGCAGCAGGTTTGGATGGTATTGCAGTAAAATTTATTAAAAAAGGGGGTGACTGTATTGTTGACTGGTTGGTAAGGTTATTTAATGTATGTATGACTCATGGGGAGGTGCCTGAGGATTGGCGGAATGCGTGCATAGTGCCATTGTACAAAGGGAAAGGGGATAAGAGTGAGTGCTCAAATTACAGAGGTATAAGTTTGTTGAGTATTCCTGCTAAATTATATGGGAGGATATTGATTGAGAGGGTGAAGGCATGTACAGAGCATCAGACTGGGGAAGAGCAGTGTGGTTTCAGAAGTGGTAGAGGATGTGTGGATCAGGTGTTTGCTTTGAAGAATGTATGTGAGAAATACTTAGAAAAGCAAATGGATTTGTATGTAGCATTTATGGATCTGGAGAAGGCATATGATAGAGTTGATAGAGATGCTCTGTGGAAGGTATTAAGAATATATGGTGTGGGAGGTAAGTTGTTAGAAGCAGTGAAAAGTTTTTATCGAGGATGTAAGGCATGTGTACGTGTAGGAAGAGAGGAAAGTGATTGGTTCTCAGTGAATGTAGGTTTGCGGCAGGGATGTGTGATGTCTCCATGGTTGTTTAATTTGTTTATGGATGGGGTTGTTGGGGAGGTGAATGCAAGAGTTTTGGAAAGAGGGGCAAGTATGAAGTCTGTTGGGGATGAGAGAGCTTGGGAAGTGAGTCAGTTGTTGTTCGCTGATGATACAGCGCTGGTGGCTGATTCATGTGAGAAACTGCAGAAGCTGGTGACTGAGTTTGGTAAAGTGTGTGAAAGAAGAAAGTTAAGAGTAAATGTGAATAAGAGCAAGGTTATTAGGTACAGTAGGGTTGAGGGTCAAGTCAATTGGGAGGTGAGTTTGAATGGAGAAAAACTGGAGGAAGTGAAGTGTTTTAGATATCTGGGAGTGGATCTGGCAGCGGATGGAACCATGGAAGCGGAAGTGGATCATAGGGTGGGGGAGGGGGGCGAAAATTCTGGGAGCCTTGAAGAATGTGGGGAAGTCAAGAACATTATCTCGGAAAGCAAAAATGGGTATGTTTGAAGGAATAGTGGTTCCAACAATGTTGTATGGTTGCGAGGCGTGGGCTATGGATAGAGTTGTGCACAGGAGGATGGATGTGCTGGAAATGAGATGTTTGAGGACAATGTGTGGTGTGAGGTGGTTTGATCGAGTAAGTAACGGAAGGGTAAGAGAGATGTGTGGAAATAAAAAGAGCGTGGTTGAGAGAGCAGAAGAGGGTGTTTTGAAATGGTTCGGGCACATGGAGAGAATGAGTGAGGAAAGATTGACTAAGAGAATATATGTGTAGGAGGTGGAGGGAACGAGGAGAAGAGGGAGACCAAATTGGAGGTGGAAAGATGGAGTGAAAAAGATTTTGTGTGATCGGGGCCTGAACATGCAGGAGGGTGAAAGGAGGGCAAGGAATAGAGTGAATTGGAGCGATGTGGTATACCGGGGTTGACGTGCTGTCAGTGGATTGAATCAAGGCATGTGAAGCGTCTGCGGTAAACCATGGAAAGCTGTGTAGGTGTGTATATTTGCGTGTGTGGACGTATGCATATACATGTGTATGGGGGTGGGTTGGGCCATTTCTTTCGTCTGTTTCCTTGCGCTACCTCGCAAACGCGGGAGACAGCGGCAAAAAAAAAAAAAAAAAAAAAAATATATATATATATATATATATATATATATATATATATATATATATATATATATATATATATATATTTTTATATATATATTTTTATATATATATTTATATATATATATATATATATATATATATATATATATATATATATATATATATATATATATATATATATTTTTTTTTTTTTTTTTTTTTTTTTATACTTTGTCGCTGTCTACCGCGTTTGCGAGGTAGCGCAAGGAAACAGACGAAAGAAATGGCCCAACCCCCCCCCATACACATGTACATACACACGTCCACACACGCAAATATACATACCTACACAGCTTTCCATGGTTTACCCCAGACGCTTCACATGCCTTGATTCAATCCACTGACAGCACGTCAACCCCTGTATACCACATCGCTCCAATTCACTCTATTCCTTGCCCTCCTTTCACCCTCCTGCATGTTCAGGCCCCGATCACACAAAATCTTTTTCACTCCATCTTTCCACCTCCAATTTGGTCTCCCTCTTCTCCTCGTTCCCTCCACCTCCGACACATATATCCTCTTGGTCAATCTTTCCTCACTCATTCTCTCCATGTGCCCAAACCATTTCAAAACACCCTCTTCTGCTCTCTCAACCACGCTCTTTTTATTTCCACACATCTCTCTTACCCTTACGTTACTTACTCGATCAAACCACCTCACACCACACATTGTCCTCAAACATCTCACTTCCAGCACATCCATCCTCCTGCGCACAACTCTATCCATAGCCCACGCCTCGCAACCATACAACATTGTTGGAACCACTATTCCTTCAAACATACCCATTTTTGCTTTCCGAGATAATGTTCTCGACTTCCACACATTTTTCAAGGCTCCCAAAATTTTCGCCCCCTCCCCCACCCTATGATCCACTTCCGCTTCCATGGTTCCATCCGCTGCCAGATCCACTCCCAGATATCTAAAACACTTCACTTCCTCCAGTTTTTCTCCATTCAAACTCACCTCCCAATTGACTTGACCCTCAACCCTACTGTACCTAATAACCTTGCTCTTATTCACATTTACTCTTAACTTTCTTCTTCCACACACTTTACCAAACTCAGTCACCAGCTTCTGCAGTTTCTCACATGAATCATATATATATATATATATATATATATATATATATATATATATATATATATCTTTCTTTCTTTCAAACTATATGCCATTTCCCACGTTAGCGAGGTAGCGTTAAGAACAGAGAACTGGGCCTTTGAGGGAATATACTCACCTGGCCCCCTTCTCTGTTTCTTCTTTTGGAAAATTAAAAAAAAAAATGAGAGGGGAGGATTTCCAGCCCCCCGCTCCCTATATATATATATATATATATATATATATATATATATATATATATATACATATTCCATATAAAAATGCATGTAGAATGAGGATGCCGAAACTCTGCTTATCTCCATGTTAAAAGTACTTTATCAGATAAATGAAAATTTCTACTTTTCTTTTGCACAAAATTTTTGGAGGATATTGCCAAAATTATAATGTCTTCAATCTTTTCATGTTTAATTTCAATCAGAAAGGAGAGCTACTGAGTAAATGAGCAGGAAGCAAGTCCAACTGCCCTTTAACATTCTACAGAATAATCAGTCAAATGTATAATTTTTACAAACCTAACCGAAACATTTTAAATTCTACCATAATCCAGGATTTCAAGTTGCTACATATTTGCTGTATATGGGCAAAAAAGTCTTATCATATTGAGAGAGAGATGTCAAAAAGTCATTTCTACTGGTTCAAAAAATCAGGGGCCCTCTCTACTAATGCTTCTTTTTCTAGAAAGACATGTACTGTTGTCCAAAGGAATGGGAACCCACAAAAATAGGGATTCTACTATCCAAAAAAAAGTATAATTTTTAGGTATGACAATATATTATATCATGCAAACAAGCAATATTCTGGATTGCTCATATCAATATAAATTTTAGCTTTCTAATTACATGTCTTCTAAAACTTCCTAATTTCCTTCCTTTACATTTCAAATGTACATAAATCCTTAAGTGAAAGACACTGAAAGGCAGGAATTAGAGAGGAGGATCTATACACACACAAGCATGGTTAGTCAATATCTTAAAAATCTATTAGGGAAGCCTCAAGCTACTATCTACAAAGCTAATGCAACAGATAAATAATCTAAGAAAGTAACAATACATAAAAATTGTCATACACAAATCTCTGAAAGCATTAAATCTATTTCATTAATACATATGTCATTATAGTATTGCTGTGGCCCTTCTCTTAAGGGAGTTCCAAAAGAGAACAGACATTAGGGATATAAATATATATATTCTACTATATATATATTTTATTTTTTTTTTTATTTTGCTTTGTCGCTGTCTCCTGCGTTTGCGAGGTAGCACAAGGAAACAGACGAAAGAAATGGCCCAACCCACCCCTATACACATGTATATACAAACACATCCACACACGCAAATATACATACCTATACATCTCAATGTATACATATATATACACACACAGACACATACATATATACCCATGCACACAATTCACACTGTCTGCCTTTATTCATTCCCATCGCCACCTCGCCACACTTGGAATACCATCCCCCTCCCCCCTCATGTGTGCGGGGTAGCGCTAGGAAAAGACAACAAAGGCCTCATTCATTCACACTCAGTCTCTAGCTGTCATGCAATAATGCCCGAAACCACAGCTCCCTTTCCACATCCAGGCCCCACACAGCTTTCCATGGTTTACCCCAGACGCTTCACATGCCCTGATTCAATCCACTGACAGCACGTCAACCCCAGTGTACCACATCGATCCAATTCACTCTATTCCTTGCCCTCCTTTCACCCTCCTGCATGTTCAGGCCCCGATCACACAAAATCTTTTTCACTCCATCTTTCCACCTCCAATTTGGTCTCCCACTTCTCCTCGTTCCCTTCACCTCCGACACATATATCCTCTTGGTCAATCTTTCCTCACTCATTCTCTCCATGTGCCCAAACCACTTCAAAACACCCTCTTCTGCTCTCTCAACCACGCTCTTTTTATTTCCACACATCTCTCTTACCGTTACATTACTTACTCGATCAAACCACCTCACACCACACATTGTCCTCAAACATCTCATTTCCAGCACATCCACTCTCCTGCGCACAACTCTGTCCATAGCCCACGCCTCGCAACCATACAACATTGTTGGAACCACTATTCCTTCAAACATACCCATTTTTGCTTTCCGAGATAATGTTCTCCACTTCCACACATTCTTCAAGGCTCCCAGGATTTTCGCCCCCTCCCCCACCCTATGATCCACTTCCGCTTCCATGGTTCCATCTGCTGCCAGATCCACTCCCAGATATCTAAAACATTTTACTTCCTCCAGTTTTTCTCCATTACAATTTATATATATATATATATATATATATATATATATATATATATATATATATATATATATATATATATATATATATATATATATTTTTTTTTTTTCTTTTTTTTTTTTATACTATTCGCTATTACCCGCGATAGCGAGGTAGCGTTAAGAACAGAGGACTGGGCGTTTGAGGGAATATCCTCACCTGGACCTCTTCTCTGTTCCTTCTTTTGGAAAAAAAAAAAAAAAAAAAACGAGAGGGGAGGATTTCCAGCCCCCCGCTCCCCTCCCTTTTTAGTCGCCTTCTACGACACGCAGGGAATACATGGGAAGTATTCTTTCTCCCCTATCCCCAGGGATAATATATATATATATATATATATATATATATATATATATATATATATATATATATATATATATATAAAATATATATATATATATATATATATATATATATACATATTTTTTCTTTTTTTTTTTGCTTTGTCGCTGTCTCCTGCGTTTGCGAGGTAGTGCAAGGAAACAGACGAAAGAAATGGCCCAACCCACCCCCATACACATGTATATACATACGTCCACACACGCAAATATACATACCTACACAGATTTCCATGGTTTACCCCAGACGCTTCACATGCCCTAATTCAATCCACTGACAGCACGTCAACCCCGGTATACCACATCGCTCCAATTCACTCTATTCCTTGCCCTCCTTTCACCCTCCTGCATGTTCAGGCCCCGATCACACAAAATCTTTTTCACTCCATCTTTCCACCTCCAATTTGGTCTCCCTCTTCTTCTCGTTCCCTCCACCTCCAACACATATATCCTCTTGGTCAATCTTTCCTCACTCATTCTCTCCATGTGCCCAAACCATTTCAAAACACCCTCTTCTGCTCTCTCAACCACGCTCTTTTTATTTCCACACATCTCTCTTACCCTTACGTTACTTACTCAATCAAACCACCTCACACCACACATTGTCCTCAAACATCTCACTTCCAGCACATCCATCCTCCTGCGCACAACTCTATCCATAGCCCACGCCTCACAACCATACAACATTGTTGGAACCACTATTCCTTCAAACATACCCATTTTTGCTTTCCGAGATAATGTTCTCAACTTCCACACATTCTTCAAGGCTCCCAGGATTTTCGCCCCCTCCCCCACCCTATGATCTACTTCCGCTTCCATGGTTCCATCCGCTGCCAGATCCACTCCCAGATATCTAAAACACTTTACTTCCTCCAGTTTTTCTCCATTCAAACTTACCTCCCAATTGACTTGACCCTCAACCCTACTGTACCTAATTACCTTGCTCTTATTCACATTTACTCTTAACTTTCTTCTTTCACACACTTTACCAAACTCAGTCACCAGCTTCTGCAGTTTCTCACATGAATCAGGAACCAGCGCTGTATCATCAGTGAACAACAACTGACTCACTTCCCAAGCTCTCTCATCCACAACAGACTTCATACTTGCCCCTCTTTCCAAAACTCTTGCATTTACCTCCCTCACAACCCCATCCATAAACAAATTAAACAACCATGGAGACATCACACATCCCTGCCGCAAACCTACATTCACTGAGAACCAATCACTTTCCTCTCTCCCTACACGTACACATGCCTTACATCCTCGATAAAAACTTTTCACTGCTTCTAACAACTTGCCTCCCACACCATATATTCTTAATACCCTCCACAGAGCATTTCTATCAGCTCTATCATATGCCTTCTCCAGATCCATAAATGCTACATACAAATCCATTTGCTTTTCTAAGTATTTCTCACATACATTCTTCAAAGTAAACACCTGATCCACACATCCTCTACCACTTCTGAAACCACATTGCTCTTCCCCAATCTGATGCTCTATACATGCCTTCACCCTCTCAATCAATACCCTCCCATATAATTTACCAGGAATACTCAACAAACTTATACCTCTGTAATTTGAGCACTCACTCTTATCCCCTTTGCCTTTGTACAATGGCACTATGCACGCATTCCGCCAATCCTTAGGCACCTCACCATGAGTCATACATACATTAAATAACCTTACCAACCAGTCAATAATACAGTCACCCCCTTTTTTAATAAATTCCACTGCAATACCATCCAAATCTGCTGCCTTGCCGGCTTTCATCTTCCGTAAAGCTTTTACTACCTCTTCTCTGTTTGCCAAATCATTTTCCCTATATATATATATATATATATATATATATATATATATATATATATATATATATATATCTATATCTATCATTTCTACCTATCAAACCTGATTGCACTTTCCTGTGTCAGCGAGACAGTGCCAGAACACAGATGAAAAATGGTCCATCCACTTATCATTTTCAATTTCTTTCATTATATTTAATCACAGTTTCTGGCATCAGCTAGGTACCACCAGGAAACGGACAAGCAATGACCCATCCACACATATACACATAAACGCCCATAAATGCACATATATATACATACACATATCAACTTCCTCACACAAGCCTCCTTTCCAAGCTCACTTACTCTCACCACTCTCTTTACCCCAACATTCTCGTCTTTTCTTAAAACCTCTACAAATCTTCACCTTCGCCTCCACAAGATAACGACCAGACATCCCTCCAGTTGCTCCTCTCAGCACATTAACGTCCAAAAGTCTCTCTTTCACATGCCTATCGATTAACACATAATCCAATAACGATCTCTGGCCATCTATCCTACTTACATACATATACTTATGTATATCTCTCTTTTTAAACCAGGTATTCCAAAGCACCAGTCCTTTTTCAGCACACAAATCTATAAGGTCTTCATCATTTCCATTTACAACACTGAACACCCCATGTACACCAATTATACCCTCAACTGCCACACTACTCACCTTTGCATTCAAATCACCCATCACAATTTACTGGTCTCATGCATCAAAGCTACTAACACACTCACTCATCTGCTTCCAAAACACTTGCCTTTCATGATTTTTCTTCTCTGTGTTGTTGATTGGTTGGTAAGGATATTCAGTGTATGTATGGTTCATGGTGAAGTGCCTGAGGACTGGCAGAATGCATGCACAGTGCCATTGTACAAAAGCAAAAGGGATAAAGGTGAGTGTTCAAATTACAGAAGCATAAGTGTGTTGAGTATTCCTGGGAAAGTATATGGGAGGGTATTGATTGAGAGGGTGAAGGTATGTACAGAGCATCAGACTGGGGAAGAGCGGTTGGTTTCAGAAGTGGTAGAGGAGTGTGGATCAGGTGTTTGCTTTCAAGAATGTATGCAAGAAATACTTACCAAAACAGAGGGATTTGTATGTAGCATTTATGGAACTGCAGAAGGCATATGATGGGGTTGATAGAGATGCTTTGTAGAAGGTATTAAGGTATATGGTGTGGCAGGTAAGCTGCAAAAAGCAGTGAAAAGTTTTTACCAAGGATGTAAGGCAAGTGTATCTCCATGGTGTTTAATGTGTTTATAGATGGGGTGGTTAGGGAGGTAAATGCAAGTTTTGGAGAGAGGAGCAAGTATTCAGTCTGTTGGGGATGAGAGGGCTTGGGAAGTGAGTCAGTTGTTGTTCGCTGATGATACAGCACTGGTGGCTGATTCCGGTGAGAAACTACAGAGGTTGGTGACTGAGTATGATAAAGTGTGTGATAGAAGAAAGCTGAGAGTAAATGCAAATAAGAGCAAAGTTATTAGGTTCAGAGGGGTTGAGGGGCAAGTTAATTGGGATGTAAGTTTGAATGGAGAAAAACTGGAGGAAGTGAAGTGTTTTAAATATCTGGTAGTGGGTTTAGCAGCGGATGGAACCATGGAAGCGGAAAAGCGTCACAGGGTGGGGGAGGGGTGAAGATTTTGGGAGCGTTGAAGAATGTGTGGAAGGTGAGAACATTATCAGTATGTTTGAAGGAATATCATATGGTTGCGAGGCATAGGCTATAGATAGGGTTGTGCAGAGGAGGGTGGATGTTTTGGAAATGAAATGTTTAAGGACGATATGTAGTGTAAGGTGGTTTGATCTAGTAAGTAATGAAAGGTTAAGAGGGATGTGTGGTAATAAAAAGAGTGTGGTTGAGAGAGCAGAAGAGAGTGTGTTGAAATGGTTTGGTCACATGGAGAGAATGAGTGAGGAAAGATTGACAGAGGATATATGTGTCAGAGGTAGAGGGATGACGGAGAAGCGGGAGACCAAATTAGAGGTTAAGTGATGGAGTAAAAAACATTTTGAGTGATCGGGGCCTGAACACACAGGAGGGTGAAAGGCATGCAAGGAATTGAGTAAATTGGAATGATGTAGTATACCAGGGTCAAAGTGCTGTCAATAAATTGAAACGGGGCATCTGAAGTGTCTGGGCTAATCCAAGGAAATTTTTGAGGGACCTGGATTTGGAAAGGGAGCTGTGGTTTCTGTGCAATAAACATGACAGCTAGAGACTGTGTGAAAAAATGTGGTCTTTTCCTAGTGCTACCTCACACGCGCACGCGCGAATGTGTGTGTGTGTGTGTGTGCTATTTCACGTGTGGCAGGGTGGCGATGGGAATGGATGAAGGCAGTAAGTATGAATATGTACATGTGTATATATGTATATGTCTGAGTATGTATATGTATGTATATGTTGAAATGTATAAGTATGCATCTGTGCGTCTGTGGGTGTTTATTTATAAACGTGTATGCGGGTGGGTTGCGCCATTCTTTCGTCTGTTTCCTGGCACTACCTCACTAATGTGGGAGACAGCAATTAAGGAAAATAATAACAAAAAACATAACATATACATATCAACATAGACTTAAAAGGACATATACACATGTACATATTCATACTTGCTTGCCATCATCCATTCCTATCACTACCCCGCCATACAGGAAATCACAGCTCCCTATAAACATCCAGGCCCCACAGACCTTTCCATGGTATACCCCAAACGCTTCACAAACCCTGGTTCAGTCCACTGACAGCACATTGGCCCCAGTATACCACATCGTTCCTATTCACTCTCTTCCTTGTATGCCCACCCTACTGTAAATTCAGGCCCAGATAACTCAAGATCTTTTTCACTCCATCCTTCCACCTCCAATTTGGTCTCCCACTTCTTGTTCCCTCTAACTCTGACACATATCCTCTTTGTCAATCTTTCCTCTATCATTCTCTCCATATGTCCTAACCATGTCAACACACCCTCTTCTGCTTTCTCAACCACACTCTTCTTATAACAACACATCTCTCTTAAACCTTCCATTACTTACTCAATCAAACCACCTCACACCACATATTGTCCTCAAACATTTCATTTTAAACACATCCATCCTCCTCCACAAAACCCTATCTACAGCCCATGCCTCACAACCATATATCATTGTTGGAACAACTAATTATTCAAACATACCCATTTTTGCTCTCTGAGATAAAGTTCTCGTCTTCCACACATTGTTCATCACTTCAAGAACCTTCCCCTCCCTACCCACCCTGTGACTCACCACCCCTGCTTCCATGGTTCCATCTGCTGCTAAGTCCACTCCCAGATGCCTAAAACACTTTACTTCCTCCATTTTATCTCCATTCAAACTTACATCCCATTTAAGTTGTCCCTCAACCCTACTGAACCAAATAATCTTGCTCTTATTCACATTTACTCTCAACTTTCTATTTTCACACACTTTTCCAAACTCAGTCACCAACCTCTGCAGTTTCTCACCCGAATCAGCCACCAGCACTGTATCACCTGCAAACAACACCAACTCACTTCCCAGGCCATCTCATCCACAAGTGACTGCATACTAGCCCCTCTCTCCAAAACTCTTGCATTCACCTTCCCAACTACACTATCCAAAGCCAAACCAACATTCACTGGGAAGCAATCACTCTCCTCTCTTCCTACTGATACACGTTCCTTGCATCCTTGGTAAAAACTTTTTGCTACCTCTAGCAACTTACCTCCCACACCATATACTCTTAATACCTTCCACAAAGCAACTCTACCAACCCTATCATACGCCTTCTCTAGATCCATAAATACTACATACAAATCCATCTGTTTTTCTAAATATTTCTCACATACATTCTTCAAAGCAAACACCTGATCCACATATTCTCTACCACTTCTGAAACCATACTGCTTTTCCCCAATCTGATGTTCTGTACATGCCTTTACCTTCTCAATCAATACCCTCCCATATAACTTCTCAGGAATACTCAACAAATCTATGCTTCTGTAACTTGAACACTCACCTTTATCCCCCTTGCCTTTGTAATATGGTACTATGTATGCATTCTGCCAATCAGGCACTTCACCAGGATCCATACATACAGTGAATATCCTTACCAACAAATCAACAATCAGTCATCCCCTTTTTCAATAAATTCCACTGCAATACCATCCAAACCCACTGCCTTGCCGGCTTTCATCTTCCGCAAAGATTTCACTACCTCTTCTTTGTTTAGCAAACCATTCACCATGACCCCCTCACTTCCCACACCTCCTTGACCAAAACACCCAATATTTGCCACTCTATCATCAAACACGTTCAACAAACCTTCAAAATACTCACTCCATCTCCTCACTCCATCACTACTTGTTATTACCTCCCCATTTGCCCCATTCACCGATGTTCCCATTTGTTCTCGTCTTACACACATTCTTATCCCTGGGGATAGGGGATTAAGAATACTTCTCACGTATTCCCTGCGTGTCGTAGAAGGCGACTAAAAGGGGAGGGAGCGGGGGGCTGGAAATCCTCCCCTCTCGTTTTTTTTTTGTTTTTTTTTCTCAATTTTCCAAAAGAAGGAACAGAGAATTGGGCCAGGTGAGGGTATTCCTTCAAAGGCCCAGTCCTCTGTTCTTAACGCTACCTCGCTAATGCGGGAAATGGCGAATAGTTTGAAAGAAAGAAAGAAACACACATTCTTTACCTCCTTCCAAAACATCTTTTTATTTTCTGTAAAGTTTAATGATACTCTCACACTCTAACTCTCATTTGTCCTCTTTTTCACCTCTTGCACCTTTCGCTTGACCACCTGCTGCTTTCTTTTATACATCTCCTAGTTATATGCACTACTTCCCTGAAAAAATCGTCCTAACGCCTCTCTCTTCTCTTTCACTAACAATCTTACTTCTTCATCCCACCACTCACTACCCTTCCTAATCTGTCTACCTCCCACCTTTCTCATGCCATATGCATCTTTTGCGCAAGCCATCACTGCTTCCCTAAGGACATCCCATTCCTCCCCCACTCCCCTTACGTCATTTGCTCTCACCTTTTGCCTTTCTGCACTCAATCTATCCTGGTACTTCCTCACACAAGTTTCCTTTCCAAGCTCTCTTACTCTCACCACCCTCTTCTCCCTAACATTCTCTCTTTTTTCTGAAAACATCAACAAATCTTCACCTTCCCCTCTACAAGCTGCCCCTCTCAGCACATTAATGTCTAAAAGTCTTTCTTTTATCAGCCTATCAATTAACACATAATCCAATGATGCCCTCTGGCCACCTCTACTACTCACACACCCACACACCTATACTTATGCATATCTCTCTTTTCAAATCAGGTATTGCCAATCACCAGTTCTTATTCAGCACATAAAGTCACAAACTCTTCACCATTTCCAACGCTGAACAACCCATGTATACCAGTTATACTCTCAACTGCCAATTACCCATCTTTGCATTCAAATCACCTATCACTATAACCTGGTCTCCTGCATCAAAGCTGCTAACACACTCAGTTGCTCCCAAAACACTTGCCTCTCATGATCTTTTTTCTCATGACCAAATGTATAGGCACCAATAATCACCCATCTCTCCATCCACTTTCAGTTTTATCCATACCAATCTAGAGTTTATTTTCTTACACTCTATCACATACTCCCACAGCTCTCTATCCCTGGGGATAGGGGAGAAAAAATACTTCCCACGTATTCCCGAGTGTTGCAGTGGGTGACTAAAGGGGGAAAGAGCTGGGGGCTGGAAACCCCTCCCCTTGTATTTAAATTTCTATGAAGGGAAACAAATGGAGTCAAGTGGGGAGTACTCATCCTCCTCAAAGGCTCAGATTGGGGTGTCTGAATGCGTGTGGATATAACCAAGATGTTGTCTGTTTCCTGGGGCACCCTCTGATGCAGGAAACAATGATTATGTATAATACAAACTGGAGGGATGTCTGATCAATATATTGTGGAGGCGAAGGTGAAGATCTGTAGAGATTTTCAGAAAGGAAAAGAGAATGTTGGGGTGAAGAGAGTGGTGAGAGTGAGTGAGTTTGGAAAGGAGACTTCTTTCTTTTCTTTTAAACTATTCGCCATTTCCCGTGTTAGCGAGGTAGCGTTAAGAACAGAGGACTGGGCCTTTTTTTGGAATATCCTCACCTGGCCCCCTCTGTTCCTTCTTTTGGAAAACCAAAAAAAAAGGAGACTTATGTGAGGAAATACCAGGATAGATTGAGTGCAGAATGGAAAAAGGTGAGAGCAAATGATGTAAGGGGAGCGGGGGAAGAATGGAATGTATTTAGGGAAGCAATGATGGCTTGTGCAAAAGATGCCTGTGGCATTAGAAAGGTGGGAGGTAGGCAGATTGGAAAGGGTAGTGAGTGGTGGGACGAAGAAGTAAGATTGTTAGTGAAAGAGAAGAGAGAGGCATTTGGATGATTTTAGCAGGAAAATAGTGCAAATGACTGGGAAATGTATAAAAAAGAAAGAGGCAAGAGGTCAAGAGAAAGGGGCAAGAGGTGAAAAACAGGGCAAATGAGAGTTGGGGTGAGAGAGTATTGTTAAATTTTAGGGGGAATAAAAAGATATTTTGGAAGGAGGTAAATAAAGAGCATAAGACAAGAGAACAAATAAGAACATTGGTGAAGGGGGCTAATGGGGAGGTAATAACAAGTAGTGAAGTGAGAAGGAGAGAGTATTTTGAAAATTTGTTGAATGTGTTTGATAACATGGCAGATATAGGGTGTTTTGGTCAAAGTGGTGTGCAAAGTGAGTGGGTCATAAAGAATGCTTTGGCAAACAAAGAAGAGGTGGTAAAAGCTTTTCGGAAGATGAAAGCCAGTAAGGCGGAGGGTTTGCATGGTACTGCAGTGGGAAGGTTGTGACTGTGTTGTTGACTGGTTGGTGAGGATATTCAATGTATGTATGGTTCATGATGAAGTGCCTGAGGATTGGTGGAATGCATGCATAGTGCCATTGTACAAAGGCAAAGGAGATAAAGGTGAGTGTTCAAATTACAAAAGTATAAGTTTGTTGAGTATTCCTGGAAAATTATATGGGAGAGTATTGATTGAGAGGGTAAAGGTATGTACAGAGCATCAGACTGGGGTGCCATTTCAAGTGTGGCAAGGTAGCTGCAGAAATGGATGAAGGCATCATGTATGAATATGTACATGTGTATATATGTATATGTCTGTGTATGTAAATGTATGTATACGTTGAAATGTATAGGTATGTATATGTGTGTGTGTGGGCGTTTATGTATAAACATGTGTATATGGGTGGGTTGGGCCATTCTTTCGTCTGTTTCCATGTGCACGAGACAGCAACAAAGTATAATAAGAAAAATGTGTTTGATGACAGAGTGGCAGATATAGGGTGTTCTGGTCGAGGTGGTGTGTAAAGTGAGAGGGTTAGGGAAAATGATTTGGTAAACAGAGAAGTGGTAGAAAAACGTTGCGGAAGATGAAAGCTGGCAAGGCAGCGGGTTTGGATGGTATTGCAGTAAAATTTATTAAAAAAGGGGGTGACTGTATTGTTGACTGGTTGGTAAGGTTATTTACGGTACGTATGTCTCATGGTGAGGTGCCTGAGGATTGGCGGAATGCTTGCATAGTGCCATTGTACAAACGCAAAGGGGATAAAAGTGAGTGCTAAAATTACAGAGGTATAAGTTTGTTGAGTATTCCTGGTAAATTATTATTTTTTTTTTTTTTTTTTATACTTTGTCGCTGTCTCCCGCGTTTGCGAGGTAGCGCAAGGAAACAGACGAAAGAAATGGCCCAACCCCCCCCCATACACATGTACATACACACGTCCACACACGCAAATATACATACCTACACACCTTTCCATGGTTTACCCCGGACGCTTCACATGCCTTGATTCAATCCACTGACAGCACGTCAACCCCTGTATACCACATCGCTCCAATTCACTCTATTCCTTGCCCTCCTTTCACCCTCCTGCATGTTCAGGCCCCGATCACACAAAATCCTTTTCACTCCATCTTTCCACCTCCAATTTGGTCTCCCTCTTCTCCTCGTTCCCTCCACCTCCGACACATATATCCTCTTGGTCAATCTTTCCTCACTCATTCTCTCCATGTGCCCAAACCATTTCAAAACACCCTCTTCTAGCTCTCTCAACCACGCTCTTTTTATTTCCACACATCTCTCT